>NC_141382.1:9079760-9622530 GCF_017979445.1 Akebia trifoliata | reverse complement strand
AAAATCAAAAACGCCAAATTTTCGATAAATTTCACCAACGGGCCTAAAAAGCCCGATTCGCCAACACGTGACATTTTTGATCAAACTAATGATTGCAAAAATCTAAAAAAATTAAAAAATTAAAAATGTGAGACTTGGGATGTCTACCCCTTCTCTACTACCACCGCTCTGCCTCCGAATCCGTAAAAACCATAGGCCCACCTAACGCCCACAAGCCCTCAACACTTTCCTAAATCGATTTCTCACCTTACCACTAGCCTAAAATCAATCCCACATCACCTAAAATCTAAAACCAACCTATACCCTCAAACTCCATTCCAAAATAATCTTCAACTAATCCTTAAAACCCAAAACCATTTCTAAAACCCAAGCCCAACACTACAAAGCCCACAAATCATTAACCATATCCAATTCATTATCCAACCCACAACCCAAACCCATAAACCACAACCCACATCAATCAATCACTCTTTTATGATCAAAAGATGACACATGTCATCACCCCATCTCACTTCCCTCATCCAACCACCTACCCCATTAATTCTCTTTAAACCTCATCTACCCACACATCAACCCATCACCTTTTCTCTCAAATCAAACACATCAACCCACACCCCTAACATATACATCCCATAATATACCATCATCATTCCCTACAAAACCTACATCTACAACCTTAACCTACACCATCCTCTCAAGTCAAACATTTAACCTCTCCCATCAACCTATCTCAACCCTTCATTTTCAACCACTTTGACACATGGCATCATCTCCCTCACCCTCCCAAAATATCATCAATCACCTCTTTAAATCCTCTATTCTCTTAAACCAAATACCATTTAATCTCAATCACCATCTTAAACTCACCTCACCAAACACTCCACCCAAATGGGTTGGGTGGGATCCAAACCATTTGGGTCAAAACTCACCCATTTAACCCCCCTTCCCTAAATACCCTCCAATCTCCTTTAAATTACACCCACTTCTCTCTAAAACTCATAACCATTCTATCATTTTTTTCACTTCACCCCATTATATCCCTAAAATAACTCCTCAACATCTATAAATACCCTCATCCTCTTCCCAAAAATCCCCCAACTTTCACTACAAAAATTCTCCCCTCCTACTCTTACAAAAAAAAAATACTACCAATTCTCTCCCCCAAGTCTCACAAAAAAAATTTATTATACTCCACTCATCTCTCTCATCATCTCTTCTCTACTCCTTCAACCATACAGGAATTGTATTTTCATAAAATACTAAGGACTAAAGAAGAAGAAAAGAAGAAAGAAGATACAAGGTGGGTTCAAGGCAATCCCCCCCCTCTCTCTTCTACACCCTCTCCTCCTCCCTCTTCTATCACCCCTCTTCCCTTCATTTTATTTTTTAGGATGAATGGACCCCAAGGCTAAAGGTCTATAAGGGTCATTTCCATCAATGGAATGACCCTATGATCAAGCCGAAAATGAACCCCTATCTAGGGTACAAATGCACCCACGTGACACATTTTTTTCACATCTTTTTAAATAAAAAAGGACCGAATTGAGTTGAGGTTACCACTATTTAGTGGGGAGAAAATGGTGCCTAACACCTTCCCTTTTCTCCAACCGAGTCGCTTACCCCGTATCTCAAAGATTTGATCCGTACCTTATCTATCAAGAGTCACTAAACGTCAAAATGTCACTTTTTCAACAAAATATACATCGGGTGACCATTCACACCCACTTACAAAAATGAATGGTGGTGTAGACACCCCTTTTTTGTAATCGCCTGATTAATCAACTCGTCAATCCGATTGCAATGATTCCCAATGATGGATGTGTATTCCATTACTTTATTTTGTTACCAGATGTGTTTCAGAAATCCGGATGAGGTATCTCGAATTGACAAAACCTTATGAACCACGCTACGCTAGGAAAATACGATCCCAGAAACATAGAAATCATCATCTTGCAGACCAAAAAGAAACTTTACGATAAAAATCACTAAAAAATTATCAAATTACCAAAATACCCCTAACCTCAAAACAACCTTAGAGCCTACGTTACGCTTAGGAAAACTCTCTCGAACACATAAAATAACAAATCAGAACCAAATAAATCATTTCACCAATTTTAACAGAATTTGGCAAAATTACGAAAATGCCCCTCATAAAGTTCACAATCATTTCACATAAAAATTTTCATAAATGACACAAACCAACATTCTCATTGAATTCCTTATGAAAAACAGATTCTAAAACATCCTAGAACATTAAAAACCGACTTGAAACGTGAAAAGTCCTCTCCAGGGGCAAAACAGTAATTTCACAATTTTCATAATTAAAAAATTCGAAATTAATAAATAAAATATTAAATAATTAAAGTGAAACATTGATGAAATTAATTTAAAATTTTGAACCTAAAAAATCGATCAATCGGACTTTCGGGTAAAATTGTTGAGGGTTCGTGGGATATTTCTTTAAGGACCCCTCCATTTGGGGGTCCAAAGAATTAAAGAAATAATGGAAGGGGGTTCTCCAAAAATTTAAAGTCAATCAAGCAAGATTGTAGTCAAAGTATTAAAGTCAATCAAGTGAGACTAAAGTCAAAATTAAAGTCAATTAAGCAAGACTGAAGTCAAAATATTAAAAGTCAATCAATTAAGACTAAAGTCAAAACATTAAAAGTCAATCAATAAGATCAAAAGTCATAATAGAATTCTAATTAAATAATAACTCTATCTAATAGAGTTCTAACTTAAAAATAATTTTACCTAAAACAATTCTAATTAAAACACAATTCTACCTAAAACAATTTTAACTAAAACACAACTCTAATTAAACACTAACTCTATCCAAATCAACCTTAAAAAAATTCTATAAATAGAGGTGCTCACACCCTATTTTCGTATCAAATCATAAACCCTAAGAGAAGTAGGTCTAGAAGCTCCCCTAGCCCCCCATAAACCCTAGTTTTGGAGCCCCAACTCCTTACCTAACATCCCTCCTTCAATTTTAGTCTAGAAAACACCTAAAATCCCTCCAAAAACACCCCTAAATCCACAACAAACTTGAAGAGTTCAGATGCGCTCTGTACTTCCACGAGTTTGAGATAGATTGGAACCTTTTGCGCGCTATGACTAAGCGGTGGAATCCTTATCTTCACATCTTCCACATTTGGCATATGCACTTGTGTCTTACTCATGAAGACTAGTGTGGCATCATGGGGATATCTACTTCAGGTCCTCTAGTCAAGCCTTCATTGAAGACAGGATATTCTGGTGACCTGGCCACAGCCCTAAACATTTCAAAGGAAGAAGCCAAGGCCTTAGTCTGTAACGGGAGATTGGATTTAGTTCCCTTATTGAATCCATACCACTCTCGTAGTCATATCATCAATGTAAAACCGGAAGCTTGGGAGCCACTAGAGACTATCGGTTATGTTTAGGGATCCTAGCCCAATACATACTGACCTCCAAAAGTGAGGGTCAAACTGTTCCTGAGTCTTTCATAGACATAGTTTCCTAGCTCTCTAGAAAGCCAACCCTGTACCTCTTATCTAGCTGAAAACTTCTCAGGTTTGGATGCAATAAAAAATGGTGAGGGAAGGGATTTCAAAGGAAGCCCTCACCTACTTTATATGTGGCTTGGCGATCGTCTTAAAATTGTGGACATTCCTTCAACCCTCAGGTATAGACCAGAATATTTTTTTCAAGAGAAATATGTTAGTGCGTCACAACTCAGTTAAGGCTTGGAGCAAATGGTTGGATTCTCGTCTTGTCTGTCATATTGATTTTGAGATGCCATTGGTGGATGACGGACTACCCTGTTTTAGGTACCAAAGGATCCTATTATGTCCCGTTTGATTGGACTGGAGGAACATCTTTTTACCAACCTGCCTTGATCCCAGAACAGTACGGAGTACCTATAGAGTTTTCGCTACCTCAACACAAACAATTCTTTTCTCCCGAACCATTGACTGAAAAGTTAGTGCATCTCATTGAGAAGGCTTGGAACAAGCGCACCTTAGGATATCCAGATGGACCAGCAGAGTTCAAAGAGCTAGTCGTTAGAACCAAAAGAAGCAAGCCTAATTGTCCCCAGCAATCCTGATGACGATCAAAACAAATCCAAGCGTCCATATAAAAGAATGTAAGACGGAGTTATTGAAATTGTTATTCAAGGAAAATCTTATCTGTCAAGTAATTTTCAATAGTTCAATAAATTTCTTTTAGTTTTTTGTGGATAATCATGGCATAAATGAATTGTTTAATGGGTCGGTATACAAAATTCAAATGTAATCTTCTTTTTCAAAATGTCATACCGACTCCGTGTCGATGCCAACTCCGTGCTGATGAAATTTTTTTTTTAAAATGTTTTACCGACTCCGTGTCGATGCCAGCTCCGTGCTGATGAAATTTCTTTTTCAAAATGCTTTACCGACTCCGTGTCGATTCTAGCTCCGTACTGATGAAATCGCTTTTAAATTTTAAACCGACTCCGTGTCGATGGCCAGCTCCGTGCTGATAAAATTCTTTTTTAAAATGTTTTACCGACTCCGTGTCGATGCCAGCTTCGTGCTGATGAAATTTTATTTTTCAAGTACTTTACCGACTCCGTGTCGATGCCAGCTCCGTGCTGATGAAATCGTTTTTAAATTTTACCGATTTCGTGTCGATGCCAGCTCCGTGCTGATGAAATTTCATTTTTAAAATGTTTTACCAACTCCGTGCGATGCCAGCTCCGTGCTGATAAAATTTCTTTTTCAAAATGCTTTACCGACTCAGTGTCGATGCAGCTCCGTGCTGATGAATTTCATTTTTTCAAAATACTTTACCGACTCCGTGTCGATGCCAGCTCCGTGCTGATGGAATTGTTTTTAAATTTTTAACCGACTCCGTGTCGATGCCAGCTCCGTGCTGATGAAATTTCATTTTTTCAAAATACTTTACCGACTCCGTGTCGATGCCAGCTCCGTGCTGATGGAATTGTTTTTAAAATTTTACCGACTCCGGTCGATGCCAGCTCCGTGCTGATGAAATTTCATTTTTTCAAAATACTTTACCGACTCCGTGTCGATGCCAGCTCCGTGCTATGAAATCGTTTTTAAATTTTACCGACTCCGTGTCGATGCCAGCTCTGTGCTGATGAAATTTCTTTTTCAAAATGCTTTACCGACTCCGTGTCGATGCCAGCTCCGTGCTGATGAAATTTCATTTTTTCAAAATACTTTACCGACTCCGTGTCGATGCTAGCTCCGTGCTGATGAAATCATTTGTAAATTTTACCGACTCCGTGTCGATTCCAGCTCCTGCTGATGTAATTCTTTTTCGAAATGTTGTACAGGCTCTGTGTCGATACCAGCTCCGTACTGACGAAATCTTTTTAATTTTACCGACTCCGTGTCGATGCCAGCCCCGTGCTGATGAAATTTCTTTTTATTTTACCGACTCCGTGTCGATGCCAGTTCCGACTGATGTAATTCTTTCAAAATATTTCGCCAGTCCCGTGCTGATGCCAACTTCGCATTAATGTCGGCTCCGAGCCGAAGAACTCTTTTCTTTAAAACTCGTTTACTTTAAAATAAATAACTTTACACCGACCTAATAAAACATCATGCATATTCTTTTTGTAAACAAAACAGTAACGTTTGGTCTTCTGTACGCACAAGGTGGCCAAACGAAAGAAGTACAAACACCCTGAGAAGCCTCCGTATTTCCTTCGATCTCTACATCAACTATGAGCAACTCAAGAGGACCCACGACCTGCGACAAGTGAACTTGCCGAAGCTAATGCAATGATAGCGAAGCTAGTAGAAACAACAAAAGACAAGAACAAATGTTGATGGCTGTTTTTAGTAATACTAACTTCCTACAAGCGCAAGCCGCTCAGCACCAAGCATCTGGATCAAATCCGGAACCCCTTGAACAAACACGACCAGATCAACAAACCACCCCACCTCCTACGGTGCCAATGTATCAGGGCCCTCCGCTCTATATTCCACAGAATCGACCACCCCCTGTGGTCATTCCCGACGAAGAATACGAGTACAGGGCTACGGAAGCCAAAAACACAACAGATGAAAAACTGGCTCAGCAAATCAAATCTCTCCAGGAAGAGATGAGGAGGATGAAGGGCCTCAACACTATGAGCGGAACCCGATTCAAGGATCTATGCTTCTACCCCAATGCTCAATTACCGGCCAAGTTCAAGTGTCCAGAGTTTTAAAAATATAACGGAGTAGGGTGCCCGCTGTCACATCTGAAGTTGTATTGTGGATCCATGTGCCAGTATGGCGAGGATGACAGGTTATTGGTACAGTTATTTCAGAGGAGCTTAACAGGGTCGGCACTCAAATGGTTTTCTGGATTGGATCACTCACTCATTAAGAGCTGGCAAGACCTAGCCGAGATGTTTTGGCAAAATTATCTGTTCAATACTGATGTGGGGCTAGATCGAAACGACATGGCCAAGATGACAAGAAAGCAACGGGAAACGATGAAAGAGTATGCACAGAGGTGGCGAGAGTCTGCCTCACAAGTAAGGCCTGCAATGAAAGAGCAAGAGATGAACACCACGTTCATATCGACACTAGGGCACACTTTCTATACTCATCTGGTGGGGCACACTACGGGCACATTTTCAAATCTGGTACAAGTAGCAGACCGGGTCGAGGACGGGATCCAAACTGGTCTGATATTCAACTTTACAAACTTGGGGGCAGCAGCAGGGATCCCCTTTCAGAAAAAACCAGTGCCTGTAGTAAAGAAAAGAGAAGAGACACAGGTTAACAATGTACAATCAAATCGACCCCTCTTCATTCCAGCACCAACACCAAGACCACAAGCTCCATCAACTTCTTGGGCCCCGGCACCTCCACCAGTCTGGAACCCTGGACCTCAGAACCAGTTCAAGGCAAATCCTCCACCAGTAACACCGCAGTATGGGCAAGATCAGCAAGCGCGGCCTAACAGAGTTAACAGAGTGTTTACTCGGTTGCCAATGACACTGTCAGAATTACTCCCGGTCTTGCTCAACGGAGAGTATCTCACAAAACGACCACCAAACCCAGAAGCCGAAAAGGGACCAGGATACAATCCAAGCTTATTTTGTAAATTTCACATGGGTGCACCAGGGCACTCTACAGACCAATGCTGGCAGCTCAAACATCAAGTGCAGAACCTGATCGATAAAAGGGCTCTCATCCTAGATGGGCCTGCCAACCCGTCCCAACAACAGAACATCAATCAAAACTCTCTGCCTACTCATAATGGAGAAGGAAGTGGGCACAGGGTAAACGTCATCGACGAAGAGTTTGACTTCAAACCTTCAGAACTAATAGCACCTGTCGGAATGAAAATCAGGGTTCACTTAACCCAGAAATCAAGGATGTCAGCAATTAACACAATCGACCACTATGCAAGCAAATCATCACAAATTCACAGCTACCTCATAGAATGGCCAACCTCACCATCCATCCCCCTCATCAAGATACTAACCACCCGACCACCTTTAGTCATACCTACGGATCACCCCATCATCAAAATTCGACCCGACCTCCCCTTGTTTATAAACCTACACACCACCATATTCCCAAGGATCAACTCGACCCCCCCTCCATATACCATACACTTCATCTTCATCTCCACGTCCACCACTCGTCATTCCATACACTCCATCGACTCCACCAACTCCTACTATCACTACATCCAAGTCATCACCACCACCTCTTATTCTCAATATGAAACCCGATCCACCCCCCATAACCATACACTCACATAAATCATTCCCCTATAGCTCCGATCAGGCAATCCCTTGGAGCTATGAGACCACTATCACCACGACCAACGGGGTCGAAGCGATTAGAGCAAACAGTCGGCCAGATCATGGCCCCAATCCTAATTAGTTTCACGAAAATGAGTTTACAACTACAACCTGAAGGACGGGGCACGTCGAGCCACTAAACATTATGGTCATATGCAAGGGCATGATGGTTGCCAGGGTGCTGATTGACAACGGCTCAACGCTTAACGTTTGTCCACTTGAGACCTTCCGAAAGCTGAACGCCGATTGGTCACACCAAGTCAAACCCAACAACAAGGTTGTCCGAGGCTTTGACAGTTCAAGAAGAGACTCCTTGGGGGAGGTAGTTTTACCTATCACAATAGGCCCATGCACCTTTGAAGTAACATTTGAGGTCATGGAGATACCAACAACCTTCAATCTACTACTGGGCAGGCCATGGATCCACATAGCAGGGGCTGTACCTTCTTCTTTACACTAGAGAGTCAAATTCATCATGGGGCAGAGAATGATATCGGTACTGGCAGAAAATTTGATCCCGGCCGACAAAGCTCCAGACGTGCCATTTATTGATATAGAGATGACGAAGGACAAGGCACTCTACCATTCGTACCAATTTGCGGCTGTCAACCACATCGAGAAGGGGAAGGAGAAGGTAAGGGTAAAGCTATCAAGAGCGAACCTTATGATCGGTCGGGTTATGAAAATGGGAGGTTACCGACCCAAGCAAGGGTTGGGACCGGGGGGAAGAGGAAGAGCTACACCGGTCGAAGCAACGAAGCATACTCCTTATTTGGTAGGGTTTAGGCCTACAAAAAGGGATTTAACACAGAAATGAATGCAAAGAAAGAACTTCGACTAGCAAGAAAGCAAAATCGTGAACCGAACGTCTGGAATCTGCGCCGAGTCCCTCACATCAGTGTTAGCTTCTCAAAATCACATGCTAGACCTGATAGTTTATCATAACCACAACCAGCAAAAAGGCCAAAACTGGTAAAATCCAAACCCATGCAAGAAGACCCAGTCGTCGAGTCCCAATCATCCTTCATAGAAGGCATTGATGTTCTATTCAATGGGGATTCCGATGAAAGTCCACCAGAGACCACTCTAGAATCCACCCAAGTGGAAATCACTACAAGCTACGAGAAAAAATCACCATTCCCCACTGGCATCGACTGGGCATCAGTCGTCATCCCACCAAGCTTGGGAGGGACTATGCCCCAATCTGACAAAAATCAATCAGAGATCATGGTTATCTCCGAACCGCCAACCAAATCATCCAACGAATCACTTTCACATCTCATCCGCCCCCTCAGAGAAGGGGAAGTTTTGAACAATTGGAAGGAATTCCCATTGACCCTTGAGGCTGTTGAGGCCTAAAAAGAAAACGCCGTTAAACGAATCTAGTTTGCCCGAGGATCATAGCGAGCCCTCGTCCTCGGGTAAAGACTGTTTTGAGGGCTCCCTATCTTTATTAATGAATTTGCATGATTGTTCTTCTTATTTCAGGTATTCGAAAAGTAACAAAAAAATAAATATTCGTCAAAAAGCAAAAAAATCACAAATTTCTCAAAAGATAAAAAAATCAAAAAGCTTTCAAAATTGTAAAAAAATAGATATTTTCCAAAAGCCAAAAAAAGAGTTTTCAAGGGATCTATCTCAATCAAATGAGTATCCAGATAACACAGAATTTGAAATGGACGAGTATGATTTCAATATTGAACTCGACTTTGACCTCATGGGAATCGAAGAAGAGTCTGAGGACGAAATGGAGTACCCGCCTAAAGAAATCAAAAACTTGGTAGAGCGTCACGAGAAAGGTGTTCAGCCAAACATTGAGGATACAAATTCAATCAATCTTGGTACCGAAGAGGACCCACGAATCGTCAAGATCGGAGCCTTATTAACACGCAGCAGAAGGAAGAAATGATCGAATTCTTACGAAACTATCAAGACGTCTTCGCATGGTCATACAGAGACATGCCGGGGTTAAACACGGATCTTGTTGTACACAGACTACCCATTACTTCTGAAAGTAAGCCAATTAAGCAAAAACTGAGAAGACTAAAGCCAGAATGGACCCTCAAGGTCAAAGATGAGGTCATAAAACAGTTCGAAGTCGGATTTCTCGCAGTTTCTACATACCCTGAGTGGTTGGCTAATGTTGTACCAGTACCCAAGAAAGACGGAAAAGTACACATGTGTGTTGACTATCGAGACTTGAACAAAGCCAGTCCTAAGGATGACTTTCCACTTTCACACATCGACACTCTAGTAGATAGTACAGCAGGACACGACATGTTCTCGTTCATGGATGGCTTCTCAGGCTATAATCAGATAAAAATGACAGAAGAAGACCAGGAAAAGACTGCATTTATCACACCATGGGGTACTTTCCACTACAAAGTCATGTCATTCGGGCTCAAGAACGCAGGGGCGACTTACCAACGGGCAATGACCGCACTATTCCACGATATGATCCACAAGGAAATGGAAGTCTACGTAGATGATATGATCGCTAAATCGAGCATAGAAGAAGATCATCTGGAAAATCTCAAAAAACTGTTTGACAAGCTAAGGAAATACAGTTTAAGGCTAAATCCTGTAAAATGTGTATTCGGGGCAACATCGGGCAAACTACTGGTTTCATCGTCAGCAGAAGAGGCATCGAGATAGATCCTGCAACACTAAGTATATACTCGAAATAAAGGCACCTATTTCAAAAAAGATGTTCGGGGCTTTTTTGGGGAGAATACAGTATATAAGCCTGGTTTATAGCTCAACTCAACGCCTATCTGTGAGCCAGTCTTCAAGCTACTGAGGAAAGACACGCCAAAGAAGTGGAACAACGACTGTCAAGAAGCATTCGACAAGATTAAACAATATCTGCTCAATCCACCAGTCCTAGTCCCTCCTACTCTAGGGCGACCTTTACTGATGTACATCTTGGTGCAAGAAACGTCAATGGGGTGTGTGCTAGGGCAACACGATGAATCAGGACGGAAGGAACAGGCCATCTACTATCTCAACAAGAAATTTACTGAGTACGAAGCAAAATATTCAACGCTTGAGAAAACTTACTGCGCATTAGTCTGGGCATCTCAACGATTACGTCACTATTTGCTGAGTTACTCGACTATGCTAATCGCCAGGATGGATCCTCTCAAGTACCTTTTCGAGAAACCGGCATTAACAGGTCGTACAGCAAAGTGGCAATTATTATTATCTGAGTTTGACATCACTTATGTCACTCAGAAAGCCATCAAAGGGCAAGCAATCGCCGACCACCTAGCTGAGCACCCGTTGCCTGACTACGAGCCATTAAAAACAAACTTTCCTGATAAAGCCATACTGATCACTGAGGTTGAAGACGATAATGATGAACCAAGCTGGAAAATGTACTTTGACGGAGCAGCTAATCAGAAAGGAAACGGAATAGGGGCAGTTCTGATCAAGCCAGATGGATCTCACGTGCCAATCGCAATTAGACTAAAATTTCAATGTTCCAACAATGAGGCTGAATACGAAGCATGCATAGTAGGGTTGAAGGCAGCACTGGATCTCGAGGTAGATGAAATCGATGTTTTCGGAGATTCAAGCTTAGTAGTCTATCAGACGACTGGAGAATGGAAGACCCGAGAGCAGAGACTGGTCCTTTACCACGAGTATCTGGAAAAATTAAGCTCGTGCTTTGATAGGATTTCATTCACGTACATGCCGAGAGCTAAGAATCAGTTTGCAGATGCACTAGCTACACTGGCCTCTATGATCAACATCGCGGAAGATTTAATCATCGACCCTATTGAGATTGGAATTCAAGATGAGCCAGCCTATTGCTTACCCGTCGAAGTAGAATAAGCTGAAGAAAAGCCATGGTATTCTGACATCAAGGCATATCTTGAAGATCGAACGCTCCCCTCAGGCGCAACGCCAAATGATAGAATGACCATTCAGAAGCTAGTAGGATAATTTTTCTTGAGCAACGGTATTCTGTACAAGAAGTCGCACCATGAGATCTTACTTAGGTGTGTGGCAGAAACAGAAGCGAAACGACTAATTGAGACTGTACATGGGGGAGTCTGCGGACCTCACATGAATGGTCATATGCTTGCTAAGAAGATCATGAGGATGGGATACTATTGGTCCACAATGGAGAGTGACTGCTATCAATATGTCCGCAAATGTCATCTATGTCAGATCTACGCCAACAAGATTAATGTCTCACCTTCAGAACTACATAATATGACCACTCCTTGACCCTTTTTACTTGGGGCATGGACGTCATTGGGTAGATCTCGCCAAAAGCTGTAAATGGGCATCGTTTCATCCTAGTCGCTATCGATTACTTCACAAAATGGGTAGAAGCTGCATCATACGCCAATGTCACTAAGAGCAACGTCATGAAGTTTGTCAAGAGCAACATCATTTGCCAGTATGGACTTCCAAGCAGATTGGTAACTGACAATGCTAAGAACTTCAAGAACAAAGATATGATCAAAATGTGTGAAGACTTCCAGATCACTCATCACAACTTTGTACCCTACAGACCTAAGATGAATGGAGCATTGAGGCAGCCAACAAGAACATCAAGAAAATAATCGAGAAGATGGCAGTTACATACAAAAATTGGCACGACATGGGCCATTTGCACTACACATGCCTACCGAACCTCGTTCAGAACTTCGACTGGGGCAACTCCGTATTCATTGGTCTACGGAATGGAAGCAGTCTACCCGTAGAGGTTGAGATTCCCTCCCTCCGAATCTTAAAAGAAGCAGAGTTAGATGAGACTGAATGGATTCAAGCTCGGTTCAATCAGCTGAATCTATTGAAGAGAAACGCCTTGCAGCCATTTGCCATGGACAGATCTATCAGCGACGAATAGCTCGTGCCTATAACAAGAAAGTTAAGCCTAGGGATTTCTCCTCGTCAGGAGACCTGGTCTTAAAAAGATTCTGCCAATCCAAGAAGACGCCAGAGGAAAGTTCAGACCGAACTATGAGGGACCATTCATCGTACAGAAGTAATGACGGGAGGAGCTCTGATTCTCCAGAAATGGACGGACAAGTCTTCCCACAACCGATCAATGCTGACACTGTTAAGAAATATTACGCTTAAGACCTGACCCTGAGATGACGAAAGGCCATTTTTGTTATCCCAAACAAATCATCACACCCTAGTCAACGCTTTTGAGCTATCACGTTCATTTCTTAACCTAAGACTGGGGCAAGTCAACAACTACAAAACGAAAAAAAAAAATCAAAAGCATCAAAAGTACTCCTGGCCCGCATGAGGATAAACTGTGAACGGCTAAAAATACAAAAAAATCAAAAAAATCAGAAACTCGGACACTTAATCTAAGCTCAACCCAAATCTCCAGCCTAAACAAGTTCGAGAGATGCTGGGAGGAGACATAGATCACCTTTTCGAAGTAAAAATAGACAAATCCCAAGTCTAACCCACTCTAGACAAACGTAAACCTTAACCTTTTTGTAACATTCCACTACCATAAGCCTAAGCCAACGTTTCGTCCTACTTAAAGTCCTTTTTTATCAGGAAAAGTTCTAGGACAACATAATGACAGTGGCAGCACCAATGGTCTTGCGACTTGGTCCGAACCTCAAAGCCTTGTTAGTTGTTGGAAGACTCGAGAGGGGAATCCAGATCGGATATTCGAAAAAAAAAAGAGTACTCGAAGTGTAGAGTAGTCGATTCTTGCAGCTCAATTTGAGTTGCCGAACCACGAATAGTCGTCAGCAAACTCGAGAGGGAAATCTAGATCTATTACTCAAGAAAGAGTGCCACTACAAGAGTAGAGTCGTCGATCTTGCAACTCAACTTAAGTCACCAAGCCACAAAGACACAGAGACTCCGAGCAGAATTGTAATGAAAAATCTAGAAAAATACAAGCATGGTCTGAAAGGGCATGGCGAAAACCTGAAAGGGCGCTATGAGTAAAAGAATCAGACTATGGCAAGATCAAAGCCACTAGCACGATGAAAATCCCAAAAAGGACGTCGATGCGTAAAAATGTGGAAATCGGGTCTAATGAAAACCGTAATTGGCATCAGGGGCAATAAAGGTTAACAAAAAAAAAAAACTCCTGGCCCGCAAGAGTATAAACTGTGAACGGCAAAATCTTTCCAAAATCCCGAGACCCAAACGGATAATAGTCTTCCAATACCATGGCACTGGGAATGACTTTAAAGGAATCAAAAGAGTAATTGACGTTTATATCCTCTGTGATTGGCAAAAACACCAAGATCGTCGCAACCAAAGATTTTACAAACTTTGAATTTATCGTACTCATTTGATAAAGATATTTCATAAAATTTCAAAAAGAAAAACTACTATTTTGGCCGATGATGAAGATTCTAGGACTTATTCAAACTTCAAGTTTTCAAAGCATTAGATACACCTGAGGCCAAGTAAGTACAAAACCTATTTTCTTTGCATTAATCTTTCAATATTTTGTAATGAAAAGAAAAATACAAAAAGAGTCAATACAACGCAGTCGATCAAACGCCATAAAAGCACGGATCCGGGCAGCCTGACTCATCATCACTTTTCCAGCGTCCGAAGCATTACAACTCACTAGACAAGACGCGAAGGCATCGAAGCAGGGACCCCAAGCAAGCTCCTCCTGAGATCACTCTTCGGGCCTACTAAGGTAAATAAACCATTAATCATCGAACTCGCAGTTGCAGCAATGGAAGAGTTTATAAGAATGACCCAACTAGGGAAACCCTTATGGATGCGTGGCCTTAACGATGCTTATGAGATTCTAACTAAAGATGAGTACATACAAACATTCCCGAGGGGAATTGGGTCGAAACCATTTGGATTGAAATCAGAAGCTTCTCGAGAAACGGCCGTTGTTATCATGAATCACATTAACCTTGTTGAGATCCTTATGGATGTGAATCAGTAGTCCACCGTACTTTCAAGCATTGTTTCAAGGGCGATGACTCTTGAGGTCGTATCAACAGGCGTAGCAGAAAACTACAATGGAGTCCTTCAAGTGATGACAACAGAATTTCAAGTCCCTTCACTTTTGGTTCGAATTTGAGAAAATTTCTTTGTAATGTATTATAAATAACATGTCGAGAGGATTTGAATGGTGGTCGATGTTTCCTTGGATCATTTGTGTCCTAGCCCGATATCGAGATGTCGAAGAAGGCCATCAGGGTGATTAATCCAAGAAATGTCAAATGGTCACTCCAAGGTCATATGGGTCGAACATATAGAAGGGGATGACAAAACAGTTCACAGTACATATAGAACACTGGTTAACTCTGACATTGGATTGGGAACAAAGTGATGGGTTGCTACCTTAGATTGACAGTGCAAATGCCTTGCAAGTGTTATGACTAGTAACATGCCAGCTAGAGATATTAGTGTGATAATGAATCAAGAAGTGCGAAAGAATATGTTGATACTGCAAGAGAGTAGCATCGATGCAACAGGTCTTGGTCGATTCGGTTCCAACTGCAAAACTCTCTCTTGGATCAGTGACAGTTGTTAACAACCATATTGTTTGTGTTCCAACTGCAAAACTCTCTCTTGGATCAGTAACAGCTGTTAACAACCATATTGCTCGTGCTCCAATTGCAAAACTCACTCTTGGATTTGTGACGACCGCTAACAACCTCAGTGCTTGCACCGTTGAAAGGATCAAAGGTATCAAAGGACAATAGATGAATTGAAAGGATTAGCTTATGATAGAAACAGAGCAAGATCAACAAAAGAAGGCAATGAAGAGGAAATTAAAAAAAAAAACCAAAAAAACCAAAAAAAAATCAAAAGAATTTCAAAAATCTTTCGAGTTGCACTCAATTCTGATTTGTCAAAACACGATCGAAGAAATAGTCGGATTTCAAAACTCATCAAATTTTCATCAAATCTAAGATCTCACACGAGCTCCGCGCCATCGAGATCAAGGAATTAATAAGGCAAAACTCTTTCAGACCCCGTGCTTGAGTAGCCATTTTCCACAAAAATCTTCAATACAATCGATAATTCGAGATCGTGTTTTTACAGAATTTTTCTGGCCCGTACAAATAGGGGTTTAGTTTATTCTTTGCACGCAATTCCTGCAAAGAAGGACAGCTTTAGACACCTCAATTTGAACGGGCCACTTCTCGAAAGGGCCCAAAAATATCGATTTTCCAAATAAATGGGCCAATGGGCCTTAAGGGCCCAAGCCATTGAAAAGTGACATTTTTACCAAATCGAGGCCCCTAAGACCTCTCAATGGTTTAGGAGGCCCACCAAAAGGACTCGGCCTACCTTACGCTTTTCCAATATTCACCGCTCCACTTCCAAAATAAAAAACGCCAAATTTTCGATAAATTTCACCAACGGGCCTAAAAAGCCCGATTCGCCAACACGTGGCATTTTTGATTAAACTAATGATTGCAAAAATCTAAAAAAATTAAAAAATTAAAAAATTAAAAATGTGATACTTGGGATGCCTACCCCTTCTCTACTACCACCGCTCCGCCTCCGAATCCGTAAAAACCATAGGCCCACCTAACGCCCACAAGCCCTCAACACTTTCCTAAATCGATCTCTCACCTTACCCCTAGCCTAAAATCAATCCCACATCACCTAAAATTTAAAATCAACCTATACCCTCAAAATCCATTCCAAAATAACCCTCAACTAATCCTTAAAACCCAAAACCATTTCTAAAACCCAAGCCCAACACTACAAAGCCCACAAATCATTAACCATATCCAATTCATTATCCAACCCACAACCCAAACCCATAAACCACAACCCACATCAACCAATCACTCTTTTATCATCAAAAGATGACACATGTCATCACCCCATCTCACCTCCCTCATCCAACCACCTACCCCATTAATTCTCTTTAAACTTCATCTACCCACACATCAACCCATCACCTTTTTATTATACTCCACTCATCTCTTCTCTACTCCTTCAACCATACAAGAATTGCATTTTCATAAAATACTAAGGACTCAAGAAGAAGAAAAGAAGAAAGAAGATACAAGGTGGGTTCAAGGCAATCCCCCCCCTCTCTCTTCTACACCCTCTCCTCCTCCCTCTTCTATCACCCCTCTCCCCTTCATTTTATTTTTTAGGATTAATGGACCCCAAGGCTAAAGGTCTGTAAGGGTCATTTCCATCAATGGAATGACCCTATGATCAAACCGAAAATGAACCCCTATCTAGGGTACAAATGCACCCTCGTGGCACATTTTTTTTCACATCTTTTTAAATAAAAAATGACCGAATTGAGTTGAGGTTACCACTATTTAGTGGGGAGAAAAGGGTGCCTAACACCTTCCCTTTTCTCCAACCGAGTCGCTTATCCCGTATCTCAAAGATTTGATCCGTACCTTATCCATCAAGAGTCACTAAACGTCAAAATGTCACTTTTTCAAAAAATGTACATCGGGTGACCATTCACACCCACTTACAAAAATGAATGGTGGCGACTCCAAACCATCGTAGATGTGGCCGTCGTAATGACGAAATCACGTGTCTACACAATTAAAAATTCAAGAAATATAGAAAATTATTAGAAATTACTTTAGAAACAGAACTGACTCTTAACAATCCTAAATTTGTCTTCACAAATATAGTTACTTACACTAGTAAAGAATTAAATACTTAATGAATCTAATATCAAGAATAACCAATAAAACCCAAAATCCAACAAACACAACAAGATTTATAATGATTGGGAAGTACAATTTCAATCAAACGAATACAAGAACAATGTAAGAAAACAAAAATTAGAAGAAGTCCAAAAGGAATTCCACAACATTTTTTTTTATCAAAAAATTAAATATGCTTATATCAACTGAATGTGAGATTACTCGATCTGATTTATAAATATGGTATTTGGTTTAAAAGTCTCATTGGTTGGGGTTGGTTTTGTATGTTGTTCTTGGGACCCGGAATTTTAGATTATCTTTGGTTTATGAGTTTACTTAGAAATATTGGATTGATTGGCAATAGCCAACGGACCCCTCAGGTACTGATGAGGTGAATCATTTTAATCATAGTAACAAACACAACATTCTTACTTGTATAAATCACAATTATTAATCATCATAATAATTTCTAGAATATTAGGACACAATTTGAGTACTCCACCCCTGGATATATAATCCTCATCAGTCAAATACTTCTACGAGTTTGGTAGAAATGATGCATTTTACTAAGTGAATAAATATTAGTTTTTTTTTCAAAGGAGAGTTACCATATGTTTAATATCTCAAGTTCTCAACATTATGTCTGGACATTTGTCACGTAAAAAAGTGGATTCCTCCAAAATTTTCAAGTTTGACCTCTTCAGAGTCGACTTGTGTTACATGTCACGACTTATAAATTTACACTTTACAACATACAACAAGTTATAGCAACATTTTTTTTTCCACCGAGTTTTATAAAAATTCGTAAAACTCGCAAAACTTGTGTTTTATTTTTTTCAAACTTAAAATCTGTGAATTATTCAGAATAGTTCAAAAATCCAGAGAATAATACTTTCATTGAAAAAAACGAAAAATTCATGAATTTTTCAAGAATTAAACGGGATTTTGCTAACAAGGGTCCTATATGGGTTAAAAATTTTAGAATGAGCTGATTTTTATGAGTCCAATCTCTATGATGAGGAGATCATCTTCATAAAAAATCAGTTCATTCAGAAACTTCTAACCTCAATTTATAAATTTATAAATTTGTGGACTATCAATTTTTATCATTAATTTGAAACCACTTTTGGTAGGGTTAGAAATTTTATAATGGGCTAATTTTTGTGAGAATAATCTTCTCACCATAAAGATCATCCTCACAAAAAGTTAGCCCATCTTAAAACTTTTAGCCCATAAAGGACAAAACTTTGACTCCCATTTTGGCAACCGAACATTGTCCTATATATATATAGTAGATGCCCATGCCTATACCATGGGTTATTCACTCTTGCACGTGTTCCATATACATTTAAAATTATAATTGTTGTATTCTACTACCCTAAAATTAAAGTCATAATTATTAATATTTCAAGCTTGACTAACATATCTAGATTTTAAAAAAAAAAGAAAAAAACCCTTCGAACTTAATGACTTAGATGAGTTACATAAATACATTCAACTCATTATTTTGACATTATAATACATTCAAACACCTTCAACAATTGTTTATAGATAGGTTTAGGCCTATATAAAATCTTATATCTAACAAATAGAAATCTTAAAAAACTAAATAGTGGGTGAGTTTCTATAGGAACCCCAACTTTTAGAATGTTGTGCTTCTCAAAGCACTATGTAAAATGCTTAATAGCAATGTTGAATATTGATATAAGATATCATATACATGGTAAATAACACCAAGTCAAAGCAATAATTTTCCACTTGTGGACTCCTATTTTATTCTAAAATAGAATGTCAAGTTTGTACAAATTGGTTTGGAACAACATGAACTTCAAAACTTGAGAGAAACCTATAATCAAAATCTAACAATCCATTATAAAGGGGTATAGGGCTAGTTTAAAATAAAGTCTACCTCCTTAGGATCAGGACATTATAAAGAATTTATAAAAATAATAGTAGTTCAAATAACCAAAATTAAGTAAAATTCATAGATGCAAACAAATCAGAAGAAGCTATTTCGAGATGGATTTTTTTCATTCACATTGACTAAGAACACTAAAGAATCAGTCAAAGTAGCTCAAATAACAAAAAATTTACTAACTTTTTTTACAAAATAAAAAAAACTCAGAAGCTATTTTCAAGATGGATTATTTTTAATTCTCATTGATTAGGCCATCATATACAATCAAGAACAAATGAAGCAAATAACTGCGATTTAGTTTTCATCGCTAAAGTGATTAGCAAGTTTTTGCAGATAAAATCTCATCACTAGAATTTTTTCCCTCGGCCTTAAAATTTCGCACCATGGAGTTAACGGCAGATTTTTTGTGGTTGTTACTAAATGTGGCCCACTATAAAAGTTGTAGTGGCGATATGTTATTAGTGTCACTAAAACTATGTTTTTAGAGGTGCAAGATAAATGTATCTAAAACTAACCATTAATGACAAAAAAAACTAAAATTTTAAACATTTACTGGAGAAAAAAAAAATAAAACTTGCCACTAAATCTCTTGATGCAGTCACTGTGTTATTTTTAGTGAAGAAAATAAGATGGTTTCACTAAAACCATAAGCCTCTGAGGGTGCCAAAATTTCCCACCATGAAATTAGTGGCATATTTTGTGCATTTTTTCTACAACTTTTGAATTACAACTAAATGTTGATGTTTTATCATGTTTAGCGGCAACATATTGATTTCACCACTAGAAGTTGCTTTTTAGTAGCTATACATAAACCGCAACTAAAAAACTAGCCACTAAAAATCACATTTCTTATAGTGGTCATAGATGGCTTGTTGTAAGGGAAAAATATTAGTGATTATGGAAAATCAGAGCTTGAATATGAGCGTTTTGAAAAGAAAGAGGGGATGGGCTTCCGCTTGAAGACGCAAGGAGACCATGTAATCCTATTGGAAGATTTAGTGGGATATTTTTCTTCGACCACTTGTTCTACTCAATTTTTAATACCCTATAGTTTTTTTTTTTTTTTTTTTTAACTATAATAAATTATTTGAAATCTATTCAACCTCATTTTCAATACATGTCGTTTTCAATCTTTCATCAACCCTTTTTGGAAACCCTTGATTTTTTTTTTTTTAACCCAAACTTCCATCGCTTTCTATCTTGAAAAATCCTATTTTGTTCTTGAGGTTTTGAAGGTTCCAATGGATAGAATCTTAAGGTTAACTCTAATCAATGTGATTTCTCTAAACATCAATCCTATTGGATAGTAATATTTCCAATCTTATTAAGAGTTATTGAGCTCTGATAAAAAAAATCAAATAAATATTTTTGAATGATTACATATTTTGAATGAAAATGCTCCCATCAAAATTCTCAGATGAAAAAAATCATATAAATAAATTTGAATGATTACATATTTCGAATGAAAATGATTCCCTAAAAAAAAGATAAAAATTTAATTTTGAATGAAAAACAATTTTCTAACATGATTTAATTCGAATTAAATTGATACACAAAATAAAATACTTAAGATACGCCCCCCCCCCTCCCCACCAAGAAAATAAATAAAGAAATAAAAATTGAATGAAAAATTATTTTCTAACTAGATTTAATCCATTTTAAATTGATATACATAGTAAAATGCAATAAATAAAAAAGAGATCTGCTATTGGCACCCCCAAATTTGTTACACTCTAATTAAAATGGAAAACAAGAAATTAAGAGAGTAACTATTGCCACACCAACTTTGTACAATTCGTTGGCGATTTACAAAGGAATTGGTGTTTCATTAGTAAAAGTCGATGTGGCAATAGCATCTCTCTAAATTAATGTTGAGAGTAAATAAAAGTTGGAGTGCCAATAAAAACTCCCTCTTTTTGTTTAGATTTTTATTTGCTTGATTTAGGATTTTATATTAGAAGTAATAACTTGAATCAAACTTTTTGTATTGTTTGATCTTTAATTAGGGTGTAATAAGTAAATAGTTGAGGTGCCAATAACAATTCCTAAAAATACAGTCTCCAAAACGTTTGTCAACCAAGAGTCATGGTGAGTAGGGGTGCACATTGGATTCGATAAATCCGAGATCCGAACCAATCTGAAGCCTTTCGATTGGATTGGTTCAGATTAAACACACCCACGGTTCGGGTACGGATCGAAGAAAAAAAATTCGATTAATTTGGTTCGGTTCCGGATTAGGATATAATAGAACCGAACCAATCCGAAAATTGAACCAATTATATATCTATATATATATATATATATATATATATATATATAATATATATATATATATAGGGAAATGTTCAGCAACAAACATTTTGACAAACATTTTGGCAAAACATTTTTCAAAATATGGGTTAGAGGTTTTGGAATGGGCTGATTTTTGGTGAGGATGATCTCTACGGTGAGGAGATCATCATCACCAAAAATCAGCCCATTCCAAAACCTCTTACCCATCAAAAATGGCTTACAAAAAATGGACGGTCCACGATTTCCCAACTTGTAAACATGGGGTTAGAAGTTTTGGAATGGGCTGATTTTTGATGAGGATGATCTCCTCACCATAGAGATCATGCTCATCAAAAATCAGCCCATTCCAAAACCTCTAACCCATGTTTTGAAAAATGTTTTGCCAAAATGTTTTGCCAAAATGTTTGTTGCTGAAAGGGACCCATATATATATATATATAATTATTTAAAAAATAAAATTTTCGATTTTTTATTTCTTTCTTCTTCTTCCTGTTCGAAGAATTCTGAAAACAAAACCGTAGCCGCTGTCGTTCTCAATCTCAGTCGTCTCTCTCACTCACCTCACCTCACCTCACCTCCTCGTCAACTCATCGGAAACGCACTCTTAATGGTGAGTAACATTCAAATTGACATCGTTTCACACATTGGTGTGCACAAAATCATATATGCTTCTGACTCATATCTTGATGAAACGCATCAATGGCTCTGTACACACCTCCACAACAACAATGTGTGAAACAATGTCACGTTCAATGTTACTTCAACATTTTTTGTTATTAAAATCTCACTCAAATTTTGAAGGGCATGCCAACTTAAAAGTAGGATTCAAAGTTTTTTTTATTGTTAATATATTAAAAATTATTTTAAAAAATAATAATAATGACTTTCTAATGCCCCCATTTGACATGGGCTAGAACCATAGATTTTTCCTTAGGATACACAATTGCACATATTTATGGATATGTACAGTTGTGTATCTTAGGGAAAAATATTTATAGTTCTAGCCCATACCACATCAAAGAAAGTAGGGTGGCATATGTCAAAGGGGGCATTAGAAAACCATGACTTCAAGAAAAATAATTTGTTTTTGAGTCGTGATAATCTAACACCCATCTTTGACATATACTTCTCCATCACATAACCATAGATCATTTGCCCTAGGATGCATAACAAATATTTATGATTTTCGTATCCCGAGATAAGTGATTTACGATTCTATGATACTATTATTAAAAGTTGGTGTGGCAATAGAATCTCTTCTTTTATATATATATAAAGTGTTCTTTTACAAAATCCGGGACAATATTATAGATAAAGTTTTGTCTTATATAGTTAAAAAGTTTTGGAATTGACTGATTTTTGGCGATGATGATTTCAATAGTTAATAGATCATCCTCACAAAAAATTAGTCAATAGATCATTCTCATATAAGATCAATCCATTCCAAAACTTCTAACCCCATGAAAAGTGGTTACAAACTAACAATAAAAATTGATGGTTCATGATTCTCACCTTATAAACTAGGTTTAGAAATTTCAGAGTTAATTGATTTTTTGTGAGGATGATTTTTTCGAGACCATCCTCACAAAAAATTAGCCAATTCTGAAATTTATAACTTATATAAGACAAAAAGCTTTGTACGGAATGTTGTCTAGGATTTTGTCAAAAAAACGCCACCCAATATATGTGGGAAATGTTCGGCACCCTACGCTTTACCCTACACTTTACCTTATGTGTTTTGTTTTGCATGGGTTAGAAGTTTTGGAATGAGCTAATTTTTTGTGAGGATAATCTCTACGGTTAGAAGATCCTCCTCACAAAAAATCAGCCCATTCCGAAATTTCTAGCCCCATGTTTACAAGTTGAAAAATCGTGGACCGTTCATTTTTTGTAAATCATTTTTGATGGGATTAAATTTTTTGGAATGGGCTGATTTTTGGTGAGGATGATCTCCCCACCATAGAGATCATTATCATAAAAAATCAGCATATTTCAAAACTTCTAACCAATGTAGGACAAAACATGTAGGGTAAAGCGTAGGATATATAGTGTAGGGTGCATATGGTCCCGTTCATCACCCTACGCTTTACCAAACGTGTTTTGTCCTACATGGGTTAAAAGTTTTGGAATATGCTGATTTTTTGTGAAGATGATCTCTATGAACGGTTCACGAATTTTCAACTTGTAAATATGATGGGGCTAGAAATTTTGGAATTGATTGATTTTTGGTGAGGATGATCTTTTAATCGTAGAGATCATCCTCACCAAAAATCAGCCCATTCCAAAATTCTAACCCATGTAGGACAAAATAAGTTTGGTAAAGCGTAGGGTATAGTGTGGGTGTTGAAGATTTCCCATATATATAATCGAAGTTATATATTAAAATTTGAAACAATCTTGATCGTCCATTTCATCAAAAGTTTGAAGAGCTCACAAAGCCTCGCCTTTAAATACTCGGCGTCTTTGTCTAGAAAACCCTCTTATCAGTCTCGCGTTCCCTCTCTCCTTCCGTATTAGGTTCGAGTGTTTGGAGCGATCCAAGAGTCTGTAACCATGCTCGTGTATCAGGACCTTATTTCAGGTAAAATTCTCCATTGTTTGCTCTGTTTTTAGGTTTTTTGGAAGAAATTTTGTTAGTGTTTTTAGCCCTTATATTTAATTGCTTTCTAGCCTTTTAAAGGTTTGTTTATTTATTTGAATTTGGTGTTCTTCTGATAGTTTGATGGCATCTTCTGGTTGGGTTTCGATTTCCAATTTCGAATTTTAGTTTGTTTATTTCTCTGTTTGCAGGCGTTTTTAAGGTTTCTTGGGTGGGTTTTGATCCATAAGTTTTGCTTGTTTTCATATGGTTATCAGGTCCTCTATATCCATCTCATGGTTTAAAAAAAAAAAAAACGATTCGACGCCCAATCTGACAGATCTAAAAGATGTTCTTATACATAAGATCTCAAAGCTCTTATATCCCTTTGGATTCTAATATTTTTATTTTTCTGTTTTAATCGTGGTTTTAAAACTTGTTTTGACGTCAGGTCTCGTCCATGAACGAGACCCAGTCATCTCGGACAAGATTTTAAAAAAAATGATGCATGAGGATGATGGGAGATAAGAAAATATGGCGTCTTGGACGAGATTTTTAGAAAAGTGATGCTGGACGATGATGGGAGATAAGAAAATATTAGAGTTTTAGGAAATTTGGTTTAGGATTTGGGTTAGGATAGGGTAAACCCAAAAGTTAAAATGAAAATTTTATTTCGATTATTGTAGGATAGAGAAAAAGGGTTAGAGGTTTGTAGGATAAGGAAATGATTAAGGATTAAAGATTTGGAAAAAAGAATAATGAAACAAGGGTTAAAGAAAATGGGGAAAGAATTAAGGATAGAGGTTTGTAGGTTTCTAGAATTAAGAAAATGGTTTTAAGAATCAAGAATCAAGAAAGGGTTTTAAGAATCAATAATATAGAAAGGGGTTTCAAGAATCAAGATTGGAAGAAAAGAATGTTATATTAGACTCACTCCAAAATGGCCTCACACCACACTTATTGTTGGGAAAATCAGGTTCAAGCTTTCTTTTTTATTCATCATATTCATTTATTGTTCATTGAAGAAAATTACAGTAAAAAGCAAGTATTTATAATGTTCTCTAAACCCTAAATTTAATTTCAACCATCCAATTAAAATAATGAGATCCAATGGTTGTAAATAAAACTTAAAACAACTTAAATAAAGTAAAAGCAGAAATATCATCTATGTCCCAATCCCGTAACTTTATTTTTCATGAATTTTCAGCCGATGAGAACTCATTATAAAGTTATCAAATTACCCCTTAACACCTATACTAACATCATAGGCTAATAAAACATCAAAATAAGCCAAAAAAACCTAAAATTAAAGTCCTAAAATAGAAAACTAAATAAAAATTAAAATATACTCTTCAATATTTGATATCCACATCAAAAAGCCTTAGAATTTGAACAGAGCATGTCTTTGAGACGACTTGTCAACTCGTCTCGTTGGTGGACGATACTGAGACAACTCATACGAGTCATCTCGGACGAGATTTAAAACCATGGTTTTAATGTCGCAAGTGATCTATTGTTTATTGTGGAATATGAAATATGGTAGTTGATTTTAGTTTGAGAAAGTTATTACCATAATCATTACTGGACATAATTAGCTTATCTATTTTTTTCTAAGAAGATTTTGCATAAAAATATGAGATTTTTTTGGGTAAATAGATGTATTTGATGAGTTAAGAGACTTGTGAAATAGGGATAAGGCATGAACTATTGTCACAAATTCTTGAAAAAATTCTCTGAATAGCGAACCAGTTCAGTCGATTAAATCAATGAATTGATGAATTTTGCTCCCCACCCTTTGTTAGAGCATAACATGCATTGTATTAAAGTGCATGAGATACACTGGATCATTGGCAGAGTATCTCATCACAAATGGAAGGTTGTGACGAAGATTGATATATTTAGAATATATCAATTAGTGTTTCCTATATTAGGAATGATTGGTAAGCAATATATTTTAAATATTATGAATGATTTATGTTAATTAGGACTAGATCTTGGTTGATGTAATCTCTATAAATACCCTATTAGGGTTCATGTACTGATCATCCTAGAATTTTCAATAAATTTATTTTTTTACATGGTATCAAAGCTCAAGCTCCACTAAGCACATTGATCTTGGTGTGCCTTTTTTCGGCGATGGCGCCACCACCATCGTTGGACCTAAAATTTTCCGCTTTACTATTGTTCTAGTTTTCTTCTATAAAAATCACACCTCCTTCCATATCTTTACAAATCTCCCAAGTTCACATAATTATGATTCGCGATCTCATCGATCTTGATCTTGCTTATAGAAATGAGAATTTTGGTTCTTGGGTGGTGTTCTGACCTGCTTCTGCTGACCAAACAAACTTTTGCTTACGAAATCCAGGTGATGAGCTTCTCTCAGATTCATTCCCCTACAAGGAAATAGAGAATGGAGTACTGTGGGAAGTTGAGGGGAAGGTCAGTTGTTAATTTTTTTTTTTTGATTGATGCCAAGTTGACACCTTGTAGATGCTATAAAAACTAAGATGTTCAAGGCTTTACATGCTGAGAAAATTTACATACATAAAATTGGAGATTTCTCTTAATATCTATTCATTTGTTTATCATTTAAATCCGTAAATTTAAATGACAAAAAATTGAGTACTGGAAACAAACAATTAACATCCCTAATGTTTTGGCTTTGGACAGTGGGTTGTTCAAGGAGCAATCGATGTGGACATTGGTGCAAACCCTTCTGCGGAAGGTGGTGATGAAGATGAGGGTGTCAATGACCAGGCTGCCAAGGTGGTTGATATAGTTGACACGTTCCGACTCCAGGTTAGTTATGTGCACGACATCTGATGATACCGCTTCGAATTCCAAAATAAGCTGTGCAGTGTTGATTAGCATATATTTTGTTTTTTATTTTTTTTTCAGGAACAACCTCCCTTTGACAAAAAGCAGTTTGTGACGTACATAAAGCGTTACATCAAGTTGTTGACTCCCAAGTTGGAAGGAGAGAAACAAGAAGAGTTCAAGAAGAACATCGAGGGAGCGACCAAGTTTCTGCTTTCAAAGATCAAGGACCTCCAATTGTAAGACCCTTTTACCTTCACTTGTGTAATGAAAATGTGGTCTTAAAAAACAGGAACAATTTTACTGCTATTTATGTATTCCTACAACCTTTATCCTCAGTGTGTGTACCAAGGTAAACTAATAAATTACACAAATGTTGCAGTTTTGTGGGGGAGAGCATGCATGATGACAGCAGTATTGTATTTGCCTACTACAAGGATGGTGCCACTGATCCAACATTTTTGTACTTTGCACATGGATTGAAGGAGGTGAAGTGTTGAACAAGAGGGAAAGTTCTTGCCACTTGTGGTAAGTGATTGTGCTTGCTGTAGTTTTAGTTTTTAAGTTTCGTTTAGTCGGTTAGGTTATGTTTGGGTCTATCGGGTTGGGTGGAGAATAAACAGAATTATGGCAACTTATGAAAATCATAATTGGAAAAAAGCTTTGTTGCCTAGTGAACTCTATATCTTGTTTATCTGGATAACATTAATCGGTATTATTAATATGAAATGATTTTGGTGTTCATCTTCTTTGAAGCAAAATTCTTAGCTAGGGATCCTTGAATGTGCTGTTTCATGTCCTTTTTGAAAATTGCATTTGTTCATAATCTAATTGCACTATTTTAGTAGACAACTCTTTGGATGTTCCAAGCCAGGATTGAAGTTCTATGTATGTGGAACATTTTTTTTATTATCAGCTTGGATTGAGAATTTTGAACTGATCAAAATCGGCGTTGCCTTGACCTAAGCCCTTGGGCTACTGTATGGGGCTAAGGTGAGTCCGATTTTGAAGCGGGCAACCTGCTTCAAATTTTGAAGGAACCCTCTTAGCTATAAGACATGTGTCTTTTAGAATTTATTTCACGCCCCTATATTTCTGCCAAAATTTGAAACACCTACTTGAAAATGCCACGTGTAATCCATTGGAGACTGTTCCTTCAAAATTTTGAAGTGGGCTACCCGCTTCAAAGTTTTTTCCGGCTAAGATCAGGTTCTCCATCACACCCCTCCTTTTTTTTTTGTTTTTTGTTTTTTTGTTCTAGATCTGTGGGTGTTCGGTCTTTTGGTCTGTTGTATGATCTTTTGGGAAATTATTTTTCTTGGAAAATATGACTTTTACAGGTAAGCAGAAAAGAATGCCGGCTAACAACACAATAAACCCCATGCATGGCACTCTTAATTATAAAGAGCTAAGCTGCTGTTGGCACCCAAACTTTTACTTATTGCACCACAATTAAAAATAAAGAAAACAAGTGAATGATTAAGAATAACTAAAAGCTGGGGTGCCAAAAGAAGCTCATTTGTAATCCTCTCCTAGATTTTTATTTTTTGTGATTAGGTTTTATATGAGTCTAGTAATAATTGTAAAAAAACTACTGAAATTGTTTGATAAAGTGATAATGTTTTGTAATATTGAGCAAATCCTTTGTTTTGAAGAGTGTTGGTCTCTAATTGGGGGTGATACACAATTTAAGAAAATGGGGTGTAATAAGTAAAAGTTAAGGTGCCAATAGCAGTTGTTCAGAATACTTCTTATGCTTCTTAAGACTTCTCCCATCATCATTCCTCGCTTTTGAAGCAAATATTTCTCACAAAAGATGTACCAACCAGGCAAGCAATATTTAAAATCCCATCCGATTCCAAGGCAACGTTTTGGTCACAAATATATATTTTTTTCCTTTTTGGTGAAAGCAAGCAAGTTAGTGGTAATAATTAATAGGTAAAGGCATGTTTTGTACTCAAGTCATGGTATCGCACCTTCTATCTCGATCAAAATATTCTTTAGACGTAAACACAATTTAGATTAATTGTCTAAGAATCACGACAAAGAAGGCTTCGGGTTTGCTGAAATTATGATCTGAAATTTTCATTTACTAGGTAAAAACTAGAGTTATAACAATAATGGTTGCCTTCCTATTGTTCAAACACAACACTTCCATGTTAGTAGAAGTAAAAATGAGCCATTTATCTTGGCAAGAGTGGTTAATGAGGGAAGGTTTCTTGATTTGGTTTGCTTTGTAGAATGAAAAGATCATTTGGACCTTGAACACACATAGTTTCTCTGATCCATTGATACCGATGATGAATAATTCATTTTTATTTTTTTATGGGTCTTGGACCCATAGCTCAGTTGGGTTGACATATTGCAAGCTCAACTTAGAGGCATAGTCATTAAGTAGGGGTTTGGGAATAAGGGAAATATTTAGAAAGTTCAATAAAATCAAGAAAAAAAATGTTTTGTTTTTTTTTTGGAAAGAAGTCCAAACACATTTGAGGTTTTTATTGTTTAACATATAAAAAAATTATAATCATAAATCCAAATTAATATTAATCAATCAATCAAAATCAATGTCACGCTCACTTGCATCCTCTTTATCTAATTTTGCATTAGTAAAATGGTCACCATTCTCTTCATCAAGGTGTGATCTTCTCTTACTAAATGTATAAATGTTATCTTATTTTTTTTTCCCGACTTAATCATAAGTGTAGACACCCCAAGTTGAATAGGCCATCATGCAAAAACATTCAAAAAAATACGTTAAAATCAAAATGGGCTTAAAAGCTCATACTTTAAAAAAAATGTTTGTTTTATTTTAAATAATGGCCTAGGGCCTTTTTGCTTGGCCCATAAACTAAGAATGGGTCACCTCCCACCATAAATCTAAATCAATTCTCAACTCAACCCAATCTTACACATACTCTAATCTAATCAAATTCAACCCAACCCCTAAGTCCATTGAACGAAAATCAATCTTTTATCAAACCCAATCCTAAATGTACACCAACCTAATCAAATTTAACCCAACCCCTTAGCCCATTGGATTTAAACCAATCTTAACTCTAACCCAACCTAAACCCAAACCCAAGATCATACTCATAATCACCACAAAAATTTATGCTCATAAAAAAGGACACATGTCACTCCCAAAATCAAATTTCCAAAAAAAAATCATTCTCATCATCCCATCACTATTCCCACATCATACCACATGTCACCACCTAACCCCATCACATTCTTTTCAAAACACTCCACAAACTATCTTCATACCCATCACACCCATTTTTCTTAATTAATTCACCTAACACAGACTCTCATACCGTTTTAATCATGTGTCAACATCTCCTCTGCCCTTTCAAAATATCAATACTTACTTCCCTTACACAATTATTCTTCTAACAAAAATTCACTCCTCTCAATCCCACTTAACACTTTGAAAGATTCAACTCATTTGAATAAAAAATAACCTTCTTACACCACTTTCCACATACACCATCCCCTTAACCTTAAATTCCATACACCTCACCCTTAAGTCTCATGCCATTCTCCACTATTTCACATTTTCACCCCATCTTACTTTTAAAAGTTACCTCAAAACTCTATAAAAATCCCTCTCACCCTTTGAAAATCAATGCTTGAACTCCCCTTTCTCAAGTCATCTCTCTCAATCTCTTATCTTAATATCTCTCAAACCTCCCATATATAAGCTCTACTTAACTCATCAATCAACCATTTACTTACTCCATTTTTCACTATCCCTTCTTAAATAAAAAGGACTTCACATAAACATTTGAATCAAAGACTCAAGAAGAAGAAAGAAAAAGAAAAAGAGACTTAAAGCTTCAAGGTGGGTGTATGAAAATAATTCCCACCCCTTCTATTCTCTATCTCCATATTTTGGAGGTTTACCTCCCTTAAATTGTTAGTCTTTGTGGTCTAGTCACTATGGGGTCCCTCTTTTAATGAGGTGACCCCTATGATCTAGGCTTAAAATAAAATCTCTCAAGGATTAAGAGTACATGTTTTATTTTCATCACATTTCTATTTTAAATTTTACAAAAATGAAAAATTATCAATGTATAGATTACCACAGAAGGTGGAGAAAATAAAGTGCCTAACACCTTCCTTACTTCTTAAAATTGACTCCCTTACCTAGATTTTAGGTAGATTAGTATCAAAATTGTACAAGAATCACTGCAAATAAATAAATAAAATTAAAACTATTTTCCGAATGCCCATTCACATCCTATTTTCAAAAAGAATATTGGCAACTCCAAATCCAAGTAGTAGAGATTTTCGAAAACGAAAATCTCATGTTTACAATAAGGTCATAATTTTATGTGATGTTTGTAAAAATTATGATTTATTGAAAAAAATATAATTAAATTGATAAAAGAAAAAAAAAAGTCTTGATTTAATCATGGCTATTTTAATTGTCACTGAATTTGTTAACCATGTTTTTGAGGTTACAGGTGGAAGTCCAACTTACCTAATAAAAAGAAAAAAGAAAAAAAATTAATTATTTAGTTTTGAATATACTGAAGTGATCTCAAGCTAGAACCTCATATTGCACATATGAAAGTATGCAAGAACCATAAATGCTTTTCATTGAGATACGAGTGAAAAAGCATTTATGGTTTATATTAGGGGTGTTAATGGGTATCCATTTAATCGAAATCGAACCAGAACTAGAACCAGAACCGAATACTCCAGCTCCGAATCCCTTTTTATTGGAATCGATTAGAGTCGGGTCTAAAATGGAACTGGGTCGATAAGAACCGAAATCGTTAGGTTCTATCCAATGAGTACCTACGAATACCCGGAACTGATTTATTTTGTCATTTCTTTCCATACTTTAGATGATTTAAGGTATTTTTTATTTCAAAAATAAATGTATGTTATATAAAATTCTTTAATTTTTCATATAAATTATCAATTGAAATTTCAAAAGAGTTACTCTTCTAAAAAATTATTACTTTTAAAAAAGATAAATTTTTGTTTTTGAAAAAAAATAATTAATTTGTATCTTAAGTATAACAAATTATAACTAAGTTAACAATTTTGTTGATAATATGTTAATTTTTTGAAAATAAATTTTCTAATAATGGTTTGAAATACTTTTTTTCTCATTTGATTCGTGAGAATCATAATCGATGGGTACCTATGATTTTTTGTGGTTTCGATTCTAACTCAATTTATTTTAGAACCAGACCTGACACCAACAAGAACCGGAACCAAACTGGAATCGACCCATTGACACCCCTAATTTATATCCACTTTCACTTCAGGAAGTGTGATATGAGATTCCAGCACAAAACGCTTTACTTTTAGGTTATGTTTTAAAGAGTTGTGCTGGAGTGACCTCAAGATTGAACCTCATATAGTACTTCTTGACGTGAAAGTGGATGGGAACCATATATGCTTTTTCACTCCTATCTCGAGGTAAAGCATTTATGGTTCCCATACACTTCCACATCAAGGTATGCGATGCGAGGTCCAATCTCGAGGTTACTTTAGCATTAGTCAAACTCTCTAGGTTTCCAAATTTATCTTGTCCAAAGTCCTTTTCTCTTCAAATCTCCCCAATCATGATGACTCCGAGTTCATATCTTTAAAAAGAGGTTTATTTGCAATTTTATTACAAAAACTCCCTTACTTTATCAAGTTTGTTACCTGAATAAATCTTATTTTATAAATCAGGCTAACATGACTAACTTAATACAATTTCAAATCTTATCAAATTAGAAATCCAACTCCACAACTTTCTAAGCTTGATCAAATGTGTTGGTAATGAATGGCTATCAAACTCCCAAATTTAAAATTAAAATATGACGGTGAAAATTATTTTATTTTTTTATTCAGACTTCTTAGAATTTTATCCTTTACAAATTATAACCAATTGCATCAATCACGTTTTTGGATTCCATTGATTGATGTGGTAGGACATCCACTCCATTGTATAACAATAACAAATTAAGCCCATCAATTTGAATTTTATGATGTGGATCCGTAGTCTGAGCTTTGCTGGGTAACAAATTTGATAAAGTAAGGTTCCCTTGGAACTGTTAGAACTTGAAAAGGAGTTTTTTGTAATAAAAATGAAACAGTTAGGTTTGTCGGAAATTGATTGAAGCCGAAGTCCATATCTACTTTTGAAGAAGTATCCAATAAAGTGGATTAATAGTATTAATTTATTTTTTCTTTTAATCTAAGTCTTAACCAGTTAGTAAATTTTCTATTCTCTAAAGAAACTTTTGGAGGAATAATTATGACTTGAAAGCTGTTAGAAGCAATTTCTTTTGGCAGATTAACATTTTCTGAGTAAATTCAATTTTTTAAGAAATTTATTTTCTGAAGAAAATATTTCCTCTACAATCATAGACGCCAGGAGCGTTTGTACCATTGTTCTGGGGAAACTGATTTTTATAAAAATATACAATTTGTAAGCGTGCAGTTGCATATTTTTCATGAATAATCATTTTCCCTAGAAAAAGAAGTAATTCTTCCTTAGTTGGGGAAAAACACAATTTACTTCCTAAAGATCATTTTCTTGGTAATAAGTTTTTCAAGAAAATATTTTCTTCAATCGTACATATCTCTTAGTAAATAACACATGTTGCAAACTGCACTGTCCCGTCAATTTTCTTTTGCAATCATACAAAACCCATATAGAAATTTGTATATTTGATAGGAGAGATGGGACCAATATTTATTAGGAGTAAAATACGACATTGAAATTATAAAAGATGACAGAATTTAATGAAGATGGACCAACCAAATGAGGCAAGACACATCAATCAAATAAAAAAGAAAAAATTACTTAAAAGACCCTTGTGGAGAGATTTATTTTTAAATAATTTCTAAGTTTTGCACGGTAGTTTGATTGGAAATTTAGTAAATTTGTATTTTTTAATAGTCCATCATTATTGGTGAACTCACCGCTTTTTTATTTACTATCGAGTTCATCACTTTTATTTATTATCGAATTTAACGTCTTTTTATTTAGTGTCGAGTTCACAATTTTTACTGTTGAACTTACCATTATTTATTGTCAAGTTCACCACTTTTTAAATGAAAAGTGGTGAATTAGACTTCAATAAAATCCACCCATTTTCAATTTTCAAGAATATTTCAATATGTATATGTTTGAAGAGAATATTTTCTCAAAAAAAATCAAAAGAAGCATTCCTGATCTATTTTCATCTAAAAACTAAGAAAAAAAGTGAAAATCCCTAATTTTTTTTACATAAAACTTTAATTTAAAAAAAAAAAATCATTGAAAATGATTCTTCTTCCTTCTTAAATCCCTTCTGATAGAATGGAGTCTCCAAAACTCGATTGAGATATCAAAAATCTAATTTTTTTTTTAATGAAAACAATGAGTTTGAATGATTAAAACATTGAACTGTGAGAAATGTGGGACATGAGGTCCAGTGACTATTAAGAAAATAGAAATTTACTAAATAGCCTATCAAGAGATTGCCAAAAACTTAGAGACTACTTAAAAAAAAATCCCTCCGCCAGGGTCTTTAAATATTCATGGTTTCAAATAATTATTTGAAAATAAGAATAAAAAGTTTCAATTGGTGCTGATCGAGAAGGGGATTCAGTAGTGTCAAAACGAGGACAATAAACAGAGAAATGCATCCAATCCTGTAGACACCCGAATTTGAGCGGGCCCTCGACGCAAAATACCTCCAAAAATCAAAAATTTGGAATGGGCCCCAAAGCCCAAACCTACAAGAACCCAATCCATTTTCAACTAATAAATGACCGAGGTCACTTACGTGGCCCATGGACCCACACAACTCACCACTCTCCTACATCCTTAAATTCAACCCAATACTATTCTACCTAAACCCAATCCATCCCAAAACCCAATCCATCATAAATCCAATCCATCCCAAAACCAAATCCATCATAAATCCAATCCAACCAAAACCCAATCCAACCTAAACCCAATCCAACCTAAGCCCAACTCATAACCTAAGCCCAATTCAATACCCAAACCCAATCCAACCTATCAATCTCATCAAACCAATCACCAACTCAATACAAAAAATGACACATGTCATCACACCCTTCCACCTCCCTCATCTAATCAACCAATTCATCACTTCCCTCCAAAAATCAACTCAACCCATAACCCTACCCTAACCTAACCTATTCCCCATCCTCTCATCATCAACCACTAACATCACAACCCATTCCTACTCCCCATCTTCTCATCATTAACAACCAACATCACAACCCATACCCTACACACTCTAACCTATTCCTCATTCTCTAACACTATCAACCACCCACATCACAACCCATATCTCCCACACCTCAACCATCACTTTCCCTTAAAACACTCCCACAAAATCACCTCAACCCATACCTCCCACCATCACCCCCATACTCTTCTCTCTAATCATCCAACCACCATCACCCCCATACTCTTCTATCTAATCATCCAACCACCATCACCAATCAACTAATCTCTTCATCTCTCCATTTACCACATGTCACCATCCCTTCAACTCTCCCAAAATCTAACCAATCAACCTCTTACTCTACCCATCCCCCCAAATCCAACACCTTACCTCTTCAACCATCTCAACACTCATTCTCCAAACAACTCCCTTACACCCCCCATTCCTCCCATCAACCATCACTCATCTCACCCCACTAAACACTCTACCCAAATGGATTTGGATAAGATCCAAACCATTTGGGTTAAAACACAACCCATTTCCCCCATTACAAAATTACCCTTATTTTCATCTCAAATTTCATACCCCTATTCTCTCAAACTCAAGCCATTATCCTTCATTCTAATCCCTCACCCCATTATACCCTTAAAATACCTCTCAACTTCTATAAAAACCCCTCCATTCTCCTCTTACAAGAACTAATGAAAATTTGATAAAAAATCCTCCAAAAACTACAACTCTCTACTCTACTCTCTTCACTACACTCAACCCTCTCTCATCTCATACTCAAAACTCTACTCTCAATCTTCTAAAAGTTTACAACTCAACTCAATCTTCAATAACTTTAAGCAAGTCCAAGTCAACTCAAAAGAAGAACATCAAGAAAAGTCTTGAAGATCAAGATTGGGACAAGGTGGGTTTGAAAAAGGACCATCCCCTCTAACCCCCACTTCTACTCTCCCTTTTCTCTACACTTTGCACACACCACAATGATTTGAGTCCTTCAAGGGCCCCTTTTTCAATAAGGGTGCCCTCAATGGACTAAATCAACATCAAAGTCCCTCACACTTGAGGGCACACATCAAATCATCTTTGATTTATTTTCCTTTATTTTAAAAATGACCGAATCCGAGGTTACCACATTGTGTGGGTGGAGTAGGGTGCCTAACACCTTCCCTACTCCATAAATGGACCCCCTTACCTTGAATCAAGGTTGGACCACGTGCATTATCTAACGAGAGTCATCAAATATACAAAATGTATGATTTTTCGAAAAATGTGACATCGGGTGACCATTCACACCCTTTTACCAATTTGAATGGTAGCGACTCCAAAACACCCCAAAGTGGAGGGATATTTTTAAAATATTGAAAATCCCATTCATCTAAAAACTAAGAAAAAAAGTGAAAATCCCTAATTTTTTTTACATAAAACTTAATTTAAAAAAAAAACATTGAAAATGATTCTTCTTCCTTCTTAAATCCCTTCTGATAGAATGGAGTCTCCAAAACTCGATTGAGATATCAAAAATCTAATTTTTTTTTAATGAAAACAATGAGTTTGAATGATTAAAACATTGAACTGTGAGAAATGTGGGACATGAGGTCCAGTGACTGTTAAGAAAATAAAAATTTACTAAATAGCCTATCAAGAGATTGCCAAAAACTTAGAGACTACTTAAAAAAAAATCCCTCCGCCAGGGTCTTTAAATATTCATGATTTCAAATAATTATTTGAAAATAAGAATAAAAAGTTTCAATTGGTGCTGATACAGAAGGGGATTCAATAGTGTCAAAACGAGGACAATAAATAGAGAAATGCATCCAATCCAAAGTTTGATTAAGAACTTTTTAAATATGTTGAACCCTGACTTGCCCTCTAACAATTCCTCGTTAGGAGATTTAGATTATAATTATTTAAATAATAAAATACATGACTTTAGAAAAGAATAAATAAATATTGGAAAATGATTTCAACCACCATTTTTTGGGGATATTGATGATGTTTTGAATTCTCGTCATTTAATATTTAGATTATTATTCTCATCATAATTACTATCACAATCATCAACGTCAAAAGGGGGAGAAAAGAATCATCCTTATAACCCTAATCAATTATGATTAATTTGGATGGTCAATTATGTGAATATGGATCCCTAGGTCTAGCAATGCGTGTGATAATAACAAATCAGAATGATCTAGCAACACTAGATTTACATTCTTTTACAATTTCTACATCCACGAATGAAAGTAGAGTTTTTCATCATATTTGAACAATCCTTACAAGATTATAGGTTTCCCCATCCATTTGGTTACTCAAACTCCAACCAACTCTTTTTCCTTTCTTTAATACCATATTTGTCCCTTGATAAATAATTACAAAAATTTTAAGTAAAAAAGTTACTACAAAATATTTATAACCAAATCAACGAACATTAAGCTTAGTGGTCAAGGCATTCCTCCAAAAAAGGAGAGGTCATGAATTCAAGCCCTCTCATTGGCCATTCATAAGGATTTATATATCCTTGCTTACCTGATATATGTGATTTGTGGGGTATTGCATGTATCTAGGGGATTTAGATGAGATATGTTCTCTAAGAGGTATGGATTCGGAACAACCCCCACCCCCACATCATCAAATATATATATATATATATAGGGTCTGGTTCCGTATATCCCTATTACGACTCACATTGCGACACACCGTTTTGTCTTATATGGGCAAAAATGTTTGGAATGGGGCTGATTATTTGTGAGGATGATCTCTATGGTGAGGAGATCATCCTTGCCAAAAATCAGCTCATTATGAAACTTCTAGCCCCATGTTTACAAGTTGAAAAATTTTAGACCCTCCAATTTTTGTAAATCAATTTTGATGGGGTTAGAAGTTTTAGAATGGGATGATTTTTTGCCAGGATGATCCCCTCATCATAGAGATCATCCTCACAAAAAAATCAGTCCATTCCTAACATTTTTGCCCATACAAGACAAACGGTGTGTCGCAATATGAGTCGTAATAAGGGTCGTAATAACACCATCCACATATATATATATATATATGTGGCGCACCGCAAAACGCTAACACAAATCCCTATGTTAGATCTCGAGGTACTAGGTGGCACCTCGAAATTTCGGCATGGTTTCCTCTGTTTATGTTAACATTTTAAGGCGTTCAACCTGCACCTGATAAACGACATACAATCCTGTATATAAATAAACAAAATATAATACTAATGGAAGCCTATATACGTCTAATAACGTATGATAGATCAGAGTGCGGAAGAAGAAAATTTATATACAGAGATTCCTCACTCTAACAGAATTCCTAACACGCAATACAGAATCCAAAATACCTCTAGACGAACTGACACTACTAGGGGATGTAGGTCCAATACTTACCAGGTGACGAACTCTAGTTGTCTATCTGACCCACCAAATGATTCTCACTCATTTTCTACACCTGTTTTGCCAAGCTTTGGATCAGAAACTAAAACAATGGAGAAGAAAATGGTGAGTAACAATGGTTACCTAGTAGGGAAGCAAATAATTTCTATCAATAACCTCTCCTAACATTAACGAATAAACATACTGAATCATTTTAAAATATACAAAATTTTATAGAAAAACTATGATTAACTAGTACATATAGTCAAAGATGAACAACTAAACATTTTAAACTGACATTACATCAATCAACAGTACTCACTATAACATTTTATTTTTATACAAATCTAATTGATTAAATAGAAACATTAAACTTGCATTTCATTTTATATATTAAAATAAGGTAACATATACATAATACACATGGTGGAGTAGTGGAATTAGAGAGTTAGGATTCTCGACTGGATCGCTCCCAGTCGGGACATGATGTTACAATTCTTTACTGGCTTTTAATTCCTAATTTTGTGGCCGGTCGTTGCATTTACCACATTTTATTGACCATTTATCCGGCTCAGGTTGGTCGTTTGACGTGACCGTAAGCAATGAGTCTATTTTCGATATGTCAGAACGTTTGACTACTATAGATTGTTAGTGATCATTGACTAATTATCTTCGTCTATGCCTATCAGGCGTACATGTAATTCTCAAATATACAAACCATTCGTATACGCGTCTCATACCACGTATGAGCTTGGTGGTTCTTACCGTATATCACAGGATAGTACACCATTCTGGATGATATGACGCATTATCCCTTCAGGCATTCACAAACTCTTTAATAGCTCACAAAATAGCTACATATATATATAGATATATATATTATTTTCATTTGAAAACAAAAGAGAAATTAATAATATAAGATTGATAATGGATATCCAGTTTTCTACCATGCAAGTGTGGTCAATCGGCCTAAAATAAATAACAGAACGGAAAAGTAAACAGCGCCTCGCGCTAACAGAAAGTAAATAAACATGCAACCAGTAACATTATCCATGGATATCCGTTCACCAACCTACACACAATACAACAATGTAAAATGCAGACATCACCCATCGGATGTGACTCTGATATTTTATCGTTTCATACCATTTTTTCGATTTTTATTATTTTGAATCTTTCAAATAAAATATCCATTTTTTGATAATCATCAACTCAATTTGAGTTCATTGAATATTAAAATAATTTTTTCAACTACGAAATTCATTTTTATCAATAACATTGAAAAAAAATATCAAAACTTAGATCAAAATGGGGTTCGAGTGGTGCACAGAACCCAACTGACGAAAATAACCTAGTGAGATATTCTACCCACGTATATTTTTATTATAAAATACAGTTAAACATATCAAACATGCAAGTTCTGACATGAATTTAAATTAACAAAAAGAATTCTATATTTTTGAAAATTCACCACCAATTTTTAATAAAATTCTAAATGCAATTTTAACAATCTACGATTACTAATAGAAATTGAGAGTTTCTTACCATCTCTAGAAGACGGAATTGAAACACGTGCGTGAAAATCGAGACAATCAACTTGAAAATCAAGACTGGACAAACTTCAAGGTGGCTATTTTTGAATCTGATCAAGTGATTTTGAAAATCTCGATGCCGTCGTCTTTTTTCCCTTCTACGACGGAGGACGGTTTGATCCCGAAATGGATGAAATCCGAGGTCGAAGTTTCAAAATCCTTGTATATAAATACGACAGATTTTTGACGATACGGGATGAAAAAGAAAGTGAAATGGAAAGAGGTTGGGTGGATTTTGTAGAAAATGCAACTACGGACATTTTTTCCTTCTGCGTTGGTCGTCGACGGCGAGCCGTTTGCGAGGGATCTGAGGTGAAAGATCGAAAACAAAATGAATTTAAAAAAAAAATAGGTAGGCTGATTTTGGTTCGTTTAAAACGAAAGTGAATAGTAAAAAAGTTAAAAAATTTTATTTATATATATCTTGGGACAAAATCGATATTTTGCATATTGTTTCGATCGACGCTAACTTGACTGTTCGAACTCCAAAACTGACAAATGGATATTTTATTTTGCCTAATTTTTTCTTCAAGATCTAATGGTGTGGTAAATTTCTACAAATTCTATTTTTAACAAAAATTTACATTTTTTACCTGAGGTGACCCCTAAAATTGACGTCATTTTCGTTCTTGACGATAATTCAACTTTTTGATCTTCAAAAATGACAAATAAATAGTCCATGTTCAATAATTTTTCATCACGAACCCAATGGTGTAATTGAATTTTAATAATTCTTATTTTAGCAAAAAGTTACTATTTTAGCCTAGTCCGACTCGATAATCGAAGATTTTGTAACTTTTGTGTTCGGACTTGCATTTGAGCGTGCTTATAGACTAAAGTATGTTTTTCAATCATTTTAAATTTAATGGTGAGGTTAGATTCTATTAAAAATGATAAAAAACATCATAAAGTTTTACCCTTAAGTCCTACTTTCAAGATTTTATCAAAATTTCACTATTTATTTTTTCTCGAGATACGAATCAAAAATTCGGGATTTTACAATATATGTGGAACGAATCAAGGGACATATGAAAAAACATATGTATAAACAATGTAACATTAATAAATTTTCAAAATATGAGTTATAAGTTTCGGATTGAGCTTTCGGATTGGACTGATTTTTTGTGAAGATGATATCTATGATGGGAAGATCATCCAGAAAAAAAAAATCAGTCCAATATGAAAATTTTAACCCTATTAAAAGTGATTTAGAATGTGGATCGTCGATTTTTTGTCAATAATTTGTAAATCACTTTTGATGGATTTAGAAGTTTCAGATTAAGCTGATTTTTTGTGAGGATGATCTTCTCATCATAGTGACCATACTCGCAAAAAATCAGCTCAATCCAAAACCTTTAACCCATATTTTGAAAAACCATTGTTTTTACATATGTCTTGTGAACTGCCCTCATATATATATATATATATATATATATATATATATAATCAATTTTTAAATATCATATTTTTCTCTTTAAATAAAAAATTACAAATTTAGGTAAGAAAAAGTTACTCTAAAATAATTGTATTGGACCATCAAAAATGACTTCTTTGTTGTACTATCCCTTTTGCCAATAGAATACAAAGAAACTAAATATCTAGATATCCCGTATTTCTCTCTTTTACATGTTATTATCTTTTGTTTTTTTTAATGGGTAAGCTAGACTTGAACCCAAGATCTCAAGGTTGCTTAGCAATGTGTCAAACCGACCGAGCTTGTATTGGACCCTAAAAAATGACTTCTTTATGGACTATCCCTTTTGCCAATAGAATACAAAGAAACTAAGTGTCTAGATATCCCGTATTTCTCTCTTTTACATGTCATTATCTTTGTTTTTTTTTAATGGGTAAGCTGGACTTGAACCCAAGATCTCAAGATTGCTTTGCAATGTGTCAAACCAACCAAGCTATGGGTCTAAGCCCTACATGTCATCATCTTATTGGTTCGTTGAACACAAATATCTCCAAGGCTCCATAATTTCATGTAAACCTAAGAAGACAAAGGCGCATCTTTAATTGAAAGAAAGATATAGAATTTTAAAACATTAATATTAGGGGTTGCAAACCTAACATGACCCACAAACATAACTTGAAACCAACGTGAAATTAATGGGTTTGGATTGAGCCTAGTCATGTTTGAAAGCATGTAACTAACCCAATTATTAAACATGTCACATCCATGTTAGGGACATCTATCCATGTAACCCATTAATTATTGTGTAAAATAATATCGTGTGCAACCCAACCTGTATATAAACCGTTAGGCGATTATGAGTTGTAATTGTGTTTGGCTATCAAATGTATTTGTGTTTGAGTCGTAATCGTGTTGGGTTCATCAATTATGTGTGTCAAATTAAACACAAACTAACCCAATCTGTTTATTAAATGAACTACGTGGGTTCATGTTACCTGTTTCAGATTTAAGACAATTATTATATGGATGGGTTTTGGGTTGGGTAAATTTTCAAAATGCTCTTTCCCCAACATGACACGACAGGAATTGGATAGGACTAGACCCTTTCCAACCCCTATCGCTAAGGGCGGAGCCAGGATTTTCTTATAGTGAGGGCAAACTATGGCTAATTGTATAGTTGAAGACTTGAAGATGGATGGTTTTAGGGAGAAATTCGAAGGTTTTTTATTAGAAGTTGAAGAAAATGATATTTAAGTTATTTCTAATTAGTATATGAGAAGGCCCGGTAAAGACGCAATGTCATCAACAAAAAATCAAGGAAGAGGGGGTAAATGGGGAGATGTAATTAGTTGAAAGTATAGGAGTGTCTCAAAGTTCTGTGAGTGAACTATTGAGACCACGTAATCAATCAACTAAACAAATGTCTAATTATGAGATGGTTAGGATAATTGCATCATATCGGTGTTTGATGAGTTGGGCGTACCCTCATAGCTTAGTTTGTTTGTTACATTGCAAAACAACTTTGAGGTCGTGGGTTCAAGTCCATCTCACCGATAATATAAAAAAATTATGAGGGGGCAATCACATTTTATGAGAGGCTACTATGTAAATGACCTAAATGCCCTCATTTTCAACAATCCCTTCAATTTTTCCTCAAAACTAATTGTCTCTAATTAACTTTATGATTTTATCTTCTTGAATCTTCAAATCTTGATTAAGATAGGATTTTTGGGGAAGTGAACAGTATGGGTTTTCCCAAAGTCAATCATCTTCAAACTTCAAAATTTAACCCCATCTTTGACCTTAAAATTAAATCTTCTTCATCTTACAAGCATCAAGAACAAGAATGGAATTTTGTAGTAGTGACGCACAATGAAATTTTAGATAGAAAAATCAAAGGTCTACTATTAGAGGTAAAGGTGAGGTTGAAAATGACGGATTAAAGATGGGGATGAATGGCTTTTAAACATTTTTTGCAACGTAGAAGAGTTTGAAGACAATGGACAAGGGATTTAATTAACAACTCGAAGATGACATTTTTGGTCTAGATATTGACAAAGGGCATTTAGGTTGTTTTATATTAATCTCTTATACAAATTTATGTCAAGAGAGCAAGTCTTCAGTTTGAAAATTCGGGGATCTCTCTATTATTAATCAAAATGTGGAGGGGTATACCTAAATTATCCTTTTTTTTAGTGGTGATAATATGACTCCCGCACGTGGCATACTCAATCGACTCTCTTGATGTGAGGGTATGCCAAAACCATATACTTTATGCCTCAGGAAACACAACCATACATCCCCCTAAATCTATGCAGTTATGTATCCCGATAAAAGGAAATCCGTAGTTCTGGCACACCCCATGTCTGGGGAGTCGATTGACTATACCACATGGGGGAGTCAGATTATCACGATTTTTTTTATTGTTAATTCTCTTCTCTTCTCACATGGTGCTTATTAAATTAGGAAGTTGGTATTTCTCTTTATTATATATGAATTACAGTAAAATTATATTCTACCAATATAATTAAATATAAACATGTTATGGAGTTTTAAACAATTCTTGTATCAATTCATTCATATTAAGTTAAAATAATAAAAGAAAAAAAAAACAATGATTTCCCATAATTAAATATAAACATGTTGTGGGGTTTTAAACTATGCTTTCAATCAAATAAAAGTTAAAGAAGTAAAAGCAAAAAAGTTGGTATCCCTTTTACATTTTGGAAAAAGCCAAAGGTGGGCTCATATGATTTGAGATAAGAAAATCGCAAATAATGGTGTCCAACTGGCCTTGAATATCGTAAAAGTAGTGCAAAAAAAAATGATTTCAACACCCACATTAACGTCTTTATCATCACGGTCTTATTCAAGAGAGTTGAAGATAATTGATTTTGAGAAGAAAAATTAAGGGATTTTGGATCATTTTTCTTAGGCATGTAAGAGACCACTGAAGTCAAAAGGTGTATGTGATCAAATTTGCAAGGGTAGGGTGTCTCAAATATTCACATAAACATGGAGGAATTAAAATGTGAAAATGTGATTCCTTTGACTTTGAATCTGGCTGATCACTTCGAGATCTTTTTCTAATTTATATAAACCTCACCTCCTAAAGTTTATGACATTTATTTTATTTTTTTTAAATCATTAAATGCAGACTTGTGATTGGGTCCCAAGATTTAGATCTATGCTGTCTATAATAAGTAAAAAATGACCCCCCCCCCCCCCGTGTTTATAATAAGTAAAAAATCCCCCCCGGTCAACCCCGCTCCCTCCCTCCGCTCCATCCTTAATTAAAATTAAAAAGAAATGTCAATGTTTGAGAATAAGTAAAAGTTAGAGTACCAATAGAATTTGTAACAAAAAAGTAAATGTTTAATTTTATTTTCTTCGTTATTTTATATTTTCTCTTGATTTTTTAATTTTTCTTTGTTTCTTTTTGTTTCACTGTGTTCCATGTGAAAATTCTAAGCATTGGATCAAAGAATGCCTTTAAATTGAGATGAACATAATAATTTTAGGTTGAAAAATATGAAATTAAGTTGAAATTATGGGAATGAGTTGGAAATTATGTGAACAGGTTGGAAATGATGAGATTATGCATCAAAACGATAATATTTAGATTTAAATTAATGAGAAATTGTGTTGAAAACAATTGGGATTTTTAAGATTATTGTATTTAGAAAGATCAGATCAAACACAATTGAATTGTTTTACTCGAAGGATATATTCATAATTTTAACACATAAAGGTATTTTGGATATTTTACCATCTCTGTTAACTAACAATCTTTTTATTAACAATTTGATCGGATCAACAAAAATTAAAGGGGTAGATCTCTTCTTGCATTTTACAGGGGGTAGCACTACTATCATTCATTTCGCAGGATTTTTTTTTTTTAATATTATATATATAACTAAATTACCCTTTCTTAAAAGTAAACTAGAGTTTCTCCAGTGCCATCCTCTCTCGAGTTAGGGGGTAAAAGCAAAAAAAATAAAATGGGGGTGCATTATTATAAATAAAGAGATTTTAGATCATTTCTAATTAGTATAAAAGAGACGACCGAAGTCAAAAATAGTATGTTATCATCAACTTAAAATCATTGAATTTATCAAATATTCACTTAAAGAATCATTATAATTTGACCACTCCACGTGGGAAACTCAATCGACTACCCTGACGTGACATGTTTGATAATTGTAAATCTATACTCCTCGAGATACACAACTGCACTTCCCCATAAAAAATGTATCACAAGGAACCGTGTATCTTGAGGAGAGTAGATCTATAATTCTCGAACTTGTTGCATCAGGTAGTCAATTAAGTATGTCACATGAGATAGTCAGATTATCACGACTCTCACCTAAATGTGCAGAGATCAAGTGTCATGTAAAGAAGATGGTTCCATCAATTCTTTGAAACAAAGTGACTACTTCAAAATCTTTTCCTAAATAATATAAGACCCCTACACCCCAATGTTTAAGAGACATTTATTATTTTCAAAAAGATTATTAAATATAGACTCGGGATTCAACAGAGATTCATGACTATGATTTAAATAATATATAAGAAATTAGTATGTCATTATTTTAAAGATTTCGTGGATTGCATTCTTTGTTTTTTTAATAACATTTGGTTGTTCTCCAAAGCAAAAGCTAGGCATTAAATATAAACTTAAAAAAATGCATGAAAGTTTGGAACAATCTTTTATAATTTCATCAAAATTTTCATTATTTTTTACTTTAGAAAAAGGTTATTTTTTAACACAATTATAATTGAGTCGAATCTCGTGAAAAATCATCTACGGATATATACTCGCCACCACATCATTTTTCTCACCTTTGTGTTTCCGTTTGTGTCATTCTAGCATTTTTCATTACAATTTCGATTTTTATTTTTCACCTCCCACACCCCATTGCATGACAATTTTTATATTCTTAATTGTAAATAAATTTCATTTATTCTCTTATAGATATAAATTTAGACAAATTATATAAAATAGGATTAATATAATCGTTCTAAGATCATAAGTTAGATTTTTTTTCTTTTTTTAACTCATTTTGAGGATCACGTGGCAGAACATTATAATATGTATTAGGTTAGTAAACTTTGACCCTCATACTCTGGCGTAGGGGCAGTGGGTCCGGTCTCTTTATAGTTAATATTGGTTTTTTAGACATACCTCCTCCATGTTTCAGTGAATATTCGAGATACCCCAGTCTTCTTGTTAAAATGACATAAATATCCTCGCTCATCTTCAACCTTCTAGCCAAAATGAAACTTTTGATTTTCCTCCACAAAAACCGTCATCTTCAAGTTATTGTAAATTATTTTTTTATCTTTCCAACCTTATCTTTAATTCTTTCTATCCCACCTTACTTAAATTTTTGTAGAAAACCTTGAATTTTCTTATTCAAATTTCTCCATTCTTTATTTTTTCAAAAATCCTATCTTGCTTTGAAGTTTAAAAGCTGAATACGTTTAGCAAATTTTTTTTACCCTAAATGATGAATAGTTGGGAAAGAAAAAGTGAGGATTTTTTTACGAGAGATTGCATAGTAGGGTATTTGGATAAATTTTTTGTTAATCTATTACAAAAGATTGTGATTAAGGGGAGATGCCATCAGTTTATAAATATAAGAATATTTCAAATATTTACCAAACCATGGAGGGGTATGTGTCGATACCACTTTTGTCCCTCCATCAAGATAATGATGCATGTTCTTCAAGATTATCAAAAGGCCTTACATGCATAATTCAAGCTGGAGTTCGTGCACAATAAGAATTGAGTGTCCCGACATCAGGGACAAATAGGATTATTACACTACGTGAAAATTGAAAAATTCGACAAAAAAAATTGACGGGCCAAGGCATATGAATTTAAAAAATTGAATTTTTACAGTCTAAGACCGTCGAAATTCTAGATATTTCCAGATTTGACAACTTAGGGCTATCAAATTTCTCCCATTCTTCATTAATTTGACAGTTTCGGCCTATCAAAAAAAAAATTTGATAATGAAAAATTCGACGCCAATTCAACCCTTTGTCCATCGAATTTTATGAAATTTGACAATCCAAATCCATTAAATTTGGGTTTTTTTCACATTGTGTTAGTTTCGTTCAATCAAAGAGGACCATGACAACAAAGATCAGAAGACCATTCATACCGAGAACGATGGGACAAGCCTTGGGCCAAGCCTCTTGTAAAGATTAATAGATAAAGGTCGAATCAATTAGCAGCTTATAAAGGTCGAATCAAACCAGCTCAGGGCATTGTAGTAGTTTTGTTAACTTGACCAATGTAATAGGACAAAACATTTAAGAGATCTGAGCTCGCCTATAGCAATTTTTTTCTCTATCTAAACCTTGGTATTAAATGTGATGTCTTATGCTACTTATCATAAGTAGTAAAGATAGGGCATTCCTTAACAAGATCATAGTCATCAAAGTCTCTGACTTATTGAAAAATTGAGATTCAATCGAGACTTTTTTCTCAAACAATTTAATTACGATTTTTAATAAGACACAACTTTTACAAACTTCATGATTAAATTATAATCATTACAATTAAAATAGAGAAATGAAATATGACATTGATACACTAGTAAAAGAATATAACCTTGATAAAGATGATGGTGACTACTTTACCAATAAAACATAAGATAATAATGATGAAAATGAAGATGACATTGATTTTGATCAGTTGATGAATCTTGATTTGGACTTATGATTGTTATCTTTTTTTTATATTTTGAGTAATATATATTGACTTTATTGTGCAATATGGGGTTTGGTAAAAAAAAAAAATTGATGATTAGGGTGTCTGAACTTACGTCTGACTAGGAAGATCAGAAGAGCCAGGGCCAAAGCCAAAGCATATGGGGTTTGGTAATTGATTATTATAATTCAATATAGTATTGGGATATTTATGAAAAAGTGATCAACTTTGGATGAATTTAAGATTGTGGCTCACTATTCATTCAAATTACCAAAATATGAACAATAACGAATTTAGAGATTTTTAAAGTGACAATTTCGTAGGTTTAAAGTGACTAATTAGAAATTGTCACTTTAAAACCATTGAATTCATTACCGATTTGATTTTTTTTTTTTATAGAATGAAAACATGATCATTTACATTTTGATAATTAAAATGAACATTTATCCGGAATTGAAAATAACTTATCTTCAGCCCACAAAAATGGTAATTCACCTTATACTATTTAAAGAATATAACATGATAATACCACTAGAAATGATTACACAATCCTAGTCCTAATTTGATTTTTTCTTGATTTTATCATTTTTTTTTTTTGGTGTGTGCCACTTATCCTAAAGTCCCACTTGGTGACTATGGATAAGATCACCCTTCAAAAAGAATATCCCACCAATCCTATGCATTAAATGTATTGAAAACCCTGTTAATAAAACTCAACACTATGGCATTAATAAGGTGTGGGCACTACTCCCAGGACCACTTGAATTAAACCAACGACTCACCATCCAACACATGATTTACTTGGTCCAATAATTTGGTGGCACCTATAATAGAGAAAAACACGTGGATAAGCAACCTATTGAAGATAGAGATCTTGAAGAGGGGTTTAAACCTACAATTTGAAGCTCCTTGATCTTAAACAAATTCTTTGTTCCTCACCTTCCTCACTCGTTTATATTCCCTAATTTTTATTAAAATAAATGTTGATTAATATTTATTTAGAATTGATTCAAATAAAATTAATTTAATTTGTTTTAAAATGATATTTGAAAGTTACTTTATGATTAGTGTACTTTTTTGTTAAAGTAAAAGTAAGTATTTTTATTTAGAACATTTCTATTGATTGATATCTTTTCATATGGACTGAAGATTGTAAAAATACATTTTGATTCATTTTTCAAATATTTTTTAAATCCCACATTACTTTCTAAATTTTTTGGAGGGATTTTTAAACCTATAAATAAGAATATATTCTCAACTCCTTCTTTATTCTAAAGACTTTCTCCTTGAGAGTTCCTAATGACTTTTAATTATATGAAAATTTAATAACTCTTTTTTATTATATTATATATATATATATAAAATAAGAAAGAAAGAAGAGAAAGATAGAGAGAGAGAGAGAGAAATTAAAAAATTAAGGAGGGTCGTCCAAATTTAAATAGGCACTAAGACTGACCCAAAAGGTGTCGAAGGGGCTCATAGGACGCTTAATAGATTCTTTGATCTGAATAGGTGCCTAGTGGTTCCAATGGGTTTCATATCTATGAAGTTTCTTAATCCATTTACGAATGGGTATGACTTTTGAAATTGTTCTCTATTTATAGAAATCAATTTTGTTAAAAATAAATAATTCAAAACTTTCCACAAAAAAGAGGCATTCGTGTATCCGAGATTCTGTGTGACAGATTTTCTCAAAATAATACAAGTTTGTCAGCAATCCATCCTCATCTTTTGATTCAATCAGAGTGGGGGCATCTATTGTTTATAAGACAACGTAGATTACTACGTGCCTTAAAGTAATTCTTCTTTATTTTCAAGTTCTATTTTTCTAATAATTTTTTACCCTACTTCTTCTACTACACACTAACTTGATTGTCGGGATGTTTTGGCAAACGCCACACCAACTCCTCCTTTTTCTTGCCTTATTTCTTTCTTACCAACATTTGGAAATGGGGAAGCAAGGTGATATACATTGAACCCATGTGCAACAAAAGATGATAGTTCTAGAATGTTCCAACTATCTCGATTTGAGCAGAAGTGGACCATCAACCCACACCCCCGATCTCGAGGGGTGGAATGTCTAAAAAAGGGTATTTTAGAAATATTATCCCTTGCAAAAATGTGAGATTAGATCTAACTCTTATTGTGAGTCATCATTGTATTTTCTTGATGATGGTAAAATTTGGTTGTTTGTTGTTGTTTTTTTTTTTTTTTTTTCAAAATGGTGTCCAAATAATTAAATCAAAATTTGGAAAAAGAAAATCAAAATTTCACGTTGACTTATGATGAATGGGGGGTAAATCTAGCCTTGCATTATGCAAAGGGTAAACCTAATATCATCAATTTAACAGGGGTGTATTTCTAAAATACCCCAAAAAAATCTCCACAGTCTGCCTTACGGGGGAGCCGTTGCAGACTTGAGTCTTGCAGTAATATAACAGAGATTCGCTGTTTTAAATTTTATAGTCTAATCTGTGTACGAATAGCATGATGCCACGTCTATTGAAAAAAAATAGTGATTAGAAACAAATGCAATCGGCTGCGTGAACAGCTTGGTTAGGAACCCGAGGTATTTTAAACACCAACTCAAGTGTGCCACGTAAACACCAATCCTATTTTATAGGAACGGGACACCGTGTTGGATCCTCAGTCTCGTACAGTTATCGATGGAAAGCAAGGGGATAAATATGTGCATGTGTGGAGCGGGAGGAGTGGTGGTAGGTGGGTTTGGGAGAGAGAGAGAGAGAGCTGAGAAGGAGAGAGAAAATGATAAAATCGTGACTATTTGTCAAGCTCTGTACAGCTACGAAAGCCACACAGTTACACATACACAAACTCTTCTGCATAGAAGCTCTTGTTCTCCTTACAGACCAAGTTATTCAGATTCAAACTGTGTTTTTAATCTTTAAGTGGTAAAACAACAAATGCTCTCTTAATAATTCTCTGGTTTTTATTTCGAATCATTTTCTCTTCTGGGATTGTTTTATTTTGTGTTATTTGTACAGTTTAGTGGGTTTTTTAAGCTCTTGTTTCTTTCAGGTTTCAGCAGAGTTGTTACTTGTGACAACTTTGATAGTTTTCTTGTTTTAAACCATCTTTCTCTTCTGGGTTTATTTTGTTTTGTGTTATTTGTACAGTTTAGTGGGGTTTTAAGGTCTTTCTTGGATCAACATAGCCCATAAAATCTGAATTTTTAGAATTTCAATGGTGTTTATATCTCTGTTTCTTTCCCCATTTATCTGTTCTCTTGTTTTTTTTTTTTTTTTTCTGATACTGGGTTTTCTTTGTTTTGTATTTTATTTTAAGTTTTTATGATTTTTGTATTTTGATTTGATATATATATTTTCCTTTTCTTGTTTCTGTAACTGGCTTCATGTTCTATCATTGTTTAGATTTTATTTTTTTGGTTTAAGTCTGAGATCTTTTCTCTCTTCTTTTTTTCTAAATAAAAAATGAATATGAAATATTTTTTCTCTGTTCTTTGTTTCTGACTTACATTCTCTGGTTTTTATTTAAATTTATCTGTATTGTTGCAGAAAAAAAGCTTAAAGGAGAAAAAGACTGAGCTTTAGATCTCTTGTGGGGGAAGTTTGTGTGTAAACATGTCTTCCTCCTCTGATTCTTGGTTCACAATCCTCTCATGTTCAAGCTCTAATATTCAATCCTCAGATACCATCTCACTCATATTTCAATGGCTTAGATTCGTTTTCCTCTCCCCATGTCCACAACGCCTTTTGTTCACCTCCGTTGATCTACTCTTCTTGCTCATCCCCCTCGCATTTTTGACCCAGAAAGTATGTTCTCGATTCCGTTCTCACGATCATCTCGATCCCTCCATCAACAAACCCCTCATTAGAAACAACAGAGCTCATATCAGTACTACTATGTGGTTCAATCTCACTTTAATTCTAACATCTCTGTTGGCAATCACATACACAGTCCTCTGCATTATAGCCTTCACTAGGACAACCCAATCACCATGGGAGCTGACTGAAGCTCTATTTCGGTTGATTCAAGCAGTAACCCATGGAACAATTGCTGTTTTAGTAGCCCAAGAGAAGAGGTTCAAAGTCGTTAATCATCCGATGTCTCTTCGGATTTACTGGTTTGTAAACATCATTATTGTCGCTTTGTTCTCCGCTTCTGCGATTATTCGGCTGAGCTCCGTTAAAGAAAAACAAGACACTGAGTTGAGAATCGATGATATATTTTCGTTAATTACTCTTCCAATATCTGCTTTTCTTCTCTTTGTCTCCATTAAAGGATCCACAGGGATTACAATAAGCAGTGAATCCGATAATGGGTTGGAGTCGGAATCGAAATTAAAAGAACCACTTTTGAGTGTATCGAACGTGACTGGTTACGCCACAGCTTCCCTGTTCTCTAGAGCAGTGTGGCTTTGGATGAACCCCTTAATGAAAAAGGGCTACAAATCCCCTCTAAAGATTGATGAAATCCCATTACTTGCACCAGATCATAGAGCGGAAAGAATGTCAGAGCTATTCGAATCGAAATTTCCTAAGCCCTCCGAGAATTCAAAGCATCCAGTTCGAACCACATTGCTTCGATGCTTCTGGAAGGACCTGGTCTTCACCGCCTTACTTGCAATTGTGCGGCTCTGTGTCATGTTCGTCGGCCCAATTCTGCTCCAAGGATTTGTTGATTTCACCTCAGGAAAGGGTAGTTCTCCCTACGAAGGATACTACCTCGTTATCACTCTCTTAGTGGCCAAAATCATTGAAGTCTTGTGCTCCCACCAATTCAATTTTCAATCTATGAAGGTAGGGATGCTTATTAGATCCACTCTGATCACCTCTTTATACAAGAAGGGTCTTAGGCTATCATGCTCGAGCCGACAGGCTCATGGTGTCGGCCAAATCGTTAATTACATGGCCGTGGATGCTCAACAGCTCTCCGATATGATGCTTCAGTTGCATTCTATATGGTTGATGCCTCTTCAAGTTGCTATTGCCTTAGGCCTCCTCTATTACTACCTTGGTGTCTCGGCGCTCTCGGCATTAGTTGGTGTCATTGGAATCATGGTTTTCGTTATGTTTGGTACCCGAAGGAACAACCGTTACCAATTCAATCTTATGAGGATGCGTGATTCGAGAATGAAGGCCACAAATGAGATGCTTAATTACATGCGTGTAATCAAGTTCCAAGCATGGGAAGAACACTTCAATAAGAGAATCCAAGGTTTCCGTGACTCGGAGTATTCATGGTTGACCAAGTTCATGTTTTCAATCTCGGCTAACATGAGTGTTCTTTGGAGCACAACTGTTATTATAGCAACGTTGACATTCGGGACAGCGATCTTGTTGGGACTCCCGCTTAATACTGGCACGGTGTTCACCGCTACTTCAATCTTTAAGATCTTGCAAGAGCCGATCAGGAACTTTCCTCAGTCTTTGATTTCGATCTCACAAGCTATGATCTCTCTTGGGAGGTTGGATGGGTTTATGAAGAGTCGGGAATTGGTGGTTGGAGCGGTGGAGAGAGAGGAAGGTGGTGAGGGTAGAATTGCTGTGGAGGTGAAGGGAGGGGTATTTAGGTGGGATGATGAAGGAGGGGAAGCAGTTCTAAAAGATTTGAATTTCGAGATCAAAAGAGGAGAACTTGCCGCAATAGTTGGGACCGTTGGATCGGGAAAGTCTTCGTTGCTAGCTTCAATTCTCGGTGAGATGCACAAGATCTCAGGAAAGGTATGGTTTCTATTCTCTCAATTAACAATTAGGCCTACTTCCATACATAGGGGAATGCTAACGTCCAAGTCCCAACACTTTTTTTTCCCAATAATACCCCTCTTCATTTTGTCTTTTAGTGAAAAAGACAAGGTACATTTATTATGCCATTAATAAATGCATTTATTAGGTTGGCATTGATTGCCAAAGCATTTGCCAAAAAAAGTTATTTAATTCAAAATACTTAAATGTTCATAGTATTTATTATGTAAACAAACATTTATTGTGTAAAAGACTAATACACCCTTGTCTTTTTCACTAAAAGACAAAATGATGAGGGGTATTATTGGAAAAAAAGTGTTGGACAATGCTATTGGACATTAGCATTCCCCATATATATATATATATGGGAACAGATCAAGGGACATATGAAAAAACATATGTAAAAACAATGTAACATTAATAAATTTTCAAAATATGGGTTAGAAGTTTCGGATTGAGCTGATTTTTGGTGAGGATGATCTCTATGATGGGAAGATCACCCGAAAAAAAAAATCAGCCCAATCTAAAACTTCTAACCCCATTAAAAGTGATTTAGAATGTGGACTGTCGATTTTTTGCCAATTTTTGCCAATAATTTGTAAATCCCTTTTGATGGATTTAGAAGTTTCAGATTGAGCTGATTTTTTGTGAGGATGATCTTCTCATCATAGTGACCATCCTCACAAAAAATCAGCTCAATCCAAAACCTCTAACCCATATTTTGAAAAACCATTATTTTTACATATGTCCCATGAACCGCCCCTTATATATATATATAGGATCAGGATCCGTGTACGCATATATCTACAACGTATTTTGTCTTATGTGGGATAAAAGTTTTGGATTGAGCTGATTTTTGGTGAGGATGATCTTTATGATGTGGAGATTATCCTCATAAAAAATCAGCTCAATCAGAAACTTTTAACCTCGTCAAAAGTGGTTTACAAAGAATAGACGGTCCACGATTCTTCAACTCATAAATATGGGGTTAGAAATTTTAGAATTAGCTGATTTTTGGTGAGTATGATCTCCTCATCATAGAGATCATGCTCACCAAAAATCAGCTCAATCCAAAACTTTTATCCCACATAGGACAAAACACGTTGTAGATATATGAGTAGATATATGTGTACACGGATCTTGACCCATATATATATATATATGTGTGTGTGTGTACAACATTCTAGACAAAGCATTTTGTCATATATGGACTAAAAGTTTTGGAGTGGGCTGATTTTTTGTGAGGATGATCTCTATGGTGAGAAAATCATCTTCACAAAAAATCAGCCAATTCTGAAATTTCTAACCTTAGTTTATAAGTTGACGAGTCGTGAACCATCAATTTTTCACCGTTAGCTTGTAACCACTTTTCATGGGGTTAGAAGTTTTAGAATTGGCTGATTTTTTTGTGAGGAGGATATACTCACTATAGGAACCATCCTCACAAAAAATCAGCCCATTCCGAAACTTTTTAGCCATATAAGACAAAACTTTGTCTGGAATGTTGTCTAGGATTTTGTCAAAATTACCTGACCTATGTATATCAGGTTCGCCTTCAGTAGACAAACTTCTAGACAAAGTGTTTTGTCCTATGTGGGTTAAAAGTTTTGGAATGGCTTGATTTTTTTTTTTTTTAGGATGATCTCTATGATGAGAAAATCATCCTCACAAAAAATCAGCTAATTCTGAAATTTCTAACCCTAGTTTATAAGTTGAAGAGTCGTGAACCATCAATTTTTCACTGTTAGCTTGTAAACACTCTTAATGGGGTTAGAAGTTTCAGAATTGGCTAATTTTTTGTGAGGATGATCTACTCACTATAAAGATCATCCTCACAAAAAATCAGCCTATTCCGAAACTTTTTAGTCATATAAGACAAAACTTTGTCTAGAATGTTGTCTAGGATTTTGTCAAAATTGCCCGACCCTATGCGTATCAGGTTCGCCTTTAGTAGATAAATTTCTAGACAAAGTGTTTTGTCCTATGTGGGCTAAAAGTTTTGGAATGGCCTGATTTTTTGTAAGGATGGTCTTTGTGATGAGAAAATCATCCTCACAAAAATCAGCCCATTTTGAAATTTCTAACCCTAATTATAAGTTGAAGAATCGTGGACCGTCAATTTTTTACCGTTAGTTTGAAACCACTTTTCATGGGGTTAGAAGTTTCGGAATGGACTGATTTTTTGTGAGGATGATCTCCGAAACTTTTTAGCCATATAAGACAAAACTTTGTCTAGGATGTTGCCTACCGAACACTTCCCATATATATGTATATATATTTGTGTGTGTGTGTGTGTGTGTGTGTGTGATTGAAACTATCGGTCCACCATTACTGTTTGCTTTTCTCGTATAGGTCAGAGTTTGTGGGAGCACTGCCTACGTGGCTCAGACATCATGGATTCAAAATGGAACAATTCAGGACAATATTCTTTTTGGATTGCCGATGAACACACATAGATATAGGGAAGTAATCAGAGTTTGTTGCCTAGAGACGGATTTGGAAATGATGGAGTTTGGAGACAAGACCGAGATAGGTGAGCGTGGCATCAACCTCAGTGGCGGGCAGAAGCAGAGAATACAACTTGCGAGAGCGGTCTATCAGGACTGTGATATTTACCTTCTTGACGATATCTTCAGTGCAGTTGATGCTCACACCGGATCAGAAATATTCAAGGTGATAATAATTTTACAGTTTTTTGAGGTACACTGAAACATTATGATATATTTGGGTTTCGTTGATACGGCATTTTAATACTGATATTGTTGTTTCAGGAGTGTGTAAGGGGAGTTCTGAAAAACAAAACCATTTTGCTTGTAACCCACCAAGTTGACTTCTTGCACAATGTGGATCACATATTGGTAGGTTTGATACTTGTTTTATTAGTGTTTGGTATCTTCGATTCAAAATTTTAAATAGCTGTGGTGAACCTCAACTGTTATTCATTGTTCTAATGATCATGGTTTAAAGTTTCATCCTGTCTCGGCTGAAACCAGAATAAAACATTTATTGTGAAACATTTAGTGTTTTGGGATTGCTTTCAAAATGTGTTGGTCTAGACACTCTCAGTTTCTCTCTTGACCTATCCCTCAGTCAAGATTTTAAAACTTGCCAGTGGTTATAACATTGTGTTATTCCCTTAAAATTTCAACATTATTAATTTAGTAGATTTATTATATTTAATTATTACAAGAACCCTGTCCAATCATTCCACCTCTATCTTGGTCTATCGTCTAATTGGTAACAGTTAATGAAGGCTATTTACCCGTATAACATTAATTGTTGTATAGATGGGTTATTAAAAGGGTTCTATAATGGTCATTATTGAAGCCTTGGTTCATTACTAAAAATTATTTGTGAAATATAATAACAGGTCAGTATGATAATTGATAACTATCTGATTTTGGAAGTTTAAATATCAAGACACACATACTTGTTTTGGTAGCTTTAATTTCTTTATTCTTCTTATTTCCAATTTGATTGAGTCTAATATTGGGGATAAAATAACAGGTCATGCGGGATGGAATGATAGTGCAATCTGGAAAATACAACAAGCTTATGGAATCTGGCTTGGATTTCTCAGCTCTTGTTACTGCCCATGAGACATCCATGGACCTAGTAGAAAAGAGTGCCAATATGTCCAATAGCGAACCCCAAAAATCACCGAAATCACCAAAACCATCTCCACATCTAAGAGAAATCAATGGTGAAAGCGGGTGTTTGGACCAAAACAAGTCCCAAAAGGGAACATCGAAACTCATTAAAGATGAAGAAAGAGAGCAGGGTCGTGTCAGCTGGCGAGTTTACAAGACTTATTGCACCGAGGCATATGGGTGGTGGGGTGCTGCGGTAGTGATGCTAATATCACTCGTGTGGCAGATATCCCTCATGTCAAGTGACTATTGGCTGGCTTATGAGACTGGGGATGCTCACGCATCGTCATTCAATCCTTCTTTATTCATTCGTGTCTATGCAATCATTGCTGCTATTTCGTGTGTGTTGGTTATGATCAGAGCTTTCCTTGTTACGTTTGTGGGACTCAAGACCTCTCAAGTCTTCTTCAAACAGATTCTTCATAGTATTTTACATGCTCCTATGTCATTCTTTGATACAACACCTTCAGGAAGAATTCTGAGTCGGGTAAGATTGATCATCCTCTTGGAGGTTTCCTTGTTATGGTTGCATGTCTACGATGTTCAGACTCATAAAATAACCTCATGTTCTTATATCTTTTGCAGGCATCTTCGGATCAAACCACGATTGACGTGTTTCTTCCCTTTTTTTTGTCTGTAACCATTAACTTGTACATGACAGTGACCAGTGTCATCATCGTCATTTGTCAAGTTGCTTGGCCAATTATCTTCCTCATAATTCCATTGGCTTGGTTCAATATCTGGTATCGGGTAAGAACTCCTTTCCCGTTCCATCTTAATCTCTTCATGCACCATATTATAACTTTGTAGTCTTATGGTACACAATAAAGGCATATCTCTATTTGTGTGTAAGAAAATTGAGGCTCCTGTTTTCATACACATCTTGTGTTAGGATCCTTGGTTAAGACTCACACTTTCCACTCCATTAATGCCGAGGTATTTTTGGAGCATTGGTTTGGGTCTTAACATTTGATATCAGAGTCAACCCCCCGTCCAAGATTCTAGTCATGGGGAGGTGATTATTGAAAAACTAAAAAAAAATGGGGCTCCATCATAGGATGGGATATGGAAGGGGTCCCCCATAGTAGGCCACCATGATTAGTTTGGAAAGAGGCGACTTGTGGAAAAAGAAAAAAGGGGTACCTGGTACTTGGGAAAAAGGTTGGGGGGGTGTTCACCATAAAGTGTGCCAACGAGGGCCTCAGCCTTAAAGAGTGGGGGTATGTTAGGATCCTTAGGTTAAGACTTAAGCTTTCCACTCCATTAATGCCTAGGTCTTTTTTGAGCATTGGTTTGGGTCTTAACATCTTGCACAGGCATAGTGTAGCACGTGAGCAACCAACCCAATTTAAAATTTTGAAATCTTCCTAGTGGGAACCATTGAATGGTGGATTGTCATTTCGCCACATATGCAACACATTTCCTGATAGACCATCCTTGAAGTCCACTTCATCTGGTGACCTCCTTGTGAGGTGCTGAGGTCAGAACTTTGCTTACCTGAACTTTTTGGTCTGCAGGGATACTATCTCGCATCATCTCGAGAGTTGACTCGACTTGACTCAATCACGAAAGCCCCCATTATCCACCATTTTTCAGAAAGCGTGTCCGGGGTTATGACGATCCGGTGCTTCAGAAAGGAGGCAAGGTTTTGTCAGGATAATATTAATCGAGTGGATGTGAATATGAGTATGGATTTCCACAATAAAGGATCAAATGAGTGGTTGGGTTTCCACCTAGAATTTATTGGGAGTGTCGTCCTATGCCTTTCTGCCTTATTCATGGTCTTGTTGCCTAGCAATGTTATCAAGCCAGGTATTTATCTCCCAACACATTTTTCCTTCTCCATCTGACACATTTTATTTCTTGTGGAATTGACTTATGGTTTTCGATTATGTAGAATATGTGGGTCTCTCTCTCTCCTATGGTTTATCTTTCAGTTCCGCTTTGTTCTATACCATATATATGAGTTGTCTTGTGGAGAACAGAATGGTTTCAGTCGAGAGAATAAAGCAATTCATAAACATCCCATCTGAAGCCTTGTGGGAGATCAAAGACTGCCTTCCTCCTCCAGGTTGGCCCTCCCATGGTGATGTTGACCTCAAGGACTTGCAGGTAACTGATTATTTATTAACTAGAAGGTGGCATGTGAGAATGCACGCATCAAAAGGGCTTAATTATAATTTAAAATATTGATTAAAGGATTTTTGAAGATTACAAAGTAGAAATGATATTTTCGTAATTTTGAAAACTAATCAACGTAATTAGAGTCATGGGTTGTAATTTTTTTGGTTTTTGAGCAAAATAACCATGATTATATTAAGTTTAAAGGCAAAGGTGGGGGCATTTGTGAGATCCAAAATTTGTTGTCGAGCCGTTTCTATTTCCCCTTCTCTCATTATAATAGTAAAGATGACTTAATGAGTATCCTAAAGATTCATGATTAATTTCAATAAGATCAGTAGCATTGCTATATTTAGGTGTGTTTGTTTCCATAAACATGTTCTCAGACCAAAACCAAAATAACGAAAAATAACAAACTTGGGCATAAAGCAAATTGATCATTGGAAATGACATGAAATTCGATGCTCCATTCAAGTCGTTGCCAAGGTTAATTCATTTCCATTGGGGAAAAAATATCTTTTGGTCTCTCATTTTTCAAGTTATTCTCTTGAATTTTGATACATTTTTTCTTTCTTTCATTTTTTCTAATTTGCAAATAAAATTCTAAATGCTGATTTATTTTGGTATTAAAATTTTCACTTGTGTACCACTAAGGAAGATGATATCTAAATCCATATTCCTTTAGAGGCATGGATGAAGCCTAACAGAACGTTGCATGCTCTTGGTCAACAGGTTAGATATAGACCCAACACTCCTCTGATCCTCAAAGGCATCACTATTAGCATCCAAGGAGGAGAGAAGATCGGTGTTGTTGGTCGTACAGGGAGCGGGAAATCAACTTTGATCCAAGCTTTATTTAGGGTGATGGAGCCTTCAGGAGGGAAAATAATTATTGATAGGGTCGACATTTGCAAGTTGGGTCTTCATGATCTCAGGTCCCGCTTTGGGATCATTCCTCAAGAACCTGTCCTTTTTGAAGGAACCGTACGAAGCAATGTCGACCCAATTGGATTGTACTCTGATGAAGAGATATGGAAGGTGAGTATTATTAGTAGTAGTACGGGCTGTTATTAAAATTTGCTTTGGAAGGCTAAGAATTTGCTTGTTTTTGTCTTTTTTTAGAGCCTCGAACGCTGCCAACTTAAAGATGTGGTGGCTGCAAAACCCAATAAACTTGATGCTTCAGGTATTTAATTATAAATTTAAAATTTTGATTAAATTTATAGTTGGGGTTATCGTCTTCGACACTCATGGTTGTCAAATTTTTGCCCTCTTTTTAGTGGTTGATAGTGGAGACAATTGGAGTGTGGGACAAAGGCAGCTTCTATGTTTGGGAAGAGTAATGTTAAAGCGTAGCCGCATTTTGTTTATGGACGAAGCCACAGCTTCCGTTGATTCACAAACGGACGGTGTAATTCAAAGGATCATTAGAGAGGACTTTGCTTCATGTACCATTATCAGCATTGCTCATAGAATACCCACAGTCATGGATTGCGACAGAGTGCTTGTGATAGATGCTGGTATGTTCTTCACAATTATTGTTTTTGCCTTTAATATAAAGTTCACAATGGAATCATAAATTTATTATAAAAATGAATCTTTTTTTGTTCTTCCATTTTTTTCTTGAGCAGGACAGTCGAAGGAGTTTGACAAACCATCTCGTTTACTCGAACGACAATCGCTCTTCAGGGCATTGGTTCAAGAATACGCCAATCGATCTACGAGTTTGTAGAAAACTACTAGTTTTTGTGATGATTCTTTCGGTTACAAGGAGCAAATTGCTGATCATATCTTCTTTAATTCAGGTATGAGCAATTAATGCTTCGATAGCTTTAGAATTAAATCCAAAACCATCTGTTGGTAAGATTTCCTTGCACCGGTTTTATTTACCAGAAATTGGAATTGTGTTCAAATGTCCCAATAAACAATGCCATTATTTTTAAATAAAATGGGCTCTCAGAAGCAAGTAATTCAACCTTTGGGGGTTCTTCGTTTCAATGTCTTCTAAGGCTTGTCCTCTCCATTTCTAAGGAGCCTTTTTGTATCGCAGTGAAAAGCTTACAAGGCAGATAGTAAGTTTTACATTCTTCTAACCATAGTTTTACGGACTAATGGTATTGTTTCATTGTGTTAAGCACTCTATTCTACGGTTTACAAGGTAGATAGTAAGTCTTACATTCATTTTGTGTGTATGTGTGTATGAAAGTCTTGGTTGAGATTTGGGTTTTTCTTCTGATCAAGAAATTGTCTGGACGAAACTTTGGTTCTGATCTTTTTTTTTGGTAACCAAGGTGTCTAGACTTCTTGTAGCACCCGACTAATCATCTGGCACGTGCAATCCCTTCCTCCCATATGTATTGGGTAATTTATAGGATAAATACTCAAGGGTGACCCCTAAGTGGTGATTCGAATTTGGAAAGTCGGTATTGGTTTTTAAGAAAAGTAAGGGAAGAAGATTGAGAAAAATTCAGATTTTGGATTTCAATGTAATGGAAATATGATACTTATCTAACTGATCGGTTGAGGTATGCACAAATGCACAATCCTAAAGCGAAAGTTACCCATGCTATGGTATCATAGTTTTGTAGGTGTCCGCTTTCCAAGATACAACCACCCACGCTCCAACGGGGGTATTCCAAGTGGAACGTTAGAGTGAACTTGACTTAATTTTGTGCTTTCTTAATTCAATCCTAATAAAATGAAATGGTGATTAATCGACTAGATCTTGTGAAGAAGGGAGAGTGGATACTGAAAATTTTGAGTGCAGAGAATCAGAAAAATGATGGAAATATATAGAGGAGAACTGGTAATCCAAATAGTTACCAAACCCTTTGTTCGTGTCTTTCTATTGCATTGATTCAGAACAAACACAAACAAGGAGGACTATAGGGACACCAAACGGATCTGTCCATTGGTTGAATTTGTCTCTAAACGGTCTGATTTCCAAAGGATGTAAGACAATTTGTTTATTTTGATTTTTCAAAACAAACTTTTAATAAAAACTTAAGCAATTAAGACCCTAGTCAGGTATAGTGTGTGTGTGTGTGTGAAACGTGCAAGATGCGCACATGTGCTAAGGGTTTTTGAAACTTAGACCCAAATCTCACTAAAAACCTGGTTTTCAAAACTTAGACCCAAATCCCACTAAAAACCTTTAGAAATTTCTTTTGGGTCTTCACATGCGTGCATGAGCCCGCTTACTATCTCTATTAACCTAAAGACTAATAGAAATAATAATAATATAAGCGTTACATTCCAACTCTTTTTTTTTTTTTTTTTTTTCTTTTTTTTCTATTTTACGATGTGGGATTAAATCACATTAAAAAAATAAAACCACAACTAAACAAAGGGATTTTATACATTGACACCCTTATAATTCCATCAATCCCCCACAAGGAAGTACAAAGGGGTTTTCTATATTTACATCCTTATAATTCGATAACCCATCACATGAATGTATAAAACACAAAAAAAAAAAAAAAAAAAAAAAAAAAAATTAATTAATATGTATAAAATATGAAAGGCATTTTTGATCAATTATGTATCAGTATAAGTGTCTTCTAGACTTGAAACTTACCTAGTATAAATCTATCAGATTTACTAGTTGGTTAGTGGACTTTAAGCTTTGAACTGCCAATTTTTAGTGTAAATAAAGACAATAAATTATACATAGGTTAATCAACCAATGGTCAAGTTCTTTTGATGGTATCTACTTTGACCCTAAGCAATAACCAGATATTATGAGTTCTTTAGAGAATTTAGTCTAAATTTTCATAGAAACAACCTATTTTTACACTCATTTAAGTGTGCTTATGAGAAATATCTTGCTATGCTTTACTTTTACAAGTATAGGTAGCATTAAGAAATTATACTTCAACATTTCCTCTTTTACAGACAACGTTATCACTTTACAGGAATAGACTTGGTATAGATATATATGCTAGTTAATGCTTTCTTTTAGTTAGACTCAATGGATTTTCCCATTTGACCATAGATCTTGGGATCTCTAGTAAATTAGGTTGAATTTTTATTGAAGTGATTCCTTAGTTAAAGGATTCATCAAATTTTCCTTATATTTTACAAAGTGAATAGAAATAATCTCATTTGAAAATAGTACATAGTTGTGTCTCCATTTAATGTGTTTTAGCTTGCCATTATACATGTTGTCTTTTGCCCTTGTAGTGGTAATCTGGTTGTCATAATGAATAGATATAGGAGATACTAGCTTAGGCAAAATAGAAATGTCAACAAGAAAACTCCTAAGTCACTCACTTTCTTCATAAATCTTATCCATGACAATAAATTCAGATTCCATACAGAAAAGAGCTATGTATGTTTACTTGGTGGATTTTCATTAGATTTTTACACTTCCAAGTGTAAAAATGTAACCACTAGTGAATTTTTTCTAAGTTTGATATCCAATTTTCATGCACAAATGCATTATCCAAAAATAAAATTCGCCCCTGCTATGATACCACAGTTCCGTAGACGTCGCTATCCAAGATACAACAATCCACGCTCCAAGGAGGCATTCCAATTAGAACATTACAACGAACTTAACTAAATTTTGTGCTCTCTCAAAGCAACAATAATAAAATTAAATGGCGATGTGCTGTGAAAATTTGAGTGCAAAGAGTTGAAAAAAAAACTTTGGAAATAAATAGGGGAGAAGCAACTGTCCAAACAGTCACCAAACCCTTTGCCCGTGTTTCTCTCTATACTGATTCAGAATAAACATCAACATAGAGTACTATAGGGACACCAATGAAGAGACACTAAACGGATCTGTCCAAATGTTGGATTTGTCTCGAACGGATGTAAAAAGGTTTGTTTGGCTTGATTTTCAAAACAAATTTTAATTAAAACTTAGGTAACACCAAAGTCCGGCCTGGCGCACGTGTGTGAAACAAGATGCGCATCTCCTACGCACGCGCGTTAAGAGTTTTTGAAACTTGGATCTAAATCTTACTAGAAATCTTTGGGTTCCAATGCATATTTGATATGATTCTGATGGATATCTTGAAATTTATACTTAAAAAAAAAAAAATCAATCATGTCCCAATTTAATTGGATGTGTGATAAAATATATAAATTATGCTATATATTTTGTTTAGATACACCATGTATATCTATTTTTAATATTTCAATGCATATTTGATATGATTCTGACCCAACCCAATTGTTATCAGTTTGGATTTGGATCCAAATTTGAGTTCTTGATGAGAATTGGACCGGATAATGAGCAATTCACTAAGCATTGGATCAGTTCTGTATCAGATCCGATTCTTATCACATTAATATCAAATTGATCCAGTTCAAAACCCTTCCCATCATTCTCCAAGATCAAAAGTAGGACTTAAAATGGGTCGGATTTTATCTGAAATTCGAATTCGATTTTTAGCGGATTTGATTTTTTCAAGTATATTCGAATTAAAATATGGGTCGAATATGGGTTGATATCCCTTGACCCGATTTGGATACGGACCCATCCCTATATCCAAATGATATATTATTTTGTATATTGTATGTAATATTTTTAGATTTTTTAATCTATCATTTATCAAGAAATGAGTATTAGGTGTAGTGGTCAAAGTTTTTTTTTTTTTTTTAAAGGGGAGAGGTCTTTAGTTCAAATCACTTTAAACTACATTTTTTAATGAATTACTTTATAATAATTTAAAATTATCCGACCTGACCGACCAAATCAATTAATTCGGTCGGATCCGGATATAGGTTTAATGAAAATTTTTAAAAAATCGGATATGGATCCAGATCCAAATATGAGTAGATACATATCCGGCCTAAACCCGACCCGTTTTAAGCCCTAATCAAAAGGGTTGAGAGTTTAAGTTCAGACAACCCCATCGTTGGGTTTTGAGGAATACTTGATACACCCTTGCGTTTTGAATAGGATTACATACTTACATTTGACTACAATCTTCTATGAGAGATTAATAGAAGTAACCAAATTATCCCCATCTTCAACCTCTTATCCAAATTCCTTATTTTTCTTTATTATTTCATTTTTAATAAAAATAAACTTTTACATTAGAGGATTTTTTTCAAAACATGTTGAATATAATTGAATTATAGTTATTATTATGAATTTTCTTTTTTCTTTTTTTTTTGTGGGTGTGGGGGAATTGGTGGGGGCGGGGGAATTAAAATAATTTTGGGGCGAAAACAAGACCAGCTCGATACAAGTTGTCACCTAAGGTGAAATCTTAAAATTAGGCTTTTTTATATTTAAATTATTAAAATAAATAATAATTAATTATTTAAATAAAAAAATATTTAAAATTTACTTTTTCTTACTTTGGTTTGAAACATTACAAAACAACCTCGAGGTCATGGGTTCAAGTCGAGCGTATCAATAAAAAAAAAAGTTTTTATATTCAAAATTTCCTAATATATTATATTCAATGTTTAAAAGATTTTTTTTTTTTTTACGGTTTCAAGATAGAGTTGTTTTATTTATTTATTTATTTTTGGAAACTAACCATTTTTTTTTGTTTACGATTCAACTTGGGTGGAATGTTTAAGTTTTTTTTTTTTAACTTTAAATGGGATAAGGTAAATTTTTTAATTCTATATAGAATCGTGAGTGAGTTTTTTTTTTTTTTTGTTTTCAATTTCAAGACAGGGTTTAACCATTTTTAGAGAATCTGTGGGAGGATTAGAGTATTTTAAAAAAATTAAAAAATAAATGGAATAGGTTAAATTCTGTTAAATGGATATAATCCGATGGGTGGCTTTTTTTTTTTTTTTTTGTTTTTTTCCTTCAAGATAGGGTTGTTTAAATTTTTAGAAAACTTACCCTTATTTGGAATCCAGTTCAAAGTTGTTTGATTTGAAAATTACCATTTGTGGGAATCTGAAATAAGAGATCGTTTAGTAATTTATATATATATATATATATTTGAAAAACATGTGTATAATAAAAAGAATAATTTTTTAATTAAAAATAAAAATATTAAAAAATATTTTTTGAAGGACTTATCCAATTGTGGGCCTCGAAAGATTGCCTAAGTGGCCTTATGCTTGAGTGGGCCCTCGAAGAAAGTCGAATTGCTAATCAAATCAAAGTTTTTACATAAATATCTATGAGATTAAGACACATTTTTAATTATTTAAAAAAAATTATTTCTAAAAAAGGTCAAATGTATGGATATTTTTCTCAATAAATTAGTCTCTTCAAAGAAGGCTAGCAGGGTCAAAGGTCATGTCATCTGTCTAATTGAAAAAGGGTGTGGAAGTGTACTCAAAGATTGAGGATATTTAAGTCATTTTATTAAGTCTGAATGAAAATACCAAGATCAAGGGGTATATTATCTATTTAAAAACGTAGAGGGGTATCTAAAATATTCACCAAAACATGGAGGAGTATATCTAATTCACCTTTTTAGTGTCTCAAACGATCTCTCTTCTTCGTATTCGAAGTACCAGACGGATAAGGGCTTCAAATTCAATCTCAGGTTCATCTTTTTGCCCTAATTTAACTCCTCGTTTGAATTCCACTTCTGTATCGAACTCAAAAAACCCTAATTTCTCTATGCAAACATGCAATTTCGTCTTTAACTAGAGTTTCTGCACAAATTTTTTTTTTTTTTTTTTCTTTCTCTCCGAATGTTGTAGTGGTTATTTGATAATGGAATGGCAGGCTTTAGATGGGATTGATTTCTCGGGTTTTTAGGATAATTGGAAGAGATTACAGGATCGGCCATGTGTGCCCTAACGAGCTATCGTAAACGTGGAGACAATTGGTTCAATTTGAGTAGTTTTTCATCTCCTTATAATTCTCAAGATTCAAACTTTCAATCCTATCTGCCCGTCTCGAAGAAACCCAGAATTTCTATGCATCTCAATCCAAACCCATCGGTCTCTCTTGTTTCTCCACAAAGAAAAGTTTCTAGAATTCACCAGTACCCTGAACCCATACAGCCAATCCGTAGAGAAATTCACGGTCCTTGTCGAAAACCCAAGTTTAATCTCTCAGTGATTTCGGGTCGAGGAACCCATTTGGATAATATGGGGAATTGCTTGGCTCACCATACTTTAGAGCATTCGAGAAAGGATAAGGAAGTCATTGATGTGGATGATAAGTGTTCGAAGGATGTGATTTCTGAGGATTCGAGCATAGAAGAACTCCAAACATTGGATAATGGGCATGAAGGTGATGGGCAGTCTGTGGTTTCAAACAAGAGGTCTGTTGAAACCAATGTTGAAGACTTCCTGAAAGAAAAATATGAGAAATTTGCGGATTATAATTTCCAAAGGTCTCTTGAAACCAATGAGGATGTCTATTTGAAGGAAAAATATGAGAAGTTTGCGGATTATCATCTCCAAGGATCGTCTTCGGTGGTGTCTGATTTAACAAATCAGACACCAAAAGTGGATTATGTTGGGAAGAGTTTGGAGTCTCTCATAGTAAATCATGGGTTAGAAGAAATGGGTGTGCTTCCACACAAAAAATTGTATGAATCGGCGGAGAGACGGAATGCCAAGTTGGATTCCTTAGACTTTAATATCAATTTAACTAAGAAAAAGTTGTCCTTTTTCTCAAGGCCAGCAAAGAATCCAGAGGAGGTAAAATATGTTTGCTATTTATCTTTTCTGCAATTCATATTTCCTCTTAGTGATCATGTCTTTGGCTACTATAACATTTCAAATAATTTTCAGGATGTACTTTGGGAACTGTTTGTCCCTCTCACGGACGAAGAGGAGGCTGAAGTCTCTTGTGCTTTTTCAAATTCTAATTGGTATGATCTCATATATATATTATTGGAGCGCATAGATTTTGGTAATTATTTTATTTTTGACATTTTCTTCTGCAGGCGGAATGTGCTAGTCGCACATGAGAATTCTAATATTGAGATTACGGGACAAATTTTGCAATGCTTGAGACCAGGAGCCTGGCTGAATGATGAGGTGATTCTTGTTGTTTTAGTTTCTCGATCTACTAAGTTGTGTATATTTATCTACATTCCAGTTTTTTTTAGTATCAATATTTAGGAGTACTAGCTTTGGGGCTAAAGGGTAAAAGAGGAAATATAGTAAAATTGGAGGGATATTATTGAGAAAGGGAAAGAAAGAGGGGGAGGGGGAGGGGGTGGGGGGTGGAGGAGAGGAAAGACAATAAAGTTGAAGGGGGTGGAGAGGAAAGGCAATAAAGTGGGGGTAGTGTGGAACCCCACTATATTGTACCTGGAGTGGGACATTTATCCCCATAAAATTGTAGCAAAATGGGATCTACTGTTGTGTTTTATTATATAGATTGTTCTGCAATACCTACTTCTTTTGAAAGTCAGGTTACCTACTCTTTTTTTAAGGGTATAGCATGGTGATATAGAATGGATCATAGTTTTATATTACTGTAGTTATAGTGCAAAGTTTAATACTATTGTGTTACTTATGAAGTTTTCTCTTATTTAAAAGGAGAGGAATAGGGTGTATGCTTTGTTATATGCCTACATATGAGACTTTGTAATGGTTGATAGAAGCTAATTGCATAGCCTAATAACTTCTTTTAAATGTTTCTTGATATGCGTGATTTTTCTTCTTTGTAGGTCATAAATGTTTACCTTGAATTACTGAAGGAGAGGGAAAAGAGAGAACCGAAAAAGTTTTTGAAGTGCCATTTCTTCAGCACATTCTTCTATAAAAAGGTTGGATTATTGCATTTGCAATCTAACATCTTGAACTTCTTGAGCTTAGTGATGTATTTTTTTTCCATATATTTTATCCTGCTTGTTCAATATTCAGTTTGTGCACACTTTTATTCACAAGCCTTGAGCAACCATTCTTATTTCATACATATATTTTTTATTTATGTCTATATTGAATACTTTTTTTATTTTAGTTTTATTTGTGAATAGTGGAATTGGATGATAAAAAGGAAGTATGTCCCAGTGTAGAGGGAATTTACAAACTAGTGAAAGAAATACCTTTTGACACAGCAAAATTGAAAAACGATATACATTTAGGCACTACTTGGTATGCTGCAAATCATTTTCTGCAATCAATTTTATTGGTGCTTGGTTACACAATTTAAATGATTTGCATTGCAAAGAAATTGCTTGGATCACCTAAAGTTTTAAGAAATTTCAGCAAATGATTTGCAGCACAAAAAGTTCCGCAAATCATTTGCAAAATCTCAATGAAAATTATTATTGCAAAGATCAACTAATCACATAAAAAGATTCGCAAGAGATTTCCCAATGGTTACCAAGTAATTGTCAATCATTCATCCAAACCATTGCAAAACATTTGCAGTGCCAATCATTTGCAAATGCAAAGGATTTGTAGTGTACCAAGCAGGGCCTTAATGTAAAGTATCCTCCCATCCAAAAACCATGTCTTCAAAGAAAATTTCCCTCATACCTCAATTACCATGAAAATAGAAGCGCTTTTACCTTAAAAGTACAAGCATTATGTTTGTCCCAAAGGCCCCAACAAGTAGAAGAAGGAAGCATCCTCTAAATTGTGTCCACAAGAGCATCTATAAACCAGCCCTCAATCAATTCAGGCGCACACTTAGGAAGCATCCGTCTTATTAGATAAGACAAATAGTCCTCTTGGTTCAAGTAATGCAGGTTCATATTCTTCCAGGACTTGTGTTTTTTGTCAATGGAATGCAATTCTAGTGGGGCGGGCCAAAATATAAATTAAAAATTGGAAAAAAAATTAAAATAAATAAATACCATTTCCCATCCAACTAAGTGGAATGGTATTCTACATTTTGTTTTTGATCTTAATTAGTTAGCAAAGCTTACCGTTGTATTTTCTTTTTTATTACTAGTTGATCAGCGGGAAGAATGGTTATGACTACAAAGCTGTCAAAAGGTGGACTACCCAAAGGAAGATAGGGTACGGCCTTATTGAGTGTGACAAAGTAAAGTTGTTATTTCCCTTCTAAATTAGTCCATTATCCTTTTAACTCTTTCGGTTGAAAATGGATTTATATAATAACATTACTAATACTCTTGCAGATATTTGTCCCTATTCACAAGGAGATACACTGGTGCTTAGCGGTTATCAATAAAAAGGAGGAAAAGTTCCAGTATCTTGATTCGCTTAAAGGCATGGATACGCAAGTGCTGAAGGTTCTGGTATGTTTAAATACAATTTAGTCTAGCAAAAGACACATGTTACTGTTTGAAATGTATGTGGTGAATTCAGAATTTTAGTTCTTGACAAAGAAAAAAAATACTTGCTCACTTATCATTCAATCTAAACCTGGTATCCTTTCGTAGTTAAAAATAGGTTTATGAATGAAAGATGCTTTGACTCCTGCATTAGGTAAAAATAGTTTTGGTTGTCTTTTGTCTTCTTCAGTTGAGTCTTTTGTGGTCTGAATTGCACTTTGTTTTTTTTTTCTTCTTAACCTAGTTTAATTTTCTTCTGCAATGGTTTTACTCTACCATGATCTTTCTGCATTTTGCTCTCCTACAATGGTGATTATCCACCATGCTTTCAAATATTATAACAAAACTAAGCACGGGCATCCTCTTTGGGGTTAAGGTTAAGGGGGTAAAAGAGGAAAAATAATAATGTTGGGGAGGTATTATAATTAAAGGGGGAGAAGAGGAAAGACAATAAAGTTGGAGGAGTAATATTGGAAAAGGATGGAAGAGGAAAGAGAATAAAGTTAGGGGTATTTTTGGAAAGAGAAAAAAAGTTTATACATATCCTCAAGATATGTTGGTTATGGAGTATAAATCTTGAGACAGAGTGGGACCCCACCATTGTGTTTTATTTTATAGATATTATTGGCTGAGGCTAGTACTTTGCTTGGGTCTGTAACGGTTTTGGAGCTCATTCACGAGCCTTAACATGGTGTAGGTGGACGTGCTTGATATTATTGGTGGGTATCTTGCATTGGTTCAGTGCAGTGAGACTGAGAAATACAGCTGGTACATAAACACTGCAATTTCTTAGTTTGAGAAAGAACCCTTATCCTTTGTGCATTCTTTTCCTGTAGTTCTATGCATATACGATGATATAAAAAAAAAAAAAAAGTGGACCACCTTTTTTGGAACCTATGTGAAGTTTTTGTTGGCAAGCAAACTATTTTCACGAATAGTGTACGTTAGAAGTTAGAATTAACAATTCGACCTTATATTCAACATAATTGCAATTGCTTATGTCATGTGTTCTAATTATCTTGGAACTTGTAATCCATGTCACGTCTTGATTGTTTTGTTAACATTTCAGGCTAGGTATTTTGTGGATGAAGTTAAGGATAAGAATGCAAAAGACATCGATGTAAGTTCTTGGAAGCAAGAATATGTTGATGACCTTCCTGAGCAGGAGAACGGGTACATGTGCTATTCTTAGACACATAAAATGTCATTTTCTTCGAAATTTTACAACGTAAAGGAATCTTTTCTGAATTTATTGTAACTAAGTGAATGCACTTATAGAGTAGTGCACTCCATAGAATAGAGCAATTTTCTGTGGCAAGCCATTCATTTGCTGTTGTATGGATTTGCCTTAACTGGAAATTTGAGGATAAATTTTCGTTTTTGGAATAGGTGGGACTGTGGCATGTTTATGATCAAATATGCAGATTTCTATAGCAGAGGTGTAGGGCTCAAGTTCAATCAGGCAAGTTGATTTATATCAAATGCATTGCCTCTGTCTGTGATGTGTTATTCTACATCTCATTTTGTACTCTCTATGTAGGAGAACATGCCCTATTTTCGGTTGAGGACTGCAAAGGAAATTCTGAGGTTGAAAGCTGAATGAACTGCATAATGAGCTCCTTATATTAGCAGGTCATTTAATTCACGTCAAAGTGACAGATAATCATGAGTGGTTTCAACATGTCGATAACAAGTGATTGCAACTCAAACAGAACTCTAAAGTGGCTTTGGTGTGTGCCCTCGAGTTGTTTGTTTGACTGGACTGGACTATTAAGATGGTCTTTACTGAGATGTGCACCTTGCTTTCTGTGTACAATGTTCGTTGAAATTTGTGACACGAGACACGTGTATATGCCATATAATTTTGAGCAATTAGCAGCGGGAACAGCTCTAGTGCTTAAGATGATGGGTAGAAGTGTGAAGGTTAACGATGTTTTTATCTGTTTTTCTGTTCTCAGTTTTGATCCTTCCACAGCTTTTTGTTTCTAGATTGTTAGTGTTTATTGTAGCTGTCTCATCATGTATTCAGTCTGTAACTGTAAGAACACTGGTTTCAATGGATCTTGGTTGGCTTTTTATCCTGTATTTGAGTGGATGTCCTTACAATCTTTTTTTACTTCGATTTCTCAGAAACCAAATGATACCGAGTACCGATTCTTCATTTCTATGTACTTTACTATTGAGAAAACGGTGAGATACAAACAGCTGATGATGCCAGCTATAAAACTCTACAATGGGAAGACCATTCAATCAACGAAAACTTACTAGGCATCACTTGAGCTGGAGAGGATTCAATAAATTGTTTGACAATGATAAACTAAAAGATCAATCATTTTATGAACTGAGATATTCTTCCAGCTCTCTAGCACCATTTTACGCCCCCACATCTTTAATGCAGAATCCGAAATCTGTTCAAAAGCCTTTAAAACATCATTGAAGAAGACATTCTTCACGGTATTTCTCTCCGCAATCCCCTCTAATGACTTTGAATCTCTGTTGCGTACCCACTATATTGTTTAAAGCTTTACCATTTTAAGTCTTTTGTGTTGAAGGTCGTGAGTTTTATAAATTCACCAACAAAACCTTGCCCCAAAGATTTATGGTCTCAAGCGAATGAATCCACTAACTCTGTAACACCATCCAGAGACTGATTTTTACAAATGCTACATGGAATAATTGAGAACAGGACTGCAATTGAAACAAACAATATAATTTTTTTTTTCTTTATCATTCTTCAGGTACAAATTGACATCCCAATATCATCATAGACGTAAAACATAGAACACATTTGAAACAAATCTGAAACATCATTTAAGATATTACACAATTATCTCCTTGCACAACAAATCATTACTTTCACCACAGTTCTGTTGAGCCCAGCATATCCCTATTTTATCACCAATGACAGACTAAGTTGTATGTTGCTATGAAGCAGTAAATCCTCCCACAGATCTCTCTCCACTTGTAAACTGCGCAAACATAACAAAAAATGGAAACATCACAGGGCAGTTTTTGAATTCAGATCTAATCTTTCTACCATTGAGAAGAAGTCAGTGTAGATTAATAAAACCTTTTAACAATGTAACAATAATAATAAGGAAAGATACAAGAAGGAAACAAGAGATTACAAGCAGATTATGGTTCCACTATTGAGATCAGAGAGGACAGGAGCCTAGGAGAGGCCCCACAGACTGACTTAACGGGGGACCTTTTTCCGACCGAGTATTTCCTGTTCTTTTAGGCGATGCTGGAATCGTGCTAGCCGAGCTTGTAGGCTGACCAGACCTGCAGCCTTGCGTGAGAGTACAAAGCTCAAGTGGGTCACATAGTTGTCGATGTGGCTGCCTGGTTGCTCCACTTCCGCCAACAGCTTCATCTCCTGATATACATATAAAGGAAAAGAAAGATGATTCAATAATCTCAACACACAAAATATTAAATACTTCCAATGGTTGCAATGCTAATTTGCAAAGGAGAAATGCTAGTGGTACACACGAAACTTTGAGCTCTATGCGAGGTAGTCTATCATTTTAATTGGTACAGTTCAAGTTGTGTAAATCACCAAAACACCCTAACTTAGACAACTGTTATACCCAGTTACCCACCGATGTTGCATTTGTTTTTTATCCAAAGCACTAGCATTTCTCTTGCAAAGAAATAGGTAAATAATAACTCATAAGCTCAAATTTATAAAACAGAAGTTCATCATAAAACTAGAACCACGAAATATATTTCCACGCACAGTGTGATTCAAACATTTCATGTATTGAAACCATATACAAGGATCAGGAATCGTACAAGTTATTCACACCATAAAACCTAAAAGACATCCAAGAGGGCATATTTGAAAATGTATAGCTTACCGCCTTAGTATATGAAAATATAATTTTGAAAAGAAATACTAAAAGAGATGATAACCCGAACTTACTTCACGGACAATTTCCATTGTATCTTCAATTTCCTTCCTATGAGCTGCAATTAGAGCCTCTTCTTCCTGCAGTATCAAAGAAAAGAAAGAGTTTAATACCAACCACCTTTTCTTACGGACTTGTTATATTCTAGTCTCAATCAAATTGGTTAAATTTTTGTTTATATTGAAATGAATCAAGATTGATAAGGAGTTGGGAAATTATGCTCGAACATGTACTTGTTTAATTGTTTTCCGTGCCTACTTATTTTCTATCATTATCCATGGATTGATCACAAGCCGAAATATGGTTAGGCATTTATGTGCCTTTAGTTCATAGTTCATAGTTCATACTAGGGGTGCAACTTAATTCGGTTCAAACCGAGAACAGAACCAAACCGTGGAATTTGGATTGGTTTGGTTCGGTTTATACTTATATCGGTTTGGTTTCGGATTTTAAAAATAAAAAACCGATAAATTCGGTTCGGTTCTCAGTTCAAATAATATAAAAAACCGAACCAACCCGAAAACCGAACCAATATATATAGGATGGCGTTATTACGACTCCCTTTGCGACACACCATTTTGTCTTATACGGGAAAAAATGTTTGGAATGGGCTGATTTTTTGTGAGGATGATCTCTGTGATGAGGGGATCATCCTGGCAAAAAATCATCCCATTCCAAAACTTCTAACCCCATCAAAATTGATTTACAAAAATTGGACGGTCTAAAATTTTTCAACTTGTAAACATGGGGCTAAAGTTTCATAATGAGCTGATTTTTGGCAAGGATGATCTCCTCACCATAGAGATCATCCTCACAAAAAATCAGTCCATTCCAAACATTTTTGCCCATATAAGACAAAATGGTGTGTCGCAAAGGGGGTCGTAATAACCCGACACATATATATATATATATATATATATATATATCATTTTTCATTTTTATTTTTAACAAAACAAAACTGTTCGAACCCTCGTCTCTCTCCCGTCTCTGTTACAGGCTACCAGCGGCTAAAACCCCTTATCTCTCTCTCTCTCTCTCTTCTCTCTCTCTCTCTCTCTCTCTCTCTCTGCGAGCAGCTGCCACCGACTAAAACCAAACCCTCATTGTCGTCTCTGCGAGCGGCTGCCACCGACTAAAACCAAACCCTCATTGTCGTCTCTGCGACCGGCTGCCATCGGCTAAAACTCATCTCTCTCTCTCTCTCTCTCATGTCTCTGCAAGCGGCTACCGCCGGCTAAAATCAAACCCTCATCATCGTCTCTACGACCGGCTGATCTCTCTCTTGCGGCTGCTACCTGCAACAGGTTCCTCTCTCTCTTTCTCTCTCTCCAGCTGCGGCTGCGATTTACGACCAAACCATGGAACCAAACTGAAGTAAGGTCGGTATGGATTGGTTCGGTTATAGAATAATTCGGTTCGGTTATGGTTCTCATACGATGGAACCGATCTTGATCGGTTCGGTTCTGATTTTGCTCTAATCCGAACCAACCCGAACCAAATTGCACCCCTAGTTCATACTGAATGCAGTTAATATAAAGTGAATAAAATTAAAAACAAAAGAAAATTTGAATCTTGGCCTAACGTGACTTTAGTAACTTACCTCTAGTATGGCATTGATATCTCCATCATGAGGTGGTTCAGTTTCATATTGTCTTGAGCCAACATTGTTCAACATAGAATCAGAAACCTTTTGCTGTTTGTAACTTGTGCTGGAAAAGTCAGATCCACCACCATCTTTTCTAGACCAGTTCCCTTGCTTTCCTGGTTTTTCCTCCCTAGAAACTTTTTGATGAGGCTGAGACACCTTCTTTACCTTCTCCTCTACCATATCATTTGAGTTAGGAGCAGAGGAATATAATTTCTCCCCAGTTGAACTACTAAAAGTACTTTTCATGTCAACACGTTCCCTGTCCAGAGGACCAGAAGCAACCCCACTTTCCTCCCTCCCATTCAACGGGTTATTTGACGGCAAATTATTGGAGAAAACTTCTTTTTCGACAAACCTTCTACCCGTGTCTGGCACTTTCACTTCTTGAATAAGGTCATAAACATCTTCCGACTCAATGGAAAAGGGCAAAGATGGTGCTGATGAAGATTCCTTATTTGTAGGTGGCAACAAACCTTGGACCTGGTCTTTTTTAGCATTCCCACTCTTGGATAGACTTTTAACCCTGTTAATCAAATAGTAGTGTTTCATTAATAAACTAGGATAGCTCATTATTGCCAGATTAACTACTTAGTTTACATTCACAAAAAAAAAAATCTGACATACCTATCTGCATATCTCAAAGTATTGAGTGTATGTTCACAAGAACCAGCATTTGGAGAAATGCAAGAGATCATAACAGTCCTAGAATTTCCAACAAAGGAATCACGGAGCACCTCTGTGAGTTTGCTCCCACGAAATGGGATATGAATCTGATCATTGTCAAGAGCACGGATACACTCCTTCAGAGCCAAAAGGCTCTTGTTTATTTCTGCCCCTTCAATCCTGCGAGGATATAGGTTAACAATTAACATCTGAACCATAATTTCAAGGACAAGGGTAAATCATAAGAAACCAATCAACAGCATACTAGTACCCAGGCTAAACAAGCAAGAAGGCTGGAAGCCACTAGGGCTGTCAATGGTCAGGTTTGAATCGCATTGGCACCAAACCTGACATGATATGACAGGAATTTATTGGACTTGGACCCATTTGGATATGCCATTTTAAGTTCAGGCCCAATCCGATATGATATATATAAAGTTTCAGATCCGATTCAATCCGAAAAATCAATATTTTCTTATGGTCATAATCCAACCTGATTTCATTTAATAAAAGTACATATACATCATACATCTAAATAAAATATTAAATATAAATATACATCATTTACAAATTTTATAGGATCGGGTCCTTATCAGAAACCAAATCCTTGATCCGTACATGTAATTATCGGTTGGATTTCAGGTCTAATCTGATCCATTGAAAACCCTAGGACCACCACCCAAAGCCACCCGTAAGTAGGCTGCCAATGAATCACATTCGGATCGGATCAGAGTTGATAAGTGACTGGTCCAATATAAGCCCACTAGACGACAAGACTTCAATGGATGGGATCCAGATCCGATCATGGGATGTTGGATCTGGTGATCCCAACCTATCAACAAACCTTCTAAGTTGATGCAGAAAACAGTACACAAATTTTCAAACCAAATAAAAAGCAGGAAAGCATATAGACAGATTGTCTCATTATCGTTTAAATCAAAGTCAACCAGAACCAAATAGATGATTACTCATAGATTGTCTCAGAAGATAACAGAAATTCAAAGAACGAACGTGTAAATACAATAATAATCTTAAAATGCACCGGAGCATCTAAAAAATGCTGTCAACACAAAGTACACAACTAGCAAAACTTGAAATGGTAGAAGCTGTATCATACAAGACACAAGATCAGAATTTACAGGACGAGAAAACAATGCAGGAAACAGTGAAAGAAACATCTGATTTACGACATAAATTGTGGGCGAGAAGACTTCCAAGTAACTACTATAAATAAATTATCCGTAAATCATGTAAATATAAAAGATGGAAAACATAATGCATAAAACTAACCGTGTTTGTCGATCATTATCTGTAGTGTCAGCACCACGTTCGCTACCGGCCAGATCAATAAACGAGATCTTTCCCACAACCTTCCCACCCTTGGATTCATTTCCATCATTGTGCCTTTTGGATTCCTTTATCTCATTGTGCTTCTTAACGGAAAGTTGTAGGATTGCATGAGATCTTGAAGATTCCTCATTGGCACCAGTAGAACCTGTACTTCTTGCTGCATTTCCCCTCTCAATATATTCTTTTACAATTTGTACATCTGAAACTTCAAATTCCTGCAGTCCAACAATGCAAACCTGTTGCCGGCCATCTTCCCTCATGCAGAGTTTCCTGGTCAGGAACATTAAAAATATCATCATCATCGAATCTCTATCCCAAAAATTTGGGGTAAGCAGGATCATTAAAGGCCCAATGAGGTAGCTGGGAAGACATCATATTAAACACTTGCAGAGGTTTCACCACCAAGAATCCCGTAACTTGTGTTATTCAAACATGCAGTCATGACCACTCAAGATTTTCATAGGTTGCATATACTCCAATACGGGTGTAAACGAGCAGGCCCTTAAGAGGTTTTGGACCTTTGGTAGTGGATTTTAATTGAGTTTGCTCAGGCTTTGGGCAGGGCCTAACACTAGGGCGAGTTGGCCCGAACGCAACCCAGGCTCAACCTGATTGATGGACAAGCCTGGGCCAAGTTATGTAGAAGATGAATTGAGCCTGGGTTAGTATATCTCAACCCGACCTCAATTTGGGTTGAGCTCGGGTAGAGGGTTCGGGCAATCCAACTCAACTCGAACCTGATACTATATACTAATATATAAATATTTTTATATTAATTATATATTTTTAATTTAGATTTTTAATCCATCTCATTATTATGGCTTGTTGACAATTGTATATTATTAATGTGAGCTTTAGTTTAGTATGATTTGTCTGAATATTCTCCCAATGATAGATTTGAAGATTGTAAGCGATTTTATTTATTAGTGATTTTGTTTTTGATGTTATATTTCTTTTTAAAATATAATTTTTTTAATTGGTAAGCCTGTTTTTAACGAGACTAGTAACTCGGTGCTGAAATTAGGGTAATTCAACAAGCCCAACCCGACCAAATCGCCCAAAATTACCTAACTCAGGCTAACCCAAGCTCAACCCAATTTTAGAAGATCTAGCTCGGGTTGAGGGTTCTACTACTTGGGTTGAGCCTGGGTTTACCCTCCAACCCGCCCAGGTTGCAGCCCTACCTAACACAACACCCCCCTGGACGGGGAAAAAAACATAAAATAAAATATCATACAAGTACCCAATGTGGTAGCTCATTGGAAACCACCACCATATTACATGGTCTCACAGGTTCCAGCACTGTGAATCCTGCAAACCTTGATGTATAAATTTGCTGACCACACACAACCATATTAAAGGTCTCGCAAATTCCAACAATCGTGGTGTTCAGACATGCTGGTCTGACCAAAACATTTATACTTCAACCGTAAAATGTGCTATAAAAAAAACCCTATGAATACCAGCAATTATTCAGTGAGCCCTAACAAAATGAGAGCATCAGTATAGCGATACATCAAAGAAACACTTAATACCAAACACACTGAGAATACTGACCTTCTATCAGTGAGAAGGTCATAAAGCTTTCCTCCATATATCTCGAAAAAGCTAAGCCACAATTTAAATCTCTGACTACGGTAAGTTGGATGATGCAATAACCTGACAAGGTCTCCTGCAGCTCTGAGAGGTAGAGGTTGCATGGTGAAAGTTTTACCACTTCCTGAAAATTATAAATATACATCATAATCCTCTAGCCATATCCCGAGTTTAGGGGTCAGCAACAGGAATATAGGCAATTATCCTCATCACAACTTGATCAACTTCAAGAGATCATAGAAAGATGAGAAGAGAATCAGAACAAAAATAAAGGCAAACTCTAAGTCGAAAACCAGTGCCTTCAACTTCCATGTGGCATCTGTAGTTGAACCAAACCTAATTCTTTACACATTACAAACAAATTTCGAAGGGTATTTCATGGTTTACATCAAAAAGGTATTTGAAAAAAATTAAACCAAAGTAGAATCAATATTAGCGTGGGATATCTTCAAAGAAAAGATAGTACTATAATTAGCCAAATGTTATTGTCTGATGTAAAAAATAAGTTTCTAAGGGTATTACAATAAAATTTCATACTAATGTAAATAGAAATTTTATATTTAAATAAAAATAGTTAATACAAGCATTGTTGTACAGATTTCAGTGAAGCTTTGCAGGTGCCAGCTAGCTTAGTTAGTAAAGTCTCTAGGTGATGATACCAGAGACCTGGGTTCAAATCCCGCCAGCACCGGTTACTGAACTCATTAAAAACAGGCTTACCAATAAATAAATAAAAGATTTCGGTGAAGCTTTCTAATAGTACTATCTTAATAGCAAAACAACTCATAGATTAGAAACAAGGGCAATTTGAATAATCAAAACTACTTTGAGATATGGTCGGTTGGAACAAAGTAAGTTGGTAGTTTTGTAAATTTAGGCAAATTAAGGGATGGTTTGAGTTAATTCATTAATACAAGTAATAGCATAGGCACATTCAGAAAGCAAGTTGCCGAAATAAGGAATGCCACAAGAAGCACATGCTTATCATATTCATATTCATATATAGCAGTAATGAGAAGTTTTTTTTTTCATGACAGGTATTTAAAAACACTATTATTTGTATTATCTTCACATTTGGATGCTTTCAGGCCGTTCTTATGTGAAAAAATCTGACACCTGTAAGGTTTTCAGCCAAAAACAATTTGTACAGGTCAATCTCAAGATCAAAAACTCGACCAATTGTGTATTTTAAATTTGTAAATGCATCAAAACTACAAATCTATGATATATAAACTTGTTATTCTATGGATTTATACAAGATCTATTTATTTATTTTACACAAAACTGGATGGAGAAACAAGGTTCATTCAACAATTTCCCCTTTCTCACCTTAAACATAAAAATAAAAAAATAAAAAATAAAAAAATCAACAAAAAAACGAAACTCCAACAATTTCCCCCTTTCTCGCCTTAAACAAGCCATTTAGGGTCATAGGTCAATTTTCAGCCGTGAAAAATCCATATTGTAATTGAGATTTTATTAACTGAGATGAAGTTATTGTTAAAGTTAATTGTAAATTTTACCTCCAAAATTCTGGGTACTTACGTATGGAACACTATTCATCTTGCATATGTTATTCCAATTAGTTATCTTTTGTGGTATAATGAGTTGTGACTATTGCCATGATGCTTGGCTCAGTAATTTCCAAAAATATCGGTGTATTTATTAACCATCTGGACAATAATTTGGAACTTCTCAAAGTTGAAAAAATTCTACAAACTTCTCTTTATTTAAACCCCCTTGAATTACTTATATTTTGTTGATGTGTAAATTAGTTCAGATTTTAACATTATAAGTTTAGCCTTGAAGGGAAACGCATTGTGAATAAAGTGCAAACAAAATTCAAAATTTTCTACCTTAAAGTTGATAACGATTTTTTTTTAATTATTTATTTCTGAGAAGGGTAACAGATTTGATAATACAATTATATTTGAATTTAGGAGAGAGAAATTTGTCACATACACATACTTCCAATATTTTTATTTTTCGAGGAAAGTAACCTAATTAGTAATTACTGAAAACTTCTGCCTTCAAGTTGATGACGAATTTTTCTAATTATTTAGTTTCAATAGTTCCAGTAACTTTAACATTGAAGAAATAAAACCACCCTGAATCAATGTCACTCACGATGCATCATGCAATAATGAACAAACTATCCATGATAATGAATCAAGGAAGACAACTAACAAGAGTTTAAATGAATTGCTGATCTATGTCCAAAAGTAATAAGGGAAATCCGAATCCCTGCCCACCTGTTTGGCCATACGCAAAGCATGTTGCTTTTGTTCGCTGAAAAATGGTAGGAATAATTGGTTCCACAGTAACACGATATACCTGTTCAAGCAAGTGTATGGGCAGCAATCAAACCTTAAATATCTAAAAAGAACATAAACGAAGCAGTCTTAAAACATGGTTAACCATCAATGTTTGCCAAAATAAATAAAATCTTAAAAGGTATAAGACTAACATTTAAAAAAAAAATGCCCGAAAAGCTACAGAACAAGAATTATAAATAAAGATAAAACCAACAACTATATAAAGTTAGTTAGCTTAGCAAGTTAGCACCTTCAGGGAACTATAGTTAATAGAGTTTTAATTATTAAAAAAAATGGTTAATAGAGTTTCTTGACCAAAAGTACATTATAGCAGTAGCTAGAAAATTCCAATCACTAAGAAAAATGTTACCTCATCATTGGAGACATGCTCATCTAGAACGGCATCAAAAAAAAATTCATGCTTCTCCACATATGCAGTCAAGTCCACCTTTCACATCAGGACATTAAATTAGTTCTTTCATTGAAGTATGACCAAGTAATGAAATAGAGTTTCATATCAATCTAGCATCAATTTCTACTACGCAGTATGCATCGAGTAGACAGGTTTATAATTTTCTCTTCTCTTTTTTATAGCAATATAATTTAATACATTCTATAGAAGAAATAAAAGATCCAAACCTTTAGCTTGGGCTCGTGGACAGATAAGTATGAACTATCATACACAGTTACAATATCCTCTTCCTTCCGAGACAGCTCCTTCTTGTTTAAAGGTCTTTTACGTACCTGATATACATGCAACATGAAGAATCAGAGATTATCAATGTATGTTTGAGGGTTGGAGGGGGGGGGGAGATAGTTTGACATATCTTAAGACACACAAAACACGTGCTCTTAGGGCACACATGGGGATAATTAAAGTGGTGGTTTTTTGTGAGCCTATAGCCAAACCTGAGACTTATGCAGGTCTCCAAGAAGATATAAGAGGAATCCCTCTGTTTTCTTAAACAATGTTGATCAAACCATTAACTGTCCAGCATCGAATTGTACTAGACAGTAACTACTGAAGAAAGCCACAAGCGGATGAGCACTACCAGGAAAAGAACCAAACATACCACAACTTTAATCTTTGCAAGGTTGCTCTCCTTTGTGCTGTTCTCTTTTTCAATAATTGGCAATCTGACAGAGGTATCTGCTGCTTGCCATTGTTGCTGTCTGCTAGTCACATCATCAAAGTCATTATCAAGCTCGTTTGTAGCTGCCGGCATGAAAGGTGATGGCTCAAAGGGATCTGACATAACATGCTGCCAAGGGGACAAAACACTATTATCAAAAAAAATATCCAAAGGAAAAGATGGAAACATATGCACCAGATAATATACCAATAAATTGTTATGGCAAATTTGCAGATTTACTTGGTATTTATGGAATCTAAAATCCTGCAACAGTTTCCACCTTCTCTCTTATACCTTAGCTTTCTAAAAAATATGACGTCTTATATTAATCTTGTAAATTATGTAATAGCTGTTACAGAAGTGTGGATCTCATACTTGACTGGCTACTAGTTACTATGCTTAAGTTTATAATAGTACTTTCTTTTTTATAGATAAGTTTACGATAGTACTTAATAGTAATAAATTGAACAAGCATATGACTTACACTTATTAAACCATAAAATAATGTATGCTGGTAAGGAGTAAGTTAAAAAAAGAATTAAATACAAGTTAATTCAAGTAGCATCTGAATCCATAGTGAACAATCTCCGTCTATTTGATGACTAATGAGATGAGAAAACTAATGATAAAATTACAAGTCAATAAATGACTTTACTTCAAGATTTCTCACAATTTTCTTTAAGTCAGCTAATACAATATCCTGCCCTAGACAAGTAGCTTAACCATTACAAGTCAATGAGACAAGCTTTGAAAGATTGGGTAAGATGGCCCAATAGTAACTTTTACACTTAAAATAGAGTTGCTATCACTATTTATCATTTTTCTTTTTCTTTTTCTTTTTTCTATTTTTTGGACATGTTACGTAATTCTTATATGAACAAGTTCTACTTATTATCGATTTCAAAGAATGCTGACAAGAGGCAAGTACTCTCATTGCAGGATGCCAAATAATAAAGCTAATTACAATATCTTCATCAAAATAATTGACTAACCATCTTCTTATCCACTGTCCGTTCTCGAAGGAAATTTGATTGCACTTTTTAGATCTTTTTCAGGTAATTTGGGCTTTCCCTCGGTCGTTTGGACGTTAATGTTTTCTCTTGCAGAAAAAGATAACCCTAGGCTATTCTTCCTCCAGCTATTGGGTGGGAACGTGGGGTCTTTGGAAAGAGAGAAATAAAAGGGTGTTCCTGGGTAAAGAAAGTACACCCCAAACAGTGTTTCTGGAAATTTGGGTCTCCTTTACTTTTGGTCAAAGCTGAGCAGTGAGTTCCTTGGGGTCTCGTTTGAGGATTTTGTTTTTAAATGGGATGCGCTCTGTGAAGCGTAGCTGTGGAGGGCTCTTTTTTCTTTCCTTTTTTCTTTGTTCTTTGCCTTTTCTTTGTTTGCCTTTTTCTGTATTGGGGGCTATCTCAGCCTCCTTTTCTTTTCTTTTTTCTTAATAAAATTTACACTTACCAAAAAAAATTCTTCATTAAAACACTAGCTACTCACATACACGCGTCTCTCATATGAGGTCTACACGATAATGGTGAAGAATAAAGAAATTGCACATGTTATTGAAATTAATAATTTCAGCGAGTCAGTAAATTAGGGATTTCCCTATCTTGTCATTCTCAATGGGAAAATGGAAAGACCAGGTGACACTAATGTGCTATTGCAGAAGGAAATGGGCACAAAGTAAAGTATCATACCTCTGATAGAAGCTCTGTATCATCCATAGCATGGAGATCCAAAAGGCCAGCTCCAAATTCCCCTCTAAGTTCAGGAGAATAGAAACCGTCTGTTCCAGCAACTGCACCAGAACTTTGGAAAGTAGGAGTATATGGTTCAGAACCAGACTCCCCGTTCAAATTGAGGTTCATCAATAATTTTAAGAGCTTCTGCTTCTCTTCAGCAGATTGCGCTCCATGGCCCTTCAATAATATCACAAAAATTCCCCTTATTATCTCAAACTTACAGGAAATCTAAAATCACAAAAGGCAACAATAGTATAAAATTTTAAACATAAAAAATGGAACTCCAAACATTATGCACAATAAGAAAACAAAATTGGAAATAAAAATAAAGATAAACATACTACTCAAATTTCTCCATTAAAATTCCGATTATCTTGCCCCTAAGATCATGAGCTCACCAAGAGAGGGAAAAAACCTGAAGTGGAAGATCACATTAACCACTTACCGCAGTAACGAATCCTCTCTTGGTTCCCCAACGGACCAGGAGCAATGACTCAACGATCACTCAGAAGACAGTGGATGAACAAGGGCTACACAAACTTTAGATGAAAATAAAATATAAATAAAGGTTACATTATTCACAATTTTAATAAATAATCAGCATTTCATTCCCAATAACATAAGGGATAAGGGGGGCCTGCATTGAGCACAATTAGAACGATACAAATGAAAAAAGGGGAAGAGAAAGGAAAGGTAGGGGTTTAGGTTGGACACAAGCTCGGGAGGGAAGTTTTGGTAGGAAGAAATTTTCAAAAGATGGTGTGTGACTGATATAATGATTTAACTGCATGAAAAGCAGCTTAACAATTTTAGAGAGCAATTTTGATAACTAGAAGAGGAGATCTTCATGATACAGGAAATTCTCAACACATCCAAGTGTGATATTTCTTGATATCTAAGCACTTTTTGAAGGCAAATGATGGTTTTTGCAAGCATCAGGAGTACTTTTGATTTCACATTGATTTAAAGTACTCTTTTCCACTAGCCAACTCACCCTTTTTGTGTAGTGACCCAAGCCAAATCCCCACCAACTCCATTGACTGATTGCGTGAAACTACACTAAAGACCCCAATGTCATAAATTAGTCACTTGTCTGAAATCTTGATTTCAAGGTGCTAAAAATTTCTAGTGTCCATCGAAATTACAGAACTTGGAAAGGAGTCAATTTTCCAGCTACACATCAGAGAAAACATAAATTCTGAATTTTATTTACGGTCAGGGATGTGGAACGATCCCCCTCTTTTACCTCCAAGGAAAACATGAATGCTTCCGGAGCCAAGCCAAATTTAAATAAAGTGATGTGCTTTGTTTTCTACCTCTCAAAATACCCAATGTACCTAAACCAAGCATCTAGAATGGAACCAACCAATTCATTTAAGCAATATGACAACCATGTCAATGTGCAATATAACCAAATAGCAAGTCAGCAACCTCAATGGGCCTTTAGAGCTGGGATTGGAATATAACACTCAAGCCATAGTGGGTTCACTTTTAATCTTTTCCATAAATGAACCACCTATCCCCCATCTTTCAATAGAGTATGAACATCAACTGGTGGCTTTTACCACCTTTTACACGACTACTAAAAATTAAAAGATCATATCAATCTTCTTTGACCAACCTAGATATATCATGCCCCATACTAGTATAGTATGTTACGCTCCATTGTTCTATCCTTTTTAAATAGCTCAACATTTCAAGTGGGATACATTTTCTCACAAGGAATTCATTGGTGTACAGAGGGTGAAAATGGGGATCCCAATGCACTATACAGGGGACTAAATGGGAGACCATACCTTCAACCCTTCCAAGTATGAATTCCCTTCAAAGAGGCCCCCATGGATGGAGAGATCCAATAAACAAATACATGTTATTAGGCCATGTGGACCAGATCTTAGCCACGGTCATGGCTTTGGCCAATTTAGAAGCTATGGAAAATAAGGTGACTTTCGGAAGTTTTGCCATCCTATGTTAGAAAATGTCGGGTGTTTTACAAGTGCGTCTACCAAGGTTTAAAATATTGTCCAGATTGAATGTTTCGGTTAATGTTAAAATCGATACGGTATTGACTGATACATTTGATACATTCCTCAAACATTCAACATTTTGAGGTTAATGTCTTGTATCGGTCTGGGCCTATACCGATACATATCGACCGTTACATTCTGATATTTTAAACTATGGAGTCCACCAACAGTAATACATGCAATACGGTCCTCCAATTGGTCGGTCAATGGATATATGTCGGTTGCTAAATACCACGAGACTTCCTTCTCTTTGAGCCTATATTGGGTAAATAAAGCTCAAACCTGTGTTTCTGCCTAATGGGTAGTTTTGGTGTATGTATTATCACTGAATTGTTTTCTCACTCCTCTTTTGCACCAAACTGATTGTAAATATTATTAATATAATTATACTCACACAAACAAAGAGAGAAAGAGTGCGACAGAGAGAAGGTATCTCGTTGTTTCAATACCTGCATTAGGAGGTTGGGGAGGAGTCGATGGTCGATGCCAGTTGAAGCCAAGGGAGATGCCAGATGCTGCAACCCGGCAGATTGCAGCCACCGTGCCGTGACTGCGTCGCCTGCATCGCTAGTCTGCCCCATATTGTGCAGGACGCCCCCTCCCGGGTTATCGTACAGAGCGGCTGCAGCAGCAGAAGCATTGCTTTGTTGCATTTGACCGCCCATCTGGCGCTGGGCGCGGCGTTGGGGAGCCAATTTTCACACCTTTTAAAGAACAACCACTACAAAGAGAAATTAAATCTCATGGGACAATACATGTTATTAAAAGAACCAATTTTCACACTTTTTTGTAGAACAGCCACTACAAAGATAAATGAAATCTCGGCGAGCAATGTATGAAATTAAAAGAAGAGAAGATTCGATTTCGAAACCATAAATCCAAAGAACAAAAAAATTATATTAAAAAAAAAAAAAAATCAAGTTAAAAAAGAACGATATTTCATCACGAATCTGAAACAGAAACCAATCCGATCTAAGAGAGGGAGATGCGAGTTGCAAGCGATTTCTATTCAAATTCAAATTCAACCCTAATTTGATTCTATAATTGAAAATCGAAATAATTCGAACCCATTTCGGTCCAGAGTAATAAATCGAAGAATCTACGTGGTGGGGGGAGGGGACAAGAGAATGAAAATTACCAGATTCAATCCGATACAAAACTTTTTTCTTTTTCGATGATGATCAAAAATGGTGATTCGTTCTTAAAATGCTGGATATTCTGGACCAGATCTATGCGAAATGGGGAAGAATTAAAACCCTAATTTTGCCACGGCTTTCGAATCTCTGTTTCTGTAAAAAAAAAATTCTTTCCGACAAAGACATTAGAGTCTGCACGAAGTACGCTCCCACAAATCCAGTTTACAATTTACAAAGTGATATATTTTCGGAAATCCAATTTATGGAAATTATTTCCCTCTTCTACTTTTCAAAGAAAAAAAATAAATGTAGACTAGAGAATGACGTTAATGCCCCTTTATAAATGGAGAAGAGAATGATGTCATATGACGACGGGTGTCACATGAGTGATTTAGTTATGAATTGGGGTGACATTAGCAAAATTTGGTGTGGCAATAGAATCTCTCTTACAAAAGAGATATGTGAGAATAAGTTTGGATAGTATGGGTAACTTTAATATTTTGAAAAAAATGAAGGATCTAAAAAAGAATAGAAATGTTAGAATTATCATGGAGGTTATGTTGGGTGGTGATGTTTGCCATGAGTCTCTAGGACAATGTTAACTTTTATTGCATTTTTTTTCTTTTTTTCTAGTTCAAGAGCCACTTAGGTTATGTTTGCTAATATTTCTGAAGTCCAAAGTTTGTTTTTTGAAATTTTGAAATCTGAAATCTAAAATTTTATTTTCAAAAAATTGTTTGTTTATCATTTTTTAAAGTTTATAGTTACAAATAGAATTTTAAAATATAATGGTCATTTTGACAATATTACCATTTTATAATTCTAATAAATTGTTAATTGAAAAATATAACATATTATGCATAATGGAACAATCTACTCATTTAATTTCGATTTCTAATAAATCAAACACCCCAAAAATATTATTTTTAATTTGAATTCATACTTAAAAAATTATATTCCAATAAGGTAATATTCAAACAATAAACAATCATTCATTTTCTAGTTGAAACATATAGGATTTTAGAGTTCGTATAAAATTATAGGGTTTTCGAATACGAAACGAGAAAAAAGGAAGAGACTTTTATAACATAATTGTAGAGGAAGGAAATATAGAAAAGTTAAAAATAAGGATTTTAGGGTTTGTATTAGGGGTACACATTGGATTGGGTAAATCCGAGATCCGAATCAATCCGAAGCCTTTGGATTGGATTGGTTCGGATTAAACACACCCACGATTCAGGTACGAATCAAAGAAAAAAAAACCCGATTAATTTGGTTCGGTTCCGGATTAGGATATAAGAGAACCGAACAAATCCGAAAACCGAACCAATTATATATATATATAATTATTTAAAAAATAAAAATTTTCGATTTTTTATTTCTTTCTTCTTCCTCTTGCTTGAAGAATTCTAAAAACAGAATCCTAGCCGCTGTCGTTCTCAATCTCAGTTGTCTCTCTCACTCACCTCACCTCACCGTCTCGTAAACTCATAGGAAAACGAAGATTAAACTCTCTCTCTCTCTCTCTCTCTCTCTCTCTCTCTCTCTCTGTGATTCAAAAATGTTCGATAAATCTCTGAGCTATCGATCTCTCAGGCGCCTTCAATTAACGGTAAACAAATTTAAATTCTTTTCGAATGGATCTTCAATATATTTCTTATTTGTTCAGGAAAATAACATAAAATGACTTAAATGCTATTATTTTAAACCTCAAGCCAAAACCCCTTCATTTTTCTTGGAGAAATTTTTTCATTTTCAACTTATTGAACTCATCCTCTATCTCATCTTCTATAAAATCTATTATTTTCTACTTATTGAACCTCATCTACATCAAATTTCTTAAATGAAATATAGAAAATTTTTAATTTTTTTACTACCCCAAAGTCCACGCTTAAAAAGTCCTACTTGTTTTTAAGGTTTGAAGATTGGAGGAGATAGAATGTTTGGATCGAGGAAAAAGATATTTATCTTCAATAAGTATAAGAACCGAGAACCGATCCGAACCAAGATTGGATTGGATTGATTCGGTTCTATAGGATAATTGGATTGGTTCGGTTTCAAATTTGTAGAACCGATCATGTTTGGTTCGATTCCAATTTTGCCAAAATCCGAATCAATCCGAACCATGTGCACCCCTAGTTTGTATAAAGAAATGTTAAGTGATAGAAATTAAGGTTTTGAGGAGGGTATTTAAAAATATATATATATATCAGATTTAAGAATTTGAATAAAAAACAAAAGAAAATAAAGTTTTTAAAGTCTGAATTTTAAAAGTGGACCACCTCCATTCAAACTTCAGAAGTGTTATCAAACATACTAAATTTTATTGGTTTTCCTCTTTCAAGAATATTCATTCAATTATATATATATATATATATATATATATATATATATATATATATATATATATATATATTATATTCATCATTTTTCAATAATACCTCTTCAAACTTTATTTTCTTTTATCGCCAATTCCTTAATTCCAAAGAGGATGTCTAAGACAAGATGGGCAAAATCTAGTATATAACAGGATGGTCCCCACCCCCTTTATCTTCCTATACAGAAAGGTTGAGATTTAATATCGTTGCAAATCCCAATGACAATTTTTAACTTCTTTATCTTTTATCATCCATCCCTTAATTCCAAAGAGGATGTCTATGACAAGATGGGTAAAATCTAGTACATAACAGGATAGTCCCCACCCCCTTTATTTCCTTCCTAAAAAGGATGGAGATTTAATATTGTTGCAAATCCTAATGACAATTTTTAACTTTAATATCATTGCAAATCCACACAAAAAAAAGAGTTATTTTTCACCGTCGAATTTCATTTTTAAGTTTGGGAGTTATGTTGAAGTTCATTAGTTGTCTATTTTCAAAACCTTGGATTTAGTTCAATAGAAATTATTTTTTGAAAAAAAAATTATCTAAATTTTTCGATGAAACTCAGAGAATTGTGGTGTTAGATTTCTAATGTGCTAAATAAGACTCAAAATGTTACTACGTTGGTGTTGAGCCTCGATTCTGATAACAAGTTTTAATTCACCAACTAGATGGTAATCAAGCTCAGTTAAATTTGCATAAATCGATCAAATTTTTCCAATTCAGATTCAACATTGAAGATTTAGAATTAAGAGTAATTCGCTTTCTGGAGCGAACGAAATGAATGCTTGGGTTCGACAACTATAAAGGGGAACATTACTAATGTCGATTACTTACATGGAGAAAAAAAATATAAACAGAATCAAGGGTAAAGTGATAATTAACTTTAATGAAGACGGTGATGGTGATTGGTGATGATAAAGATTAGGTTAAGATGGTCCACTAAACCCAATTTGATGTGGATTGAAGCCAAATCAATTGGAGCATTTAAAGCTTATTTCATAAGGTTTTGAATTATTAAGCCTTTGACCGAAAGCATGATATTTGGAGCGTAATTTGAATTAAAGATCATAATTTCTTGGCATTATTATATTATATGAGAATAGTGACATCCTAACTGGCTTGGCATTTTCTATTTCAACTAAATTCCCATTTTTTTTAATAAAAAAACCCTAGTACAAGGGCATAGATACTCTACTTCATGCGTTGAATAGCATAATCTAGTACCACATCACTTTTCTGCCACATGGCGCACAAAAACAAAACATTCCAAGATGGTACGTAACTACAAACCATGGTCAAAACGATAGTTAGAAATTCGGTGTACACCAAAAAATCGTTACGGGATTAATTCAAGTAGAATTTGGAATATATATTTAGTAATTCATTTAAAAATTAGGTTGAAAATTCGAAGAACGGCAAAAATTAAAACTAAGAACCTATTTTTTTTTCTTTTATGATTAGTCATACAATTAACACAAATCGTCGTAATGTAAAACACATACTATCTGAATTAATTGAGTTAAAACGAGTGAAAAAAATTAATTGTTGATTGATAATCGTGAAATTCGATAACAAACAATGATTAGTGTAATAATAATCAATAATTAATAATTGTCTAATGATGAAACCTTTAATTGTAAAGAGAAACTAATAAAAATAATATCATGTGATATTAAAATATATTTTTTATTATAAAAATAAGGGTTAATTTGTGTTTTTAACCTTCTTTGTAAAAAGGATTAGTGATTTGTTTAAAAAGGAAAACGAATAAATCGTGAATGATTTGAAAATGTTCAAAAAATTAAGAATTTTTTAAATTTTAATTATTTTGTGTATCATTCGAAAAATTTGGGTTAATTCTACGAATTATTCGAAGAATTACTATGGTTAGAACTTAGGTAGCTAAACCAATGCGCCAAAAGGCCTGGACTTGTTTGAATTAGGGGTGCAACTTAATTCGGTTCAAACTGAGAATCGAACCAAACTGTGCAATTTGGATTGGTTTGGTTCAGTTTAAATTGCTACTGATTTAGTTTCGAGTTTAAAAAAATGAAGAATTGATAAATTCAGTTCGGTTCTCGATTCATATAATATAAAAAATCGAACCACTATTAATATAAAATAAAATATTAAATTTATAATTGATTTTTAGTTTTTTACAAAACCTAAACCCTTAACCCTTTCGATATTTGGGTTCCCACTTCCCTCTACCCTATCTCTCTCTCTTTCTCGTCTCTTGCAGCAAACGTGTGGCTGCGGGCTCAACTCCGGCTACTGGCGGTCACCCCCCCCCCCCTCCTCTCTCTCTCTCTCTCTCTCTCTCTCGTCTCTTGCGATTTGTGCAATAGTACAGTTGTGGTTTGTATCTCAATTCCAACGATTGGTTATGGGCTACATCTCTCTCTCTCTCTCTCTTGGCTTGAGGTTGTGAGTGTGTGACTACTAACGTGTGGCTGGCTAGCTACAGGTTACCTCTCAACTCTAGTGGCCGATGGGTCTTCCTCTCTCTCTCAATGTGCAGCTGCAAGTACCTCTCATGAAAACCCATTTTGTTTTGAGATGCAAGTACCTCTCATGAAAACCCATTTTGTTTTGAGATGGATTTGGGCTTTGTAGTTTTTGAGAAAAATTAATTTTTTTAATAATTTTCAGAAATCCAATGTTTTATTTAAAAAATTAATCTAATTTTTTATGTGATCTCATAATCTTGTTTTTGGATTTTAAAATTTTCAATTTTCATAATTCATGTGTTTACATAATTTTATTGATAAATTTATGTAAATTTTTTTTTTTTTACAACCCATGGAACCAAACCAAATTAAGGTCTGTTTGGGTTGGTTCGGTTTTAGATCAAATTGATTCGATTCTGGTTCCTATATAATGGAATCGACCTTGGTCGGTTCGATTATGATTTTGCTCTAAATCGAACCAACCCAAACCAAATTGCACCCCTAGTTAGAATGCATCAAATTTAAATTATTAACCACTTAAGCACATAACAAACGTCTATGATGACTTTCATTCTAGGTAGGGCACTTCTCAATACTTTTTTTTATTTGATTTATTTCTTATATAAATAATATAATATATATTACTTTATTTATTATATACATAGTATAAGATATAATAGGTTTTCTAAATAATGAAAAATCAATTGAACAATAAAAAATTATGTTTTTTTTTTTTAATATACAAATTATTCGAAAGCTAATACTTAAGCACATAACATATTATCAAATGTGTAGCCTATTAATCTTCAAGACTTTTAATCCTCCCAAGTAGCCTTTCTATGATTCAAACCCGAGACGTAGAATGCCTTTGATATCAAATGTTACGTACTTAAAAAATATACGTCAAGAGACCTAAACCTGGCGGAACGCGTCAAAATTAAGCCTTTTAACACCAATATAATGAAATAACAACAAAGAATAATGATGAATGCACGCGGTTTTGATACACAGTTGACATGGCAAGGGCACAGAACTGCACATTTTTCCTGTGTATCCCTGATGAAAAAGATCTATGGTTCTGTGCCCTAGCCACGTACCCAACCGCATGCATTCGTTGCAACCCAATAACAAATATCAACAAAACCATGGATTCATTCCTACAAAACTCAAAGTAAACCAAAATAATTAACTCCCTCCAAAAATAATACCAGAATAGATATGTACCAATTTTCTTATCTTGAATGATCTTCAAAACAGTAACCTGTGAACTGGACTTGGATAAATTCATCTACTAATATTGAATCATAAACATAAAACTAAAACAACCATAAAGGGTAGATCATTGCATCAAATTCATTCAAAATCGATTCAACCTTCGAAGAATATAAGTTTAACATTTATTTACCTTGTAGGCTTCAGTACAGTACAAGAGGTTCCTTAGAAATCCAAATGGATAGAATAAGCCTTTGAAGACATGGAGATAATGAACTCCAAGGTTGAGTTACTTGTTTTGAGCTTATTCTATGTTTTTAAATATAATATAAACTAATGGTTATGGTATAATGTGAAATTCGGGTACAATTCTTATTTCTGGTAAACGTAACTGGTACAAGGAAATATTGCCATCGTTGGGGTTGGAATTATTTGTAGAGCTCTTGAAGCATTACTCGCTCATACTCGTTATAATGAAAAGATATATGCTCCTTGACTTACTCCTTGTAACAGTGCCTGACAGAACCCAAAAGAATCGCCACAAAACTAGTCGTCATTGTCTATAAACCCGAAGATCGATTGGCATACTCCTGAACCAATGCCCCGAAGAGCGATTGTCGTTCCAGCAAACGAGATGGTTTGTCAAACTCCTTTGCTCGTCCTGCTCAAGAAAAAACAAAATCACTTTCTATTACAAAACATGCAGCTTAAGGAGAATGAAACATAAAAATAAACCAAATGTAAACATAAAAAAAACTAATATGATGCAGAATTAAAAATATCATAAGCTCTAAGATTTCCAAGTGCCAACGTGCATGAAATGGAAAGATTTTAACATGGAAATAGATCTCTGATAAAAAGATAGGCTACCCATTTCGATTGTTTACCTTTCTTATATTGCATGCCTAAACAAGGGTTAGGTCTCGATTTGTAGGTGATATGTGTATATATTGCTGAAAATTGTTCATATATATATATTTTTATTTTTCTCATAATTTTGAATAAAACATTTTGGGCATGTTTGGTAAGAACATGTACGTTTCCACAGAAGTATTAAACCCAAGAAATGTAACTATTTTAGGATTTTTGTGTGTGGAGGGGGGTGCTTATCGTGGGTGTCCACCTTTTGGGGGAGAGACAAATCCCACGGTCACACGCACTGCCCCCTCAGAAAGTCCTACATGCAACTGGTTGAGTCAAGGGTCAACCGGACCCTAGAGGGTAGCCCCAAGGAATTCATTGTTTCATGGGGTCTCAAACACTTGACCTACCCTTCATGAGGAGCTTATCAAGGCTCGGCTTGCCACTAGGCCAACCCCTTGGGGCTAACTATTTTAGGAAATTAAATGTCTTTGGGTTTCTCAGAAAAAAGCTATCAATGTGCTGATGTGGAAACAGAGATGTCATCAGAATGTTGCAGCATGGTGTCCCTAAAATTATGGACAAAGCAGAGAAAATTTTAAAAATTGGCTTGACTTGTATAAATAAGCATTTGTGCAATTTTAAACTTTGTCACCAAACACCCCCTTCGACATTTTAACAATAACAGACGAAGAAGAGATTTGAGCCTAGTCTTCTCAGCCAAGGATCTAGGCCAATATAACTCAAATCTATCAGATCAAATTCTGAATAATCCCACAAACTGTATAAATTTGTCAGAAATTCAAGCTTGCTTGCGTCTATGTTAGTCAACTATTGAACTAAGTCGAAACAACTCAAATTGAGGGAGACCCCCCAAACTATCTGTCAACAAGTGATTAACATTTAGAACAATATTATTTGGGATGGGCAATCCTCTATAAATGGATGATTCCATTGTGACCTTTTGATTAAAAGGAAAAAAGGCAATAAAGCAATAATGTGAAGAAAAACATACCAACATCTATAACAAGAACTTTGTCGCAGTCCATGACTGTGGGTATTCTGTGAGCAATGCTGATAATGGTACATGCAGCAAAGTCCTCTCTAATGATCCTTTGAATTACACTGTCAGTTTGTGAATCAACAGAAGCCGTGGCTTCATCCATGAACAAAATGCGGCTACGCTTTAACATTACTCTCCCCAAACAAAGAAGCTGTCTCTGCCCCACACTCCAATTGTCTCCACTATCAACCACTAAGAAGAAAAAAAATTTGACAACCATGAGTGTCGAAGAAAATAACCTCAACTAGAGATTTTAATATAAAAAAATTAAACTTATAATTAAATACCTGAAGCATCAAGTTTATCAGGTTTTGCAGCCACAACATCTTTAAGTTGGCAGCGTTCAAGGCTCTAAAAAAGAGGAAAAACAAATAAATCCTAAGCCTACCGAAACAAATTTTAAATAAACAGACCGAACAACCACTACTAATGATACTCACCTTCCATATCTCTTCATCAGAGTAAAGTCCAATTGGATCAACATTGCTTCGCACAGTTCCTTCAAAAAGGACGGGTTCTTGAGGAATAATCCCAAAACGGGACCTGAGATCATGAAGACCCAACTTGCCAATGTCAATCCTATCAATAATTATTTTCCCTCCTGAAGGTTCCATCACCCTAAATAAAGCTTGGACCAAAGTTGACTTCCCGCTCCCTGTGCGACCAACAACACCAATCTTATCTCCTCCTTGGATGCTAAGAGTGATGCCTTTGAGGATCAAAGGAGTGTTCGGTCGATATCTAACCTGTTGACCAAAAGCATGCAACTTCCTGTTAGGATTCACACACACATGCCTCTACTAAGTGGTACACTAGTGAAAAATTAGACACAAATAAATAAGCATTTAGAATTTTATTTGGATGATGAGCTTGCCCTTATATTTAAAAAAAAAAACCCACTCTAAAATTATTGAGAGTTTACCAAGGGTTTTCCCTTAATAACAACGGTAAAACGGTTTACACATTTATTCTTTAGGTTGTCTTTCTTACAATACTCCAAGAAACAAGCAAGATAAGATTTCTTCTTCCATCCATTCAAGTAAGCTCATAGGAAGAGAACAAAAGAAATATGTAGAAAAAAAAAGAAAGAAAAAAAAAACCTGTGTCACAAAATTCAAGCCAACTTAAAAAATGGGAGGCCTAAGCTCGAGTCAATCACCCCCACCTCTCTCTCTCTTTCTCTCTCTAAAATTGCAAGAATAATCAGGAAATCCAGAAGAGAGTGATAATTTTTCCCCAATTGGATTTGGATCAACCTTGACAATGACTTGAGTACTGAATTACACATCATTACCAATGATCCATTTACAGCCTAAATAATAGCAATGCTACTGACCTTTTTGAAATTACATTTTGAATCATTAGAATACACATTATTAAATAATTTGTGAACGACCACGATACATTGAAAGTTTCTGATCAATTACCTGCAAGTCCATGAGATCAACATTGCCATGGGTGGGCCAACCTGGAGGAGGAAGGCAGTCTTTGATCTCCCATGCGGCTTCAGATGGGATGTTTATAAACTGCTTTATTCTCTCGACCGAAACCATTCTATTCTCCACAAGGCAACTCATATATACGGCCCAAAACAAAACAGAATTGAGAGATAAACCATAGGAAAGAGATAACCCCACATACTCTACAACATCCAAAACAGCAAGTTAATTCCATAACAATAAAATGTGTCGGATAGAAAAGGAAAAATGTGTTGGGAGAAATAAATACCTGGCTTGATAACATTGCTAGGCAACAAGACCATGAACAAGGCAGAGAGGCAAAGTACGACACTCCCAGTAAATTCTAGGCGGAAACCCAACCACTCATTTGATCCATTATTGTGGAAATCCATGCGCAAATTTGCATTCACTCTGTTAATATTATCCTGACGAAACCTTGCTTGCTTTCTGAAACACCTGATAGTCATAACCCCTGACACACTTTCCGAGAAATGATGGATAACAGGAGCTTTGGTGATGGAGTCAAGTCGAGTCAACTCACGGGATGATGCAAGGTAGTATCCCTGCCACCAAAAAGTTCAGGTAAACGGGTTGCACATCCAATAAAGCACCCTCGCTAGGAGGTTACCTGATCAAGTGGACTTTACGGATGGTCTATAATAAACAACTCATAAACACTTTCCTTACTAACTTAGAAAGATTTTTAAGTCTTACTATGGGTCGTTTTCCCAAAATGTACTACTGCATTGGCAATTCAACACCACGGCCCTCTATATTTGGGCTTCATCCAAGGTTTTGAAAATGAACAGCTACCAAACTTCCACGGAACTCCCAAATTTAAAATTAGAATTCAACGGTGAAAAATAACTTCTTTTTAAAAATAAAAAAAAACTTTTTAAGTTCATAGAATTTTGTCCTCTATAACCCGGTGGCATCGGATCATGTTTCTAGACGCCCCAAGGTGAGGTCAATGACCCTTAGTAACTGTAGAAATCTTAATAAGTTAGTAAAGCTAGTTGGACTCTAAACAGCTTGCACATGCAGTGAAGTGAGGACCGACCAATCAACAGTTCCCACCCCAGAAGATTTCGTGATTTTCAATTGGGTTGGTGGGTCCCACACTAAAACCGTGCAAGATGTGTATGAAAACAGGTGCCTTAATTTTCTTACATAGAGATGCCTTTTTATTGTGTACCATAAAAATTATAAAATGGTACAAGAAGAAACTAAGATGGAAAGGGAATGGTATTTGTATTATTACCCGATACCAGATGTTGAACCAAGCCAACGGAATTATGAGGAAGATAGTTGGCCATGCAACCTGGCAAATGACGACAATGATGCTGAGAACCGTGATGTACATAGCAATGGCTAAAGCCAAGAAAAAGGGAAGAAACAGATCGACATTGGTTTGATCTGTTGATGCCTGCAAAAGATATAAGCACATGAGGTTATTTTATGAGAGCGAACATCATAGACAAGCAATCATAACAAGGAAAATTCTATAGAGGAGAATCATTAACATGTAAAAAAGTGGGACAACACCATAATAATATCACATAAAATGGGTAGGATTTAACCGAAATCTGAGTGATCCAAATTTAGGGAGTTTGGACCCTTGGAGTAGACCAGATTTAAAAAATTGGTCGAATATGGGTTGATGTCTTTTGATCCGAGTCGGATATGGATCCATCCCTATATCTGCCTGGATGCGAATGATATACTGCTTTGAAAAGTATATTTTTATGTTTTTCAAAATATCTTTTTTTCTTCTACTTAAATATAACATGAATTTTTATAAAATAAAAGAATTATAATAGTAAAATAGAATAGTATTGCAATTTGAAAAGAAATATAGCTATAAAAAAAATGTTAAAGTCAGAAATTATCTGACCCGACCAACCCTCATCAAGTAATTCGGTTGGGTCGGATCCTGGTTTACTAAAACCAAAATGGGTTTGGATATAGTTTTAGCTAATACGATCCGAGTCGGATTCGGATGCTAATCCAGATCCGAGTCGGATTCGGATGCAAATCCAGATCCGAACAAAAATTTATGGATATGCTCAGATCCAATTCGAACCCAACCCATTTTAAGCCCTACATAATAAAGATCCAGAGTGTGATCAATCTTACCCGACTCAGTATTCTTCCTGAAGGCGTTGTATCAAAGAATGACATGGGAGCATGTAAAATACTGTAAATAATCTGTTTGAAGAAGGTTTGAGCGGTCTTGAGCCCCACAAACGTTACAAGAAAAGCTCTGATCAGCACCAACACACACGAAATCGCTGCAATGATTGCATAAACACGAATGAATAAAGAAGGATTGAATGATGATGCGTTATCACCACCAGTCTCGTATGCCAGCCAATAGTCACTCGCCATGAGAGATATCTGCCACACAAGAGACGTTAGCAACACTGCCGCAGCACCAGCCCACCCGTATGCCTCGGTGCAATAAGTCTTGTAAACTTGACAGCTGACATGACCAGTCTCTCTTTCTTCGTCTTCAATGAGTTTTGATGTACCCTTTTGGGACTTGTTTCGGTCCAAAGATCCGTTTTCACCGTTGGTTTCTCTCGGATGTGGAGATAGTTGGTTTGGCGATTTCGGTGATTCTTGGGGTTCGTTATTGGACATATTGGTGCTATTTTCTACAAGCTCCATGGATGTCTCATGGGCAGCAACAAGAACTGAGAAATCCAATTCAGATTCCACAAGCTCATTATACTTTCCAGATTGCACTATCATTCCATCTCGCATGACCTGTTATTTTATCCCGATGTTACACATAAAATCAGATTGGAAATAAGAAGAAAGACATTAAAGCTTTCAAAACAAGTCTGGGTTTTGATATTTAACTTAGAAGTAAGTTATCAATTATCATATAAGATCCTGTTATTATATCTAACAAAATTTCTTAGAAATTAAGTAAGGCTTCAGTAATGGCCATTATATAAACCTTCTAATGGTTCCGTCCATACATGCTAAGTTTTATGGGTGAACAGCCTTCATTAATTGTCCTTCCATCAGATAATAGACAGAGATAGAGCCATAATGATTGGACAAGGTTCTCCTAACCGAACCCAAATAAATATTGCAAGTTTAACGAAATGACACTGTTATAATCATTAGCAAGTTTTAAAATCTCATCAAACCATTAAATGTTTTAGGATCAATGTTCTTTCCGGTTTCGGCTAAGAGACATTCCAAGATGGTACAGAACTTTAAACAACAAACTTTAACCACTGTTCCCACTATAATTTTTTTCATTTAAAAACCTTGAATTGAAATGCCCAAAAACTAATAAAAGAAGCATCAAACCTACCAATATGTGATCTACATTGTGCAAGAAGTCAACTTGGTGGGTTACAAGCAAAATGGTTTTGTTCTTTAGAGCTCCCCTTACACACTCCTGCAACAAAATTATTACTGTTAAAATGCCATTTCAACAAAATGTATATACAACACAATGTTTCAGTGTACCTCCAAACCCGTAAAAGATGTTAATCACCTTGAATATTTCTGTTCCAGTGTGAGCATCAACAGCACTGAAGACATCGTCAAGAAGGTAAATATCACAGTCCTGATAGACCGCTCTAGCAAGTTGTATCCGCTGCTTCTGTCCACCGCTGAGGTTTATGCCACGCTCACCTATTTCGGTTTGGTCTCCAAATTCCATCATTTCCAAATCCTTCTCTAGGCAACAGACTCTGATTGCTTCCCTATATCTGTGTCCGTTCATAGGCAAGCCAAAAAGAATATTGTCCTGAATTGTTCCATTTTGAATCCACGACGTCTGTGCCACATAGGCGGTGGTCCCACAAACTCTAACCTATAGGAGAAAAGGAAACAAAGATGATAAGCATTAAGCAGTGCAGTCAGGATAGTTTCAATGACACCCAACACAGAAGAACCAGAATTGAGCCTAGCATAATTGCATGCATGATTATAAACCGTACCTTTCCCGAGATCCTGTGCATCTCACCTAGAATTGAACCCAACAATGAAGACTTTCCAGATCCAACGGTCCCAACAATTGCAGCAAGCTCTCCTTTCTTGATCTCCAAATTCAAATCTTTTAAAACTGTTTCCCCACTTTCATCATCCCACCCAAATACCCCTCCCTTCACTTCCACAGCAATTCTACCATCACAACCCTCCTCTCTCTCCACCGCTCCATCCACCAATTCCCGACTCATCATAAATCCGTCCAACCTCCCAAGTGAGATCATTGCCTGGGACATTGAGATCAAAGCTTGAGGAAAGTTCCTGATTGGCTCTTGCAAGATCTTAAAGATCGATGTAGCAGTGAATACCGTCCCCGCATCAAGCGGAAGTCCCAACAAGATTGCTGTCCCGAATGTCAACGTCGCTATAATAACAGGGGTACTCCACAGAATAACAATGTTACCCGAGATTGAAACCATGAACTTAGTCAGCCATGAAAACTCCGAGTCACGGAAACCTTGAATTCTCTTATTGAAGTGTTCTTCCCATGCTTGGAACTTGATCACACGCATGTAGTTAAGCATCTCATTCGTGGCCTTCATTCTCGAATCACGCATTTTCATCAGATTGAATTGGTACCGATTGTTTCTCCGGGTACCAAATATAACGAATACCAAGACTCCAACGATACCAATCAATGCCGAAAGTGTTGAGATACCAAGGTAGACATAGAGGAGGCATAAGGCAAAAGCAACTTGAAGTGGCATCAACCATAAGTAATGCAGTTGAAGCATCATATCAGAGAGTTGTTGAGCATCCACGGCCATGTAATTAACAATCTGGCCGAGTCCATGTGCCTGCCGACTCGAGCATGATAGTCTAAGGCCCTTTTTGTATAAAGAGGTGATCAAAGTGGATCTAATAAGCATCCCAATCTTCATAGACTGGAAATTGAATTGGTGGGAACATAAGACTTCAATGGTTTTCGCTATAAGGAGGGTGATGACGAGGTAGTATCCTTCGTAGGGAGAACTGCCCTTCCCCGAGGTGAAATCAACGAATTGTTGGAGCAGAATTGGACCCATGAACATGACACAAAGCCGCACTATTGCGAGGAATGCGGTGAAGGCCAAGTCCTTCCAGAAGCATCGAAGCAATGTGGTTCGAACCGGATGCATTGAATTCTCAGAGGGTTTGGGAAATTTTGATTCGAAGAGCTCCGACATTCTTTCTGCTCTGTGATCAGGTGCAAGGGAAGGGATATCATCAATCTTTAGAGGGGATTTGTAGCCCTTTTTTAATAAAGGATTCATCCAAAACCACATTGCTCTAGACAACAGCGAAGCTGTGGCATAACCAGTCACGTTCGATTCTCTCAAAAGTGGTTCTTTTAATTTGGATTCCGACTCCAACCCATTATCGGATTCACTGATTATCGTAATCCCAGTGAATCCTCTAATGGCGACAAAGAGAAGAACAGCAGATATCGGAAGAGAAATTAACGAAAATATATCATCGATTCTTAATTCAGTGTCCTGTTTTTCTTTAATAGAGCTCAGTCGAATGATTGCGGAAAGCGAGAACAAAGCAACGATAACAAAGTTCACAAACCAGTAAATCCGAAGTGACATCGGATGATTAACGGCTTTGAACCTCTTCTCGTGGGTGACTAAAACAGCAATCGTTGCATGGGTTACTGCTTGAATTAACCGAAATAGAGCTTCGGTCAGCTCCCATGATGATTGGGTTGTCCTAGTGAATGCTATAATGCAGAGGACTGTATATGTGATTGCCAACAGAGCCGTTAGAATTAAAGTGAGATTGAACCACATAGTACTACTGATATGACCTCTATTGTTTCTAATGAGGGGTTTGTGGATGGAGTCGTGATGATCACGAGAGCGGGATCGAGACCATAGTTTTTGGATTGAAAATGCAAGGACAACGAGCAAGAAGAGTAGATCGATGGAGGCGAACAAAAGGCGTTGGGGGCATGGGGAGATGAAAATGAATCCAAGCCATTGAAACACGAGTGAGATACCATCTGAGGTTTGAATAGTAGAACTTGAACATGAGAGGGATGTGAACCAAGAATCTGAGGAGGAAGACATGTTTACACACAAACTTCCCTCACAAGAACTAAAGCTCCCTCCTTTAAGCTTTCCTTCTCATCCAACTTCCTCTATCTTTCTGAAAAAAAGTTCAGATAAATAAAAAAAAGAATCAGATAATATTGATTTCTAGGAAATAAATAGGTCTGCAACCTTGTATATGAATTTCAGAAACAGATAACGTAAAAGAAATCACATATAATAACTTAATCAAATTAAAAAAACAAAACAAACCAGAAAAAAATTAAACCTCAGATTGAAACAAAAAACAAAAAACAATGATAAATCATGAAGCCAGTTGCCAAAAATACTGAAATATATCATATCAAAATACAAAAATAATAATAATAATAATAATAATAATAATAAATACACAAACTTCAAACAAAGAAACCCAGTCTCATAAGAAAAGAAAACGATCTAAATTGGGTGAGAAAAACTTGGAAAAAACTCGACATGTAAAGAAATAAATCACAAACATTTTAAAAAACAAAACAAACCAGAAAAAAAAATTAAAACTCAGATTGAAACTAAAAACAAGAATCTAAACAATGATAAATCATGAAGCCCGTTGCCAAAAATATTGAAATATATCATAACAAATACAATAATAATAATAATAAATAAATACACAAACTTCAAACAAAGAAACCCAGTCTCATAAAAATAGAAAACGATCTAAATTGAGTGGGAAAAACTTGGAAAAAACTCTAACATGTAAAGAAATAAATCACATACATTTATTTATTTTTTAAAAAGAACAGAACAGAACCAAATATTACCAGAAACACAGAACAGATGAAACAGAAATTTGAAACACTGTTTGTTTTATGAGCCATTTTGTATTTTATAGAATCTAAGTGAAACACGGTACAAAGGGTAAGATTTTAATGGAGAGTCATTGTTTTTCTTCTAATGATTTCTATTACTTCTACCAATCAAAAAAAGATTTCTATTACTTCTACAAATCTAGAAGAAGAAGAAGAAAAACCAACTAAGTAGAGATCAAACAGAGCGACAAAAGAAATTCAAACTTTGATTGAAAATCATAGCTCAGGTTCCTTGGATCCAGAAGACCATTTTTGTTCAAAAAATTATAAATAAAAACAAAAATTAATAACAGTTTGGAAAGAAGAGTTATTAAAATTATTAAATGGAGTATTTCTAAAAAGGAAATAAAACGCAAAAATGTTAATTTAAAATTTCAAATTTATGAGCTTTGTTTTAGAAAGAATCTCTCAGAAACAAATAACCCATAACAAAATATTAGTAAAACAGTATAAATAATGAAAAAAATAATAAAACCCAGAAGGGAAAACCATCAAAAGTAGAAACCCATTAAGAAAAAATCTGTTTTTTTAAACATCTTGAAGACTAAAAACAGAGATTGAATGTCAATAAGTTCACCATTAATGGGAGCAGAGCAAGAACGTCGTCGCAGAGAGAGAGAGAACATTTGTTGAGATTTCTAACAGTTATATAGCCATAAAAGGAACACTTGGAAGAAAATCAAAGACGTGGAGAAGGGGTAACCTCCAGTCCACCATTGCAGCAAAGGGAGAGACCATGAAGTCCTTCGCTGGCTCTCCGTATAAAACGTGAATATTAAATACACTAATATGCTGGCTTTTATGGGTAAAATTTAGCAAATATCCCTTAATCTATTTTGCCACGTGTCCAATTGAATCTTTGTTTCCAAAATAAAATTTAGAGAGCTGAAATTGATATTGGCAGCCCAGCTTTTACTTATTATGGGTGAATCTCCAAATCGCCGACTGAATATGCCGAAATTCCGATTTCGGTACATTTCTCACTTTTTACGAACTCGTCAGTGCAACTCCAACAACCTTTTTATATGTAAGATCCTCTCTATTATAAAGAGTAAAATGACAAAATAAGAGTCAAATACCCTCTATTCTCTCAAGTTATTTCCAGATTTTATAGAAAAACTCATTTAAAAAAAATATATTAAAAAATAAAATATTTTTACACTTAATCGAAGGTGGTGAAATGGATGGTTACAGAACTTTCACAACTTAAAATTAAAATTCAATGGTGAAAAATAATTTTTTTTTTTAAGTTCTTAGAATTTTATTTTCTAAAAACTTGTGGTATTTGATCATGTTTTCGAATTCCAAAATATAAGGTCACGACTCTTATTAAGATTTGAGTCAATTTTCAACAAATGAAAATTTTGTTGAATATATAAAAGATAGTAATGTATACAATGTGTCCAGCCAAGCTCTACAATAACAATTACCCTCTTAACCAATCAAACCAATTTGAAACACAGCCCCTATTCTCACACATTTCAGAAAACTTAGGGGCGGAGTCAAAATTTTGCTCATGTGGGGGTAGCCAAGAGTAGAAAAAAATAGTTGTGGGGCAATTAAGAGTGGAAAACAAAAATTGTGGGGGCAATAGTGGCAGATTTCTTTATTGGCCACTCAAAATTTGTCGCAATAGCACATTAATTCATAGAATTTGAAAACTCTTGTGGGGGTAAGTGGCCCCACTCTAAATCCGCCCCTGAGCAAATTGAATTCATCTTCTTCATTCTATTATGTAATTACCACTCTGTTATGTAACTACTATTTATTCCCTTATGTAAATTGAACTCAATACACCTATTGAGGATGTGATGTGAAGAAAAACATTAGACAAAATAAATTTGTTGTGTTCTTTTAGAGTATGTTTGAGCACTCAAGAAATTTTAAGCTAGTTAAAATAATATTTGTGAGATTTTAACAAAATATGCTCTTTATTTCAAAGAGCATTGTTGAAAATGCTCTAAGTTTGTCACCTTAAATATGAGTAATGATAATATGACACCCCACGTGGTATACTCAAAATACTCTCCTAACGTGGGATGTGCTAGAATCGTAAATTTTCTTTCATTGGGATACACAACTGCACAGATTTATGGGGATGTACAGTTGTGTATCCCAAGGCATAAAGTCTATGGTTCTAGCACATGCCATGTCAGAAGAGTATTTTGAATATGCCACATGGGGCAGTCAAATTATCACGACTCTTTTAAATATCTATGAATTCATAAGTTCATAACTTTTAAAGGTACGAGTTTGTAAATGTGTAAAAGTGAACAGTGTACCACATGCATGTTTTTGTAAATAAAATGAACAATGTACCGAAATTGTAATTAGAACAAAAGTCGTGCATGTTTTCGTAAATATTTATTTTTATTGGGGTATAATAAATAAAACTTGGTATGTCAATAATAGCTCTACAAGAAGTTAAGGGAGTGAATACTTGCAGAAAGAGAAAGAGATTTGGACTTTTGAAATTGGTCTCCCGTTGGTGTGGTGATGGTATCCCAAATCCATTCTAAAACTCAAGCCAGAGTGCGTGCGTGCGTACGTGTGTGTGTGTGTGTGTGTGTGTGTGTAAGAGAGAGAGAGAAGGAGATGGGTTGAGCTGAAAAAGAGATTCATGAGAAAGTAAGAGATGAGAGTCAGTATTAAAAGAAGTAAGGGATAAGATGAGAGAAAAATGGGACTGAGATAAGAGGCATAAAGAAAGGAAGATTGAGATGAGAGAATGGGGAACATAAAAGAGAAGAGAAACTGATATAACAAATTTGGAATGGTATTATTGGAAATGGGTGTTTTGAAAAGATGAAAAGAATATAGAAAGTTATACGGGTGTTTTAGAAAAATGGTAGAAGAGAAATGACAATAAAATTAGGAGTATTCTTCGAAAGGAGAACAAAAGATAAAACATAGGATGAGGAACAATCGTCATCCAAATACATTGCTTATGGGATATAAATCTTAAAACAAAAGAGTAGGGTCTACCATTGTATTTTATTATATAAACTGGAGTTCACGTAGGCACAGACATCCTTTCTATGGTTAAGAGGGTGAAAGTGAAAAAATAATAAAGTTGGAAGGGTATTTGAGGTTTAAGGGGGGGTAAAAAAGGAAATATAATAAAATTGGTGAGGTATTATTAAGAAATGGGAGAAATGGAAAGACAATAAAGTGAGTTAAAGAGGTAAAAGAGGAAAACATAGTAAAATTATAGGGGTATTATTGAAAAAGGTGTAAAAGATGAAAGATTATAAAATTGGAGGGATACTATTGAAAGGGGGGAGAAGAAGGTCAATAAAGTTGAAATGTTAAAAGAAGAAAACAATAGAATTTGAAAAAATAAGGTAAAAGAGGAAAGATAGTAAAATTGGAGGGATATTATTGAAAATGAGGGTGTAAGTAGAGAGGAAATACGCTAAAGTTACAGGGGATAAAGAGGAATGAGGTGGGTAGTGTGGACTCCACTCCAAAATTCTAGCTAGGGGGACGTTATCCCCCATAATTGTTGCTGGAATGGGATCTACAATTGTGTTTTATTATATGAATCGTGCTGGAGTGACATTAAAATTGGCATTGATCCTCATATTGTTGATGTAAAGGTACACACATAGCCATACATGTTTTTGACTCGTATCTCAATGAAAACATCTATGATTTCGTACATAAATCCACATCAGTAATATTCAATTGATGTCAAGTTTAGTGTTACTTTAGCATTTTCCTTATTATATAGATGTACATTTTAGGGTATTTTAGAAATATCCCTTTTTTAAATTGGTGATATTCGGTTTACCCTTTTGAAATTTGGCCATTTTAGAAAAGTAATTAATGAATAAATAAATAGTTATGAATGAGATGCAAGAAGGTAGGTGTGTGCAATAAGTGTATAATGTACTTCTCTAAGAGGGGTTAAATGTTGTGGAAAAAGATACCCCATGGAGTCATTAAACTTATGTGAAATAGGATCTTGATTTAAACTTTTAGAGAGATTTTATGAATGAAATTCTCTTAAACCATAATCTTGATACATGCATGATTGGCTAAAAACATAGTGTTTCAATCCCATCAAAATAGTGACACATTTCTTCATCATGACCATAAAGAGAAGTATAATATGATGATGCAACCAGTAACTTTTCCATTGATATTGTGTAATATTTATACAAGTAGATCAAGTCATGGTTGGTATACAGAACCACAATTCAAGGCTAAACATATGTGGGTAATTTCCTAATAAGCATGAATCAAGATATTCAATTTATGTGAGAAATCTGCTTTCCTAATATTAAGCATAAATCAAGGGATTCAATTTATGTCAGAAATCTGCTTTCCTAATATGCCCCCGCAAGATGGTGCTCCCGTTAGAGACACCAATCTTGGATCGAAGATAATGAAAGCGTTGTCGAGAGAGAGGTTTAGTAAGTCCATCAGCCAACTGGTCATTAGAAGGGACATGAGTAACACGAAGATCACCATTCTGCACCTTATCACGAACAAAATGGAAGTCAATAGCTATGTGCTTCATGCGAGAATGAAAGACCGGATTTGCACATAAATAAGTAGTACCAACATTGTCACAATAGATAACCGGTGGCTGCTTGGAAGGGATTTGAAGTTCATGAAGAAGAGATTGGATCCAACATATTTCAGCTGTGGTAGATGCAATAGACCGGTACTCAGCTTCAGTTGAAGAGCGTGCAACAGATCGTTGTTTCTTTGAACTCCAAGAGATAGGATTTTTGCCAAGAAAAACAACATAGGCACTAGTGGAGGTGCGATCATCCTTGTTACCCGCCCAATCAGCATCGAAAAAAGCATGTAGAATGGTAGGGGAGTTCTTGTGAAGGAATAAACCATGATGCATTGTGCCCTTTAGATATCGTAAAACTCGTTTAATTGTACTCCAATGATTTGTTGTCGGCTTGTGCATGAATTGAGACAATTTGTTGACTGCATAGGCAATATCTGGTCGTGTAAATGACAAGTATTGTAAGCTACCGACGACATGACGATACTCAGTGGCATCTGCCAGATTATAACCATCTACCAAAGAAAGAGCAGTTGTTGTAGAGATAGGAGTTTGCACATCATTAGCATCAAGCATTTTGGTACGATCAAGTAAATCACGAATGTACTTTTGTTGGGAGAGAAAGAGCCCCGTTGCGGTAGAGGTGACCTCAACGCCAAGAAAATAGTTTAAAGCACCCAAATCTTTGATAGAGAACCTGTTACCAAGTTGCTGCACAACCTTGTTAAACAACACTTGAGAATTTTCGGTGAGAATAAGATTGTCAACATAAACAAGGAGTAATAGCATAACATCCCCATGTGAGTATATAAACAACGAATTATCAGATTGAAAGTTAGAGAACCCAAGAGATAAGAGATAATAACGTAGTTCATTATACCAAGCACGAGGTGCTTGCTTAAGACCATAAAGAGCCTTGTGAAGCTTGCATACAAAAGATGGATTGCTGGCATCAATGAAACCTGGTGGTTGTTGCATGAAAACATCCTCAGTCAAATGGCCATGAAGGAAGGCATTGTTAACATCAAGTTGATGCAAGGACCAACCAGAAGAAACGGCCAAACAAAGAACAATGCGAACTGTCGTGTGTTTGACAACCGGACTAAATGTTTCAGTATAGTCCAAACCTAGTCGTTGATGAAGACGAGCCTTATAACGGTCAATAGAGCCATCAGGGTGCTTTTTGATTCGAAACACCCATTTGCATCCCACAAGGTTTTGATTGGGTGCAGGAGGAACAAGTAGCCAAGTACCATTTCGAATAAGAGCATTGTATTCATCGGACATTGCTGCACGCCATTGCGGGTGTTTAAGAGCTTGAGTGTGTGAGGTGGGCTCAAAGAGATGGTCATTGATGAGTTTGAAAGCTGTGAAGAAACGCGGGTTAGGCTTGAAAACATTATTTTTGGATCTTGTAATGGGTGGCGAGGGTGGTGGTTGTTGGTTAATAGTAGGTGATGAAATTAAAGGTGGAGAGGGTGGCTCCGTTTGTGGCATGAAATCTTAATGTAGAGACTTGTTAATAGAGGGACATAATGAAGAGGGTGTTGACAACTGACCATGCACTAGGGAAGGTAGAGAATTTTGTGGAGTGTTTGAAGGGATTTGATCACTAGGAATTAATGTGGAATTATCACATGGAGGGTGAGAGATTGGTGGAGGGATTTGAGAGATATTTTTATGGGAAGGAGTTACCACATGGATGGTTGAGGAAAATGTGGGATTTTGAATAGAAGAGGATGTATGTATTGGATCATGGATAGCAGGTAACCAATGTGAAAGACCGTTAGATGAATTTCTAGGTAAAAGGGTATCAAGAGACTTGTAAGGGAAGGTGGATTCGACGAAGTCAACATGTCGAGACACAAAGATTCTTTTGGTAGAGGGATCAAATCATTTAAATGCACTTTGAGTGGAAGAATATCCAAGAAAGATACACAGCATTGATCGAGCCTCTAATTTATTATGTGTATATGGTTTAAGCCAAGGATAACAAAGACACCCAAATACTCGAAGCTTGCCATAATTAGGTGAGGTCCCAAACAACTTTTCGAAAGGAGAAAGCATAGATAGAATTGGTGTAGGCATTCGATTGATAAGGTAAGCAGTTGTAAGAAAGGCATGAGACCAGAAGTGGAGTGGTAGGTTGGCTTGACTGAGCATGGTTAAACCTGTTTGGACAATGTGACGATGTCGACACTCCGCAGTCCTATTATGTTCAGGAGTGTGCGGAGGTGTAAGAAAATGGGAAATACCATTGGTCTCAAAGAAAGCTTTCATTTTGAGAAATTCCCCTCCATTGTCAGAATAAAATGAAATTAATGGTCGTTGAAAATATTTCTCCACAATGGCTTTGAATTTTGGAAAGATAACAGAAACTTCAGATTTCTGTTTCATGGGATAAAGTCAGATGTATTTCGTAAAATGATCAACAGATAAAAGATAATACTTGAAACCATCATGAGATAGTATTGGAGAGGGTCCCCATACATCAGAATAAACCAATTCAAGCGAAGATTTACTACGAAGAGATGAAACTGAAAAAGGAATCTTGTGCATTTTATTACACTTGTAGGAATTACATGACTCAAAATGACGAACAGAAGATGATAAAGGTAAATTAGACGTACGAATAACATGACTCAAAATTTTTGAAGATGGGTGACCAAGGCGATTATGCCAAGCTTGAAGACTCGCTTTAACAGTAGCAAGTGCAAGAATTGGGGAAGATGAGGTCGGTACATTGGTAGGCCACTCATAAACACCATCTTTATTCATTCCTTCCATTAGACGTGCCCCCGTATGAAGATCCTTCACCACAAATGAAGAGGGTAAGAATTCAATGGAAACATTGTTGGTGGAACAAAATTTTGAAACAGAAATTAAATTCTTTTTCATGGTAGGAACACAAAGAACATCATAAAGGAAAATAGGCTTAGAGGAGGAAGAGAGGTTGGCGGTGCCAGTGTGAGTAATTTTAAGAGTTTTACCATCACCAATCATAATGTCATCGTGACCTTCATACTCCGAGTGAAGAGACAGATTATTAAGATCAGAGGTCACATGATGCGAAGCACCTGAATCAACGAGCCAACTAGGAGCGGATTGAGAGGGTTGAGCGGCAAAATGAGCACGAGGCGGAGCAGAGGAAGGGCGCAGCTGTGCAACAAAATTTGGTGAATACGACTGGTAGGATGGTTGAGACATCCACGGCATAGCACTAGGGAGTCTACGACAGTTCTTTGCAACATGTCCTGGCTTATCACAAAATTGGCACACAACTTTGTTGAAATTGTGAGTAGAATTATTACCATTTTTGTGTTGGTAATTTTGACCTTGGCCTTGACGTTGTTGTTGATTGCCACCGAAGTAATTGCCATTTTTGCCTTGCCTATTTTGATGGTGGTTGCTTCGGTTGTGGGAGCCTGATTTGTTGGCAAAGTTGGCAGTAATGGGAACAACATCATTTTGAGATTCTCGTTTGAGATAAGCCTCATAGTCGCTAAGCTTATTGTGTAACTCTTCGAAGGAAATAACGGTGTCACGTGCACGAATGGCAGCATCTATTTCCTTGTAATCAATCCCAAGGCCATTGAGAACGTGGAAGACAATCTCATCATCATCCAGTGGTACACCGGCAGTTGCCACGGAATCAGCAAGAGTCTTGATATTTTGCATGTAGGCAGAGATGCTGGTAGTGCCTTTGGTTGTCTTGCTTAGTGTGTCACGGATGCTCATGATACGTCCATGAGTCGGCTTGGCGTACATGGTTTCAAGTTTGGACCAGATATCGCTTGAAGATTTTGTAGAGGCCACAAACGGTATAACTTGTGCAGAGAGGGAAGCAACAAGAGCACTTCTAAGGAGATGATCTTGTCGGATCCAGAAGGTGTGATTGGGGTTGATGGTTTCTTTGGTGTTTTCTTTGATTGTTGAAGGAGGACAAGAAATGGTGCCATCGACATAGCCGAAGAGGTCATAACCGATGAGAAGCGAATACCATTGTGTGTGCCAAGAGATATAATTCTCTAGATTAAGTTTGAGAGGGGCTTGGGCAGCAGAGTTTATGGAAATCAAACTATTTTCAAGGTTAAGGGAATTTGAAACAGTGAGATTTGTTTGACTGGTTCCAGTATTTTCTTCAACCATTTTGATAGAAGTGGGGAAGAAGAAGAAGGGGAAGAAGAAGAACAGATAAAAAAATAATGCTTGTTTAAGCCAATAGGCTCTGATACCATAAAGAGAAGTATAATATGATGATGCAACCAGTAACTTTTCCATTGATATTGTGTAATATTTATACAAGTAGATCAAGTCATGGTTGGTATACAGAACCACAATTCAAGGCTAAACATATGTGGGTAATTTCCTAATAAGCATGAATTAAGATATTCAATTTATGTGAGAAATCTGCTTTCCTAATATTAAGCATAAATCAAGGGATTCAATTTATGTCAGAAATCTGCTTTCCTAATAGACCAAACATGCGTAGTGTGTGTATTGTGTACATTATGATGCATATAAGATTAGATGGGTTAAGAAGGCTTCAACCTTCATTATTTCGACCAAACCTCCTCAAAAGAATAATTCTATTGTTTGATGGTCTGCTAACAAGGGTATTGTTGTTCACATGTTTTTATAGTATAATCTGTTTTTGTAAGGAAGTTTCCTTTTGTGTAAATACTTTTAATTGGGACTTTTGGTATATTCCAATTATGCAAACTTGTTTCAATATCTGTAATAGAATTTTCTTCCATATTTAAGACATCTGGGTTTTCTGGATCGGAACTATATTTTCCAGAAATAAATTTGACCAAGGAATTCATGGTAAGTTCAAAAGGTGAAATTTTTCGGACTGTCAACGATTTATTCCCGAGGAAACGGCTCAACTAGCCTATAAGAGGGATACGCGACTTGGGTCAGATAAAATTTTCAGTTGTACTTACTAGGAATTAGTAGATCAAACTAATCTCTTGAAAGAACATGGCTCTGATACCATTCTGCTCAGGATCTTTGTTACAGAGTTAAATTCTATCGTAGAAGTAATTTCAAATATTTTTCTCTAATTTTGACTAATTTTTGATGATTCTCCTAATATTCTTCATCTCTTGGTTTATTTTCTCTTGAATAAGATAAATGTTTGTCAAGTAATTCTTCATAGTACATTTTCAATAATTCATATCTTTCTTTAAGATTGAAATTATAACGAGGCATTATAAGAATGATATTACAGAATAAAACTAGTTTATAATAAACTAACAGACTTGCTTACAAAATAACTTGCTTACAAAATAAGACAAAAGCTGAAAAGCAGAAAGATTAAACTAAAAGATTACCTAAATAGTTTTCTTCTCTAGATCTTTGAAGGAAAGTGATTGGTTGAAAGAAAGTTTAGCTAAGAGGTTTGATTGGCTGGTTGGTTTGATTGCAAGGGTTGCTTCTTCTGAAAGTTTTTTCCTGATGCCCGGAAATGAAGTTTCCTTCCTTTTTATACAGTATGGACTTGAAAATTATTATTTGGAGTCCGAATAGTCTCTGATGATGACGCTTGACTTTTATTCTCGGTATCTTGATAATGGGATTTGCTTTTGTAAAGATAAGGATTGTTTTGGATAGTGGAGCCTTCTTTTTAGGAGATAAGGATATTGGATGCGATTTTTGAGAAAATAAAGTTAGGTGATTTGAGATTGATGGACAGGTCGATGGGTAAAGCTTGGACAGGTGGCTGGCTATAAAGATCTTGTGAAGAGAAGATCCAAAGAGGATACTATTAAGATATTCTTTCTTATCTCTAACAGAACATGGACGACTGCCTGTGGGTGGTTTCCCATTAGAGATAATATTATTTTATTATTTCTATTCTAGACCATTCTTGAACATTCTATTTCTTGACTGGTTTTTTGACTTTTTTGAATTTTATTCTTGAATTTTGACTGGACTTTTCTTGACTTCATATATTTGGATAATGGCACGGAGGAAGGATTCCTTCGCAATCGTCTTCATTGAGGGAAGTAAAGTCTTCGTAGGGGTCTTCGTCTTCATCAACTTGAGATAGTGCCTCAAGTAAGTTCTTGCGCATTTCTGCCTTTGAGGATGCTCCTGCCAACTTGGATTGCAATTGTGACTTGGATAGTGGAAATTCTGAGGAACTTGGTGCAGTTATTCTTGATTGCTGAGGATGACTATGCAACCATGCTATTACTCCTGCCTTGGTAGCTTTTTCAAATCTTAAGTTTGCCCACCACTTGACTTTAAATTTTTTTGAGAATGCTGGAATTGGATGAAATTGAGATATTGAACCTGTACAGTATTCCCAACAACAAATCCATGCTAGGGAAAATTGTGCAAAAAAGGTTAGAAGATTTGGAGTTTGACTTAAGTGCTCTGGAGCCATGAAATTTTGGATGAAATGTTGAAATCCTTCTTGTACTGGTGCAGGAAGAATGGCTGGTATGGGTCCATACTGATTTCACCATTCTGCAAACCAATTTGGGAACTGGATCTTGATTTGGTCATTGAAGAGGAAAAACCAGGAATGATTATATTGGTCATTTTGGATAGTGAAAGTATTGAACCAGGCTTTCTGGTAATCCCAGTAATTGTAATATTGAGGGTTGAAAGGTTGGGACAGACTTTTCATGGTATTGGGATTTTGTCCCCCAAGTAGTGATGGTAAGGATTTTGAGGATTTGGCATTTTGAATGGGAGATTCTATTAGGATCATTTTTATCTGGAGTATGGGTAATGAGTGTAGAGTCTGAGTCTACGAGAATAAATTCATAGAACTTTTGGGTTTTGGTATGGACTGATGAGATAAAATGATTTGGCTTAATAAAGATTGACTGGGCAATTGTTTTTGGACAGGATTTTTCTAACTCAGGTTCTATTGTCATGATAGGCGTTAGATTAGACTTGTAAATGTATTGAGGTCTTAGGGAGAAAAGAGATGAGGGTTATTGATCTTGACTTGAAGGTGTTGTCACTGTTTGGGAGTAGGACTTTATTGGACTGGTGGTACCTAAGACTTGAAACTTGTTGGACAGGTTACTAGGGGAACCAAATTGAAGGGGGTTTACTGGAGTTATTTTGGCTGGGGTAGCTGTTGCCATGGCATAAGAACTCTTGGATTTGGGTTTTAAAGGATTTTCACTCATCTTGTTTACCCTGTAAAAATTCTCTGGTAAGAAAATCTGGTATAGAGTTATATTCTATTTTGAAATCAAAAATAGCTAGTATAGCTTGCCACCTGGCAAAAATATGTTTTGAAGCAATATTTTTGACATCCTTTTCTAAAACAAATTTTGCTGATTTGCAATCTATTCTTAAAATAAATTCTTGATTGAGTAAATCTTCTTGAAATTTAGAAATACATAAAACAATTGATAAAATCTCCTTTTTGACTGTGGAGTATTTTTGTTGTGTAGGGTTCCAAATACCTGAAGTATATCTTACTAATTGCTCTTGGGTCTTGTTTGTTTCTTGTTTTAATATTCTCCATATCCTATATCACTTGCGTCAGTTTCTACTATTTTTAGTGATTGGGGATCTGGGATATTCAAACAAGAAATTTCTTGTAATCTTAGCTTTAACTGTCTGACTGCTTCTGTGTGTTCTTTGGTCCATTCTGGGATTTTCTTTCTCAGTCTTTGAAATAAAAGTTTTGCTATGATATGAAGACTGTGGTAGAAGTCTCTTATATAATTTAAACTTCCTAAGAACCTTTGTAATTATTTTTTGTCTTTTATTTCATCTGGAAATTTGTTTGCAAATTGTAATGATCTTTCTATTGGAATAATGGTTCCATTCTTGATATTGTGTCCTAAGAATTTAATTTGAGTTTGAAACAGAACTATTTTTGGGGCTGATATTACTAACCCATTGAACTTTATTATATTTACAAAGGCTTCTAAATGTTTCCAATGTTGTTCTATTGATTTTGAGTATATAAGGACATCATCTATGTATACTATAATAAATTTTGAAAATTGGTTGAAAATGTCATTCATAATCCTTTGAAATTCATTGGGTGCATTTTTTAGTCCAAATGACATTACATTTCATTCATAATGTCCAAATGGTACTGTGAAAGCTGTTTTGTACCTATCTTGTTCTGCTATTTTTATTTGTCAAAAGCCTGACTTCATGTCAAATTTTGAGAAAATATTAACTTCATATAATCTTTTTAGTAAATCTTTTTTATTGGGTATTGGGTACCTTATCCATCTAAGTGCCTTATTTAGAAGTTTGTAATTTATTACTAATCTGGGTGTTCCTCTTTCTATTTCTGAATGTTTTCGAACATAAAATGCAGGATAGCTCCAAGGGGAATTACTTGGTCTTATTAAATTTTTCTCTAACAAATCCTATATTTCCCTTTTGCAGTATTCTAGATCTTCTTTTTTCATTTGAATGAGTCTTGCTTTAGTCTTGATTTCCTTTTCAATGAAATCTGGTTCATATGGTAGAGTAACTTCATGTTGTTTTCTGTGCCAAAAGGCACTGGGTAAATTTGAACATACTTCTTTTTCAAGATTTTCTTTGAATTTTTGTATTTTTATTTTTAATCCAGGATTATCCAATTGTTCTTGAGTCCTTAAGGAGTTTATTTCTTGTTTTAAAAACTTCACCTGTTTTTTCTTCTTATTTATTAAGTTAATTGTTTTTGTAATAACTTTACTTTTTATTACGTCTAGTTCTTTATCTTGGGGTTCCTCTATGAATTTGAAATGTATTTCCTGATCTAATAGTTTACATTTTATTCATTTTGAGTCTACTGTAAAAGGTTGGATTAGTGCTAAAAAGGGTGTTCCTAGTATTACAAATTTGGTTAGATTTTTTACTAGAATAAAATGAGTATTTATGCAAATTCCTTAATTACAAACATGGACATTAGTGAGTTTGTATTTTATTTTTAAACTTGAACCATCTGCAGTTGATATTCCTTCTGTAGTTTTCTCAAAATATTTTATTGGTATTAGCCCTTCTTGTATACAATTTAGGTCTACTCCTGAATCTATTAGAGCAACAATTGTTATCATAAATTCTTTGTTTATTACTAATTCTATGTTGACAAACCACTTTTGGAATTGGATTTTGTTAATTATTTGGATAAAATTTTATTCCATTTGTTGTTCTTCTTCTATCACTTCTTTATGTTTTAACTTATTAAAATTTAATAAATCTATTTGTTCCTGTTGCCCTTTATTGATTATATGCAATATTTTGATTTCTTCTTTTATTTGATTCACTTCTCTTTGTAAGTCTTGGATTGTTACTTCCTTTTCTGGTATTTTAAATCGTTTGAAAATTTCTTGGAGATTGTATCCTTGAAAATTTTGGGGTTTTATTTCTTCTCTTTTTATTGTTTCTCTTAGTTGTAATAAATATCCCTTTTGTAATTCTGGGTCTTTTATTTTTTCTATATAATCAAATAATACCTTTTGTTGTTTGGTGAGGGTGTTTATTGATTTGCACCTACAGGTTGTATTACAAAATTGTAGATGGTTTTCTGGTTCACTAGGATCTTGTATTTCATCACTTATATCATCTTCTGAATTACTGCTAGTGTCAGTGCAGTCAGAGTTTATCATTAAGTTTGTTAATTGTTCTTTTAAGTCTTTGTCTATCTCTAATTCATTTATTTTCTGTTTTACTTTGCATTGATTTTTATAGTGTCCTACTTTTCCACACTTGTAACATGTTGGTATTTTTCTTTTTTGTTTTGTTTGTTTTAAACGTTCAAAAGGGTTTTTCTTTTGTTGTTTAAGATTTTTCTTATAATAAGATTGTTTTGGCTTTTTATTTTCACTATATTTATTATTCCTACTATATCGGGGGCGAAAATTTTTTGAACGTTTGGAAAGTTTCGAAGGAGAAGATTGGAAAGGTGGAGGGAGTCCACATTGTTCAGAGAATTGGTCTAGCTCTTTTCTTGTGGATAAGTGGTCTTGTTTTAATTTGTTTTGGAGTCTAAGATCGTTACAGAGTTTAAGGCCTTCTGAGTGGATAAAGCCAATTAGTTGGCCATAAGTGAGATCATGATAAGGGATGGTTCCATTAGCTTGTGACCTAATTCTTGTTCGAACATTTTCTGCGAATAATGTTGGTAATCCTGAAATGAATTTCTCTTTCCAAAAGCTTTGACTACAATCTTCTCTAAGCATAACCTTGGTAAAAAAGACGTATTTGTACCATCTAAAATCATGGAGTTTTGGACATATAAGATTTGTTAATAATTCTAAGGATCTGTTTCTATATGGTTCTGGGTCTCCAATAAAGTGTTTTGTTATTGCATGTATGAGAGTATTGATAGCGTCTCCTATGTCTTGTCCTTATTCATTTTTTATAAGTACTCCAGCTTCAGTTGTTTTGTTTTTGGTGAGAATAAAATTTCTTTGGTCTGCTGTAACATAATGGTCCCACCATCCTTTTAATTGTCCCGTAAATCCTGAGACTATTCTTTGTGCTATTTGATGATCTGTGGCATATGGTTGTGCTGCTATGGATACCATAGTCATCTCTTGTAATAATGATATAAGATTGTATTCTGTTAATCCATCTATGTTCCACTCATATAAGGATTTTTCATCATATATTGATTGGGTCATCATGCTTCTTTCTTCATATCCTATGTCCAGTGGTGTGGGTCTATTGTAATAATTAGGCATATTTGGTCTAATTCTTGCCCTGTGTATAGTGCTAGCCATATTGACTTCTTCTTGAAATTGATTATAGATTTGTTGTAAATCTTTGTTTGTATATTCTTCGTTTTCATTGTCTGTGGAACTTGTTTCTGATTCTATTTTGCTCAACTCTTCTATTTTGTTTACTACTATGATTTCTTTTCCTTTTCCTAAACTTAATTTAGCGAGTTTCTCATTTATTTCTTGTAACATTTCTTGTTTATCTGGAATTGTCATTCGTAGTTTTTCTGGTATCTCATAAGGAGTAAAAATTGGAGTTTTATTTTTCTCACAAACTTTAGAGTTTGGGCTTACCTTTTCTTCGTCTTTTGATTTTGAACAATAGTTATCTTCTATCCTAGTTAATTGCTCTCCAATGGAATTGAGATATCTGTTGGTATAATTATTTTGTTTCATTATATTACTTATATCTCTGTTTGTAGGAGGACAAGAAATGGTGCCATCGACATAGCCGAAGAGGTCATAACCGATGAGAAGCGAATACCATTGTGTGTGCCAAGAGATATAATTCTCTGGATTAAGTTTGAGAGGGGCTTGGGCGGCAGAGTTTATGGAAATCAAACTATTTTCAAGGTTAAGGGAATTTGAAACAGTAAGATTTGTTTGACTGGTTCCAGTATTTTCTTCAACCATTTTGATAGAAGTGAGAAAGAAGAAGAAGGGGAAGAAGAAGAACAGATAAAAAAATAATGCTTGTTTAAGCAAATAGGCTCTGATACCATAAAGAGAAGTATAATATGATGATGCAACCTGTAACTTTTCCATTGATATTGTGTAATATTTATACAAGTAGATCAAGTCATGGTTGGTATACAGAACCACAATTCAAGGCTAAACATATGTGGGTAATTTCCTAATAAGCATGAATCAAGATATTCAATTTATGTGAGAAATCTGCTTTCCTAATATTAAGCATAAATCAAGGGATTCAATTTATGTCAGAAATCTGCTTTCCTAATAGACCAAATATGCGTAGTGTGTGTATTGTGTACATTATGATGCATATAAGATTAGATGGGTTAAGAAGGCTTCAACCTTCATTATTTCGACCAAACCTCATCAAGCATTTCATGCCTAAGGTTGAGGTTCAACCTATTCGAGACTAAGGGGGTTCTTTATTACATCCTAAGGTTTTCATAAAAAATAAAATAAAGGGATAAAAGGAAAAAATGCAAATGCTTAACATTAAAATTAAGTCTTAACTCATCATATCTCATGATATTGTTGAATGAGCTCGAGTCTTGAATGGAAGAGTTTGTAAGAGAGTTTTGGCTAAGAGTTGTAGTAAAATATGGATTGGGGGTTTAGTTTAGAACATTAAAAGGTAGGAAGAAGCTAAGGATTTTTTAGTATGAATGTAAGTTGAGAAAAGGTTGAAGGAGTTGAGTAGGAATTTTACTAGAGCTTAAGGTTGAAAGAGAGGGGGGCTTGAGAGCATGAATTTCTCATAGAAAGTGAGGTTACTTATAAAGGTTTTGGGATATTTTTGGGGTAGAATTGTCCGATCCTAAAAATAAAAGAAAAAGTCATAGATTTTGTTTTATTTCTTTTTGGTTTTTTTATTTTTATGAGGGTAAACGTGAAATTTGTAAAATGAAACCCTAAAAATACATTTGGTCTTTGGTAAATATATCCAAAAGTATGGGTATAATTGTGAGAGGCAAAAATGTATTTTGAGATGATAAATGAAAGAGTAATATATGTAAAGATGATGTGAAAGGTAAAAAATAGACATTAGTTTATTTGTAAATAGCACATAAAGCAAAGGTAGATTAGAAAAGATGAAAAATACTTTTAAGAAGATGAATATGAGGATGACATGTGTAAAGTAGACTTCGGTCCTTATGTAAATAATTCTAAAAGTAAATGCAAAGAGATAAATTTGAAATCGACTCTCTTAAAGTGTGACATGTGTCTTCTTTTTGAGAAATGTGTAAGACCATGGACTTTTAAGATTTTGATATGGGTAATGGGTTAGGTATTGGACTAAGTAGTGAGTTTAAAATGAAAATGAGCTTTAACCTAGGTTGTGGGTTTAGCATAGGTTATGAGTTTGATAGGCTTAAGTTAATGTAGCAAATCAGGGATAAGGTTTGGGTATTAAAACAATATGAAATGATGTATGTATGTATGAGGAAATTGCTAAGTGACACTTATTGTGGATCATGGGCCTGTTAAAGGCCTTTAAACTTTTATTCAAAATTAAAGTAAAAAACTTTAATATTTTGGGCGGACTCGTGCAAATTCTACAGTAAACATTTTAATTCTTAATGGTTTGTCAACCTTATCTTAGTTTTAATATTTTTGAAATATCCAAATTGCCCTTCTTTTCATCTTCTTCACATATTTAAGTTTTTCAACGATGATTCTAATCATTTTCAATGATTTTTTTTATCGTGAATGACGAATGGAAATGATATAAATCTAATGTTGAACATTTAGTGTATTTTTTGATTTATTTCGATGATTTATAACAAAAAAATAAAAAATGCACCTAAAATCTAAATTTTTTTTATGTATTGTTGAGCTCACTACTTTTTATTGTCGAGCTGATCTATTTTTTATTTATTGTCAAGCTCACCACTTTTTATTGTTGAGTTCGACAATGAAAATGTTGAACTTGAAACATAAAAAGTGGTGAGCTCGACACTGGTAAAGCCCTATTGATTTTCGTTTTTTGAGTTTTTTAACTAAAATATATGGAAAGACCGACTAAAATTTTGATATAACGACTTGTGTAGACGATTTCAAACCAAAAGAATCATCCTTGATTGATTTTCATCAAAAAATGAAGTATTTAAAAAAAAAAAACTAGTTTTTTTTACATTCATTTTCAAAATACTTGAAAATTCATTGAAATGGCTTCTTCTTCTTCCTTCTCAAATCCTTTTCATTAGAATAGAGTCTTTGAAACTCCATTAGGATGCCAAAAGTGCAATTTTTTTGGACGAAAATTATGAGTTCGAATGGTTAAGGCAATTTTAACATTTCAATCGTAAGAGATATGTGGATTGTACTATAAGAACTGGTTAGGATACAAGTTTTACTAAATGGACTATTAAGAGAAGTCCTAAACCTTAAGGGTTAATTATATAGAAATCCCTTTGCCAGGGTCCTTTAAGTAATTTTCCCAAAAATAAATCCACTCAATAAGAGTATCTCCAATGCTAATGCTAACTTTGCCTTTACAATTCCATTTTTTTAGATAATAAAGAGAAAAAATGTCATATTTGGCATGTACCTTTCCATCACTTCATCTAAAAAAAATATTATTTATATGCTTTTGATGGCCATTTCGTAAAAAAATATAACAAAAAATGTACTTTTTTATTTGTTCGGATGGTAATTTTGTCAATAGAAAATTTAAATGACAACCACCAAGAGGGTGGCTGAATGGTAGTAACTTGGGGCCAAGGAATCTGCTCTTTCTATGGTCTCAAGTTCAAATCCCACTACCCAAAAAAAACCTTGGTGGCCACACACCGCTCCACGTAGTGGGGTATAGCTTGAGTGTGGGGCGTAGGGACTAGTCTGGTGCACGCAAGCTGGCCCGAATACCCTTCGTTATCACAAAAAAAAAAAAAAAAAATAAAAAATTAAATGACACCTTTTATAACCTAAAAGTCACTTTAGCAAATTATAAGATATGTTAAAATCAATGTCAAATATAACATTGATTTTAGCATCTACTATATTTGAGAGACCATTTGAGACATGCATTGGAGAGTAATTTTGAAAGGTTATTTCAAAAATTGGAATCCCTATCCTAATTTGAGGCATTTTTTGGAGTTGGTCTAACTTATTAAAGACTGGGTCTCATTTCGAATTCTCAGTAGTTCATTGGGATTTTTTTTTTTTTGTGTGTGGGTTGGGGGGGGGGGGGGAGAATAATTTAAAGGACCTTGGTGGAGGGATTTATTCCTAAATAGTCCCAAAGTTTATTTGGTGTGTACCTCTCTAATGCTTCATCTAAAAAAAAATACTATTGATATGCTTTTGATACCAATTTGATAATAATAATAAATGTACCATTTTATTTGTTTGGATGGCATTTTTGGAGTTGGTCTAACTTATTAAAGACTACGTCTCATTTTGTATTCTTAGTGGCTCATTGCGATTTTTTTTTTTTTTTTGGGGGGGGGAATAACTTAAAAGACCTTGGCGAAGGGATTTATTCTTAAATAGTCCCTAAGTTTATTTGGCATATACCTCTCTAACACTTCATCTCAAAAAAATGATATTGATATGCTTTTGACGGCAATTTGATAAAAAATGTACTCTTTTTATTTGTTTGGATGGAATTTGGTCAAAAGAAAATTTAAAAGACACTTTTTATAGCCTAAAAATCACTTCTGCAAATTATGAGATATGTTAAAATCAATGTCAAATATAATATCGATTTTAGTGTATGTTTTATATGAGAAACCATTTGAGACAAGTCTTGGAGCTCAATTTTGAGAGGTTATTTCAAAATTTGGAATTGCTATCCTAATTTAAGACACCTTTGGAGTTGCTCTAACCTATTATAGAGTGGGTCTCATTTCGGAATCTCAATGGTTTCATTGGGGAAAATAATTTAAAGGACCTTGGAGGAGGGATTTATTCCTAAATAATCCCAAAGTTTTGGGCTGTAACTTGATAGTCTATTTAGTAAATTTTTTTATTTCTTAATGGCCCCTCATTATTATCTAACTCACCACTTTTCATTTAGTGTTAAGTTTGCCACTTTTTTACTTATTGTCGAGCTCACCACTTTTTATTTTTTGTCGAGTTCACTGCTTTTTATTTATTGTTGAACTTGACAATAAATAAGAGGTGAACTCAACACTGACAAACTCTACCCATTTTCGATTTTTGAGTTTTTTTCGACTAAAATATATGGAAAGTTCAACTAAAAGCTTAAGATAATGACTTATTTAGATGATTTCAACTCACAAGAATCATTATTGATCAATTTTCATTCAAAAACGAAGAGAAAAAGTGAAAAAACACTAGCTTTTTACATACTTCTTCAAAATGTTCGAAAAAAAAACCCTTGAAAAATGTTTCTTCTTCCTTCTTAAATCCTTTCCAACAGAATGGAATCTCCAAAACTTGATTGAGATGGCAAAAATCTAATATTTTGGATGAAAACGATCAGTTCGAACCATTAGGACATTCAATCATGAGAAATGTGAGAAATGGGGTTTAGTGACGGATTAGAAATAAAAGTTTTACTAAATGAACTATTAAGAAAGGCTCTAAAACTTAGGGATTAATTAAAAAAAAGTCCCTCCACCACGGTTCTTTAAATAGTTTTCCTTTGTTTTTTAAGGTGGGTTACACTTTGAGAACTCTTTGGGGGCATAAGGGTGTAAAAGTGAAAAAAATAAAATTGGAGTAGGGTGTCAATTTTAACACGACCCACGAACACTACTCGAAAATGACATGCAATTAGTGAGTTTGAGTTAAGTCTAACTGGGTTTGGGGTGTTATTGAAAAATTTTAAAATTAAATGGGTATAGATAAAAAATAATAAAATGAATTAAAAGGGTAAAAGAAAAAATATAATAAAATTATAGGATGAAATGTAAAAAAAATATAGTGAATCCCACTAAACTATAACTTAATGAGAGGGATAAAAGGATAAAAGTGAAATAAATAAAATTAGAAGGATATTATTAAATAATTTTGAGGTTAAAAAGTTAAAGATGAAAAACACTAAAATAGACTAAAAAGAGTAAAAGAGATAATATAATAAAATTAGAAAAGTGAAAATAAAGTTGATAAAGTAGAGAAAAAAAATCAATAAAGTGTTAAAGTGGGTCCCACACAAAGGTTGGGGTCTCACAAGTGTACTAACTCAGTTGTGTTTTATTATAAAAATGAAATTTGGCCAAGTCATAAATTTATACTTAATATTCTATTATATATATATATATATATAGGGAAATGTTCAACAACAAACATTTTGGCAAAACATTTTTCAAAACATGGGTTAGAGGTTTTGGAATGGGCTGCTTTTTGGTGAGGATGATCTATACGGTGAGGAGATCATCATCACCAAAAATCAGCCCATTTCAAAACTTCTAACCCCATCAAAAATGGTTTACATAAAATGGACGGTCCACGATTTTTCAACTTGTAAACTGGGGCTAGAAGCTTTGGAAGGGGCTGATTTTTGGTGAGGATGATCTCCTCACCGTAGAGATCATCCTCACCAAAAATCAGCTCATTCCAAAACCTCTAACCCATGTTTTGAAAAATGTTTTGCCAAAATGTTTGTTGTTGAACGGGACCCATATATTATATATATATATATATATTATATATATATATGGGAAATGTTCAGCACCCTAAGTTTTACCACACACTTTAACAAACGTTTTTTGTCCTACATGGGTTAGAAGTTTTGGAATGGGCTGATTTTTGGTGAGGATGATCTCTATGATTAGAAGATCATCCTCCCCAAAAATCAGCCCATTCCGAAATGTTTAGCCCCATGTTTACACGTTGAAAAATCGTAGACCGTCCATTTTTTGTAAATCATTTTTGATGGGGTTAGAAGTTTTGGAATGAGCTGATTTTTGGTGAGAATGATCTCCTCACCATAGAGATCATCCTCACCAAAAATCAGTCCATTCCAAAACTTCTAACCCATGTAAGACAAAACACGTTTGTTAAAGTGTGTGGTAAAGCTTAGGGTGCTGAACGGGACCCTATATATATATATAATATATATATATATATATATATATATTATTGAAATTTCGAGTTGAATTTTTGTGTTATAAAACATTGATCGAATGAAAGGAGATTTTTTCCTATTTAGAATTAGTATCATATTATCTATTTTTTTTTTAAAAAAAAGTGAGAAAAAATAATTGTGCTTACTTTCCTCATCGATATAAGAAAATGTGATAAACATTTTACATTGTAATAGGATGAGAAGCAAAGTTTCTTGCTCTTAAAGCAACTCTAATCGTCTTTCAAAACTTCAAATATAGAGGTGACAACATCCAAAACAAACTCCAACCGTCCTTCATATTGAAGGAAATCCCTCTAAGTCACTATTCATTACTTCAAATATGAAGGGGAGAGAGAAGATTTGAAACTCCACGTCTATCACTATTCAGCTTTTTCAATAAATTCTATTGTGTCTTTTTTTTATTATAAATGTCAATTTTAGGTTCATTTTTTCTTATAACATGATTTAAATACCTCCTTTTCCCTTACTAATTTTAAAGTCTTTTCATTTAATATTTTTAAAAATCAAATCAAATAGATTAATCAATCAAGCTCAATGGAAATTTGTCACAAATTATGTTTGATTGTGAACTACCAATTTTGCAAGATTTTCTTATTTATGAAAATAAATTAAAATAATTAAAATTGTGGTGCCAATAGTAACTCTCTTATTTTTTTCTCTTTTAATTGGAATATAGTAAGTAAAAGTTGGAGTGTCAATAGCAACACTCTTTTTATTTTACATTTTTTTTTTTTTAATATTTATTTGAATAGCAACCAAAACTGATTTGAAGGTGGAAGCATAGGAGATGAAAAGTGGCTTCAGGCCTACAAAATGAAGAATATGCCATAATTGAAATAACATTAACTGATATCAAGGAGACATTAATAGGCTCACCTGCACAGAAAGTAACTTATCCATGAAACATTATTGAAGTAGATGTCCACCATGATCATTTCCCAACACATGGTGTAATAATCCCAACCATCCAATAAATAAAAATGTGTTCTGACTGATTAGGTAGCCAAATGTTCTTGTAATAGTATTTAACGGATTCAATGACAAAATACATGGCTGAAAATAAAATTTACAGCGACAACAAAGCCTTGTATCAAATATTTGTGGTGGGTTGAAAAAATTATATTCCCCCGATCAGGGGTGGATTTACAGTGGGGGCACTTGCCCCTACAAGAATTTCTAAAGTCTATGAATTAGTGAGCTATTGAGACAAATTTTTTCACTCTTAGTTGTTCTCACAAAAAAAAAAAAAAAAAAAAAATATTCTACTCTTGGTTGCCCCCACATGGGCAAAATCCAGGCTTCGCCCCAATGAATTCATATATATTTTCACTATCTTCATTCAAGGTTTTTCTTCTTTGTCTTCCTCTCGTTCTTTCAAGACTTTCAACTTGAACATTTCTTCAAAGTAGGTCAATGGTCATGCCCAAACCATCTTACTGTGAGATTCTAGTGTTCTTAAGTTGGACTTCATGATACTAAATCAAGAAATGAGACTTTCCAGACTAGGGTTTCATGTATCTTAATTGAATTGAGAAAATTGTAGAATTCGAGAGCTTGTAATCAATCTTTATCGTCGACAATGGATTGATCTCATTTTCCTTTGTTGAATTTAGACAATTTGTCAAACCATGTAAATCCTTGTCCTTTCGATGAGTCTTTGCTTTGATTTAATTTTATCTTTGTCTTTGATGGCATAGTGTGCTTCATTCAACTTACCAACCAAAAGAAAAGAAAATATTCACTTATAAAGTCTTTTCCATTGTTTACTTAAAGCTCATACCATATGGACCACAAATGAGTGATAGAGAGGTCACCAACGTTGTTGCAATAAAGAAAATATGAAAAGCTCTTTTTTTCACCTACTTTTTGGGATGAATGATATGAAGAGCTCAGGTATCATAGGGTTTGTATGATTGGGAGAATTTTTCCTTTTATGGAAAATTGCAATTTGAAGCAAGATTGATTACGTATTTTGCCAAAATTATTTTCTCTAAAAAATTAATTTTCTAAGAAAAAGATTTCTCTTAAAAAATATTTACAGTTGTTTGACTACACAGAAGAAAAAAATAATATATATATATATGAGTTAATTTTTTAACTTTTTTGAATGAGGGTACTTGAGAAAAAATATAATTAGGATATTCTCATCTTGACCAGAAAATCATTTTCTTATGGGGTTGGGTGAAGGTATAATTTTCCCCTAAGAAAATAAAATACCGTGGGAAGATGAATTTTTCATCAAAATTTGTAATGATAAGACAACAAATCACATATTTCTGGGGTGGGGGAATCATTTGCTCGTGCAATGGTATGGAACCTTACGTGTGAATGCTTGAATAGAAAATATTTTCATGATAAAATCAATTCCCAAGTCTAATAGTCACGAGAAGCAATTTCTCAGTTCCTTTCTCGCTCTTTTTTTTTTTCTTCAAAAAAAAATACTCAAGAGAAAATAGATTTTTTTTTTTGGAAAATATTGGCTATGTTTGATTAGTCAAAAGCATATATTAAAGGTAATTGATATTTAATTCTGGGGTAAGGGTAGCCCACAAGAAAATCATTTTCCTAAGTGGTTGGTTGATATTGTCTTTAAGAAGTAAAAAAAAAAAACCACTCTTCTTGACAAAACAAAAACAAAAACAAAAAAAAAATTCTTCACAAAATGCACCATACCATTACATCAAAATCACATTTTTTTTTTTGGAAAATCAAATTTTCAGAGTTTTCTGTTCATAGTAAATGATTTTCCATTCTAAGAGGTGAATAAAATGATTTCTCATTTTATTTTATTTTTCTCACCATTACTGCATCTCCAAAACTAAGAATCAGCTTTTTTTTTTTTTTTTTTTAGTCTTGTTAACGGCACATATTAACAAAATCCTCCTTTTCTTAAAATTTAGAATCAAACATGAAAAATTCCTCAAATTCTCTGGATTTTTGTCTTCTAGAAATTAACTTGTTTTTCTGAAAAAAGTTTTGGACCAATCAGATCAGTGAATACAGCCGTCTAAAACATAACAAATCGTATCTCAATGAAAAGCACCTATGATTCGATACATATATCCACTTCAGCAATGTGAGAATCGATGTCAATTCTAATGCTAATTCAGTATTTCCAATTGTATATTACTTTACGTGTGACTTTTTCACGAGAAATAAATCTTTTAGCATTAATGATACCGACAAGATAGGACGATGATAAGGACAGAAGAAAGTTGCTGTAAGGAACTTTACGAAGCTCCAATGAAAAAAACAAAAAACAAAAAAACAAAAAAAACAAAATATAATGATTCCCTGACTAGAAAGTCTTCACTCATTTGATACTCGGCTGACGTATTATGAGCCCAGATTCATAGATCTATTTTCTCGGGATGCATAAATGTAAATCTCATTAAAGATGTGCAATTTATGTATCTTAAGAAAATAGATTTATGATTTCATGTCCATAACACATCAGTCGAATATTGACGGACGAAGATTTTATAGTTAGAATTTCAACACTTAAAAAAGATACATATATATTTTTATCGTGAAATTTTAACGAGTCATGATTTTCTGACTCCCTCTTTACTCTCCTGACATGATATGTGCATAGAATCATAGATTGTTTTTCTTGGGATACATATCTACGCATATTTATGGGGATGTGTAATTGTGTATCTTGAGGAAAACAATCTATGATTCGTGCACATGCCACGTTATTGTGGGAGAGTTAGATTATCGTTATTCAATTTTAATTTCACGTTTGAAAATTTGATGGCCGTCCATTTACAAAGAGTGTTGATTTTTTAATTAGAAAATCTTTAATCGTCTAATATGGCACAAACATCGAATCATAGATCTTTTTCCTCAAGATACATAACTGCACATCTAAAAAATCATTATTCATTTACAAAGGTTGGGATGAAGTCGAAAAAAGTTTTTTTTTTTTTTTAAATCTAGTTCCATCGTTAAATTTTTTTTTTTTTTTTTGCTAAATGGTTATGTCATGAAACCTATAGAGCTATGAGCATTGAATTAAAGAATTCGCACCAAAGCAATCCATGGGGGCCCAATAATCCTTAGTAAGATTTCAAGTTTTACTGAGTTAGTTAGACTAGCTTATCTCAAATTCTAATAAGTAATAATAATATTAAATAAATAAATAAATAATCCTAAGTAGCGTAAGAATCACTTTACATAAAAGTAAATAAATAGTCGCTAAAGGAAAAAAGTCAAAAGTTGAAAGCTACTTATAAAGTCTTCTAATTTAGGATTTTTTTTTTTTTTACCATGCTTTTAGACCTTATGAGAAGTAAAAGATAATAATTTTTTAAATTAAAAAATCAAGGATTTTTGACAAACGATAGAAGACAAAGTTGAAAACAAAATTGAAGATAATGGGTTAAAGATGAGGTTGATTGAATGGGTTAAAACAATTTACCTAGTGAGACTAGAAAACTTGAAAATAGTTGATTTTTTTTACTAAGATGATCGAGATTAAGGGGCATGTCATCAATTTGAAAACACATGTTGTCTCGAGGTATTTACCTAAACATGAAGGGATATGTCTAAATCACTCTTAATCACTAAAGTTTGAAAGGTGCACTCATCTAACTCTTCTCCTTAGCTCATGATGTCATGTATGACGATTTAGTTTATTTGAGATTGACACTTGGAATATTATTGACAACGTGTTGTAGAGAAAAATTAATGACCTTACCCACTAGGGGTGTGCCTACATGGTAAGACTAACAACTAGAGTTTGCTCCTCTAGGTTGTGAGTTCGAAACTAAGAATTATTGCTTGATTAAAATGCCACATGTGTTGTGTGGGTCGACGTATATGGTCATGACTTAGTCATATCTGGTATGGTCGGGAAACCTGGGTTGAACCTATCCTATGGACTGCCTGATGGACCAGGTCCTGGTCCTCAACCAACATGGATACCATGTTTCAAAAAAAAAAAAAAAAAATTCATGACCTACATAGGCCATTATATTAATAAATTTGACTTGACTTATTAAATTTGACACGATCGTTAATCTTGCTTTATTATACATAAAAAGCTACACTAATGAAAACCGACTCGAAAATTTCCACTCACTCTATACTCAGTCAACGTGATCTTTTTTACTTGTGTATCCCAAAGAAAAAGATTTATGGTCCTATGCACTTGCCATGTCGATAGAGTATAGATCGAGTGAAAATGTTCGAGTCAGAATATCACGACTCAAAAGCTAATATAGAAATAAGATGATGAGTGATGCACTCCACCATGCTTCATCAAATGCTAATAAGATCATGAGATTGATTTTATGTCATTGGAATCATTTATGTACAATATCCTCAATCTTGTTTGACTTATTATTTTTAAAGAATTGATTTCAGAATTTTGAATCATAATCTCCGATTAAAATTGATGATCTAGAAATACCTTGAAATGACGAATTTCATTTTCTCAGTTATGTCTCACCTAAGTATGGGGGAATGATGAAGTTGTGGTCCATAAAATTAAAATTGAATGTTTAAAGTAGAGGTATACTTCATAGGTACATACCAATCAAATTAAAAGGACAAACTTGTAAGATGGTAGTTAGAATAATTATTTTAAGGGTAAATTACATTTTAACCCCTTGTAGTTTGGCAAATTCCATGTTGTCCCCCTAGCATTTTGACAATTGCATTTACCTTCCCTTTTACACACTGTGTTAAAGGTCAGATGTTATTTTGTTATTTTACCCTCTCATTTTATAAAAGTAAATAAATAAATTTTATAAATATAAAAATGTTTTTTATAAACATTCACAAGTAAACTCATTTATTGGCATGATTATTTTTATTTATATAAAAAAATAATAATAACATTTTAAAAAGGTAAAATCATCTTTATAAAAAGTGAAAATCATTTTTTAATTATTTGGTTGATGGTAAGTGGATGGAAGGGGGTTTAATTGAACCATCAGATAACAATAGGGGGTCGACCTAGAATTAAGATAAAAAATAAGGGTGAAAGTGTTATTTACCCTTATTTTTAATGGCTAAGTATTGGACAATCAAGAAGAATCATGTTATACTAAAAAAAATTAGAGAGTTGTTAATGCCACATCAAATTTTACTAATACCACACCAAATCCTATGTAAATCACCAAAAAGATTTGCACATAGTTGGTGTGGCATTGGTAAATGTTGGTGTGGCAATAGTAACTCTAAAAAATTAATAGTCTCTTTCAAATTTCTGAAGGAGGAAGGAGAAGATCTCAATGCTTTTATTGTTTTGAAGCGCTCGCTAGCAATGTTAAATAGGGTTTTTATAAAAGATTCTCTCTATCTCTACCTACCATTAGACTTGTAAATTATAGTGTTCCCTTTCTCTGATAAATTTTCTTATATTTTAGTATATACTATCTACTTGCTTAACAACAAATTGTTAATAAATTAAGTCTAGCAGAGGTGGGAATGTCGAGAGAGAAAGATATGAGTGGAAAGACTAGGAAGAATATAATTAGAAATAAATATTTTTGAAAAAATATAAAAGAAACTCCACTAAAAGATAAATTAAGAGAAAGTTAATTAAGATTGTTCACACATATATTCAACAAAAGTTGATTATAGTCTAGTTGGAAAAAATATTCAAGGGGAAGGTAGTGGAAAGACCCAAAAGAATGTGAATGAAGACCGTTAAAGATACATATAAATTCACTCTCAATAACAAAAAGACTTGTTGATAAGTAAAAAACCAAAAGACTTAATTTTGGACAAATGGAATGTAGTAACATGATTCATCTAGTTGACCTTATATCTTAGGGATAAGACTTAATTTTGTTATCATTATTGTTTTATAATTCAAACAAAACACAATATCGATATGCATAATCCAAATCAAATGTAACTTATTTATAAAATTTTCTTCATAATTTGAATTTTATATCATTTAAATTTGACAATCTTGAGTATCATGATTATATATTAATCTTGCTTAGGGTTAAGATACCTCAAAATCATGGGCTCTTACTAATGTAACATTTCGTTAATTGTCAGAAAAAAAAAATTTTAAATAATATTTTATTTTCCATTATTATAAATGCCTTTATTCAAGTGAAGTAATGAATAATTTACTCTTTTTTCTTCGATGATGAGGGTCTGGTGGACTTGTATGCTTGACTAGTAAGAAAGAGACAACTAGTCTATTAGAGCACCATATCTCGCCTGCAATAGCCCACAAACCACACATATCAAGTAAGTCGAAATAAAGCCGTATGGGTGGCTAACGAGAGGGCTTGAATTTAGGACCTCTCCATTTTTAGAAGGAGACCCTACTAGTCATAATTTATTCTTATAATTTAAAAAAAGATTTAATATAGATTTTAATCAAAATTACTCACCCTTCTCTACGATAAAATGATATTGTGACAAGTACCAAACCATGGTCCCGTAGACTCTGTTCTTTTCGATAAACTTATATTTATATATAATATATATATTCCCAAATGAGATCACTGGTGACGATTTTGCATTCTATTTATAAGAAAGATTCTTCAAATATATAAATAAATATTTTTATGTCACATATGTACAGGTGTATGCATTTATTTGTATCCACCCAACATTTTTCCAAAAGACAAACGTTTGCAATCACTGGTCAAACACTGACACTGTTGTATATTATTTATACATTTTAATTTAAAAAAATATAATTTTGTTGGGCTTACTATTTGACAAAAAACATAGTTCTAAAACTCAATAAAAACATCTAGAAATTTGGCCTTCATATTTTTTTAATTTACTATTCTTGAGAGGATAAAATATTAGGTAAGAGGACATGGTTGTTGAGACCAAAATTTTGGGAGCTGCCATTGCCACACCAACTTTTACTAAGCCACACCAATTGTGTGCAATTCTTTTTACATAGGGATTGGTGTGGCATTAGTAAAATGTGGTGTCAATAATATCTATCTAAATTGAGTTGTGGTAATATAACGCCTCCCTCTAACAAATGCCCCCATCACAGGACCGTAGATCATGTGCCTCGGGTACATAAGAAAAGATATATGATTGTGCATATCTCGAGGCAAATGATCTATATTTCTGTGAAGAGGGCATGTGTCAGAGGGGGCGTGAGAAAATCATTACACATCTAAATTTAAACTTATTAATTATAAAGATTATTTTGGTTGAAATGAATAAAATTGGAAATGTATGACTTCCATAATCACATTAGTTAATTTGTTGAAATTACAAAATAAGTATTTTAATTACAAAATAGTTAGGAAAATTCCAAAATTTTCCTAACTAATACTTTAATAATTTAAAGTAATTTTTTAATATATTAAATTATAAATTTTAATATAATATTAGATTATCTATTTAAAATGAGTCGTGCTAGAGTGACCTCAAGCTTGGATCTCATATCACACATCTTGACATGAAAGTAGACAGGAACCATAGATGCTTTTCACTTATATCTTGAAGAAAAGAATCTATGGTTCCAATACAATTTCACGTCATGGTGTGCGATGCGAGGTCCAATCTTGATGTCATTTCAACATTATTCATTTAAAATAGTTATAAAAAAAATTGAACTGAATTAAATCTTAATCTTTTTAGAGTCGTGCTGGAGTGACCTCAAGATTGAATCCCATATCGCACATCTTTACATGAAAGTGGATAGGAATCATAGATGCTTTTCCACTTGTATCTCGAGTAAAGCATCCCACACACTTTCACATCAAGGTGTGCGATGTGATGTCCAATATTGAGGTTACTTCAGCATTATGCATCTTTTATTAAGCTTTATGTAAATATTAAATGATTAATGTTGGAGTGATGTCAGTGGGGGACACACAAAAGTCATCTTGTCGTGATGATGTGCGCATGTCCGTAGATGCATTTTCTCCAAAATATGAGTAAAACACATCTACGGATATGCATGCACCACTACATCAAAGTGTCCCCCGCTGAGGTCACTCTAGCACAACTTGTATCATAAGAAACTCATGATTTTCCAAGTTGGCTAGACAAGTTGATTCCATCACGTTTTGGGTTGACTTGACTCGGCCAAGTCTCAAGTTGACTGGAGAAGGTTTTTTTTTTTTTTTTTTTGGTGTGTGTTTGCTTGGATGATTGGTTAGGTGGTCTTCACATGCATTGAATTAGGACTCACTTGATAGTTCTCTTAAAACCTCAGTCATGAATGGCTCCTTGACTTAGTGAAATAAAATAATTCTTCTCCTTGAATAAGGGATAGATCCGACACACTTTTGACTAATAATAGATGATTCGTTCTCATAAATAAATAAATTTTTTTTTATGAGAGCTGCTACTGCCACTCCAACATTTTCTAACGCCACACCAACTGTATGTATTCATTTACATAGGAATTGGTGTGACATTAGCAAAAGTTGGTGTGGTAATAACAGCTCTCTTTTTTTATTCTCTATTGGGATTCGTGTAACGGTTATAATAAGATCATGATATTTAAAAGAGAAATACATGATACCTAGGCAACCAGTTCTCCTAATTCATTTTTTCCTGTTTATTTCCCCAAAGAAGAAACTGATTCCATAAGTAGCCAGTCATTTACCTAAAAGCAGGGATAGTTATCATGCATGCATGATCGACCATCCAATTAATCTCAATTGGTTTTTGAGAGGTTGATGTGTGTGTGTGGTTGGAGAAAAATTATACTAAATACCTTAAAGAGAATTCAAATCATTATCACTATCAAATTGGTTTCCTAAAATAATTGAGGATTCAAGTCATTGTCACCATCGAAGTGACATATTATCCCAATCATGTTCCTTTATTTATTTATTTTTTAATCATATATTTTAATATTATTGGAGTTAACACAATCTAAAATCACCCGACAAGGATCTCTTAGTGGCCAATTATAATTTAGTCCTTGAATTTTGGGTTGGATTGGTTGATCCATCTTTGAGTATTATATTTTTCTGTTCATTTTTTATTTTTGATAATTGAGTATCCCTATAAACAACAGATCAAGTACATATTTAAGCTTTGCCTATTTTATAAATCATGGTCTTATCCAAGGACTAGTCTCGGGACATGTACAATGTCAGCATATCACACGCACCAGGTAAGTGAGGGTGTGCCCTCATTGGTGGCCCCTAAAGAATTAATGCTCATATTACGTATCAAACTCGTAACTTACATGCATTAACCGCTTTTCAGTCTGAAATTGCCATTGATTCAACATTGCTTGATCCCCATGTCAATTATCTCTGACTAATATTTTTATTTTGATACTGAAATAATCGTCTAAGAGTATGATCTCTCTTATCAGAATGAGTACAATTCCAATCCCTTAACGATTATAAGTTACTAGACAAGTCTAACTTCACAAGTCATCGTAATTTTGAATAAGACATTTAAATTGTTGTTAATAGATATATATATAATTAAACTTTGGATTTGGCCAATAGATCTTCACTTGGGTGTGCACTAGTGATCTCGTCTCTTCTATCATTAATGCTTCAAAATTTCATGTCATTTCAAAGAGTTTGGACAATATATGAAGTACAGTTTTGGTCTAAATTATAAGGAAATTAACCTAAGAAACATTGATCAAAACAAAAGGTTTATTAAGATAAGCTAGATAGAATCATTGATTTTGAATGAAAGGTACAAATATGCCAATTGATGCAATATGGACATAAAAGGTCCTTGTAAGGGGGACCTTACTTAGATCCTATAGTCCCCATCACTTAAGCTACTAACAAGAGGAAGACAACACTCTCTTCATGGCTTTAAGCTCTCTTGGTTGGCTCATATTCATTAAAGTCTATCACCTTCGTACAACACTTATCTTCATTAAAGCCTCTTGGTTGGCTCATATTCATTAAAGCCTCACCTTTTGTAAGATTTCTTTTGTTGTTATATGACCTTAATATTGGTCTCATCTCTACTACCATGTGGACAAGAATATCTGACAATTTTAACACCTTTTAGATATGAATAATGATTTTCTAACACCTTCTAATGTGGTATGTGATAAAATCATAGATTATTTTCTCAGGATACACAATTACGCACATTTATAGGGATTTACAATTATGTATCCCGAGTGAAAAATATATGATTTTAGTCCATGCCACGTCAAGTGGTGTGTGTCAGAGGGGCATTAGAAAATCACGACTCTTTTGATATAGAGAGATCTCCAACTCTATAAATTAATGTAACACATTAAGAGTTTGTCTCATTGTGCATGAAAATGATATTCTAAGAAAAATGTGATTTGCAAGTGTACAATTATGAATTTCATGGAAAAATCAATTCATTTTTATTTATTTTTTATCTTAATGAGAATATACTCTAACACAATGAGAAATCTATTTCCCTGAAAAATTGACTTTCTTTAAAAAATAATTTTATCATCAATCATGTACCCCTTGAATTGAAATGCAATAGATTTCATATCAAGTACATGCAAGATGTGACTCATATCCTTAGTAATTGAGTCCCTCTATTAAGATTGTCGCTATTGCTTCCAAACCCTAGTTGAAACTTTAGGAGTTGATGACTATTTAAAATCTTACAAATCTTTGAGGGATTTAGTTTCTCTCATAGTCCATTTGTTGTCCATCTGTGATTTTGAGATCCATGTCATAATAATCAAAGATCGAACTCAGCCAGTCGGATGTTCGGACAACAAGCTTAGCCCAAGAGGCACCCACCTTGGACGAAGAGGAAATCAAGAGATTCTACTAAAGAAAACTTCACGATTTTTCCATGATTTAGGTGTCATCTTAGAAAATTCACCATGGAAGACTTTTCAACCCTTTCTAGAAAAGAGATGTTACCCCAAAAGATCATCCAACTCAGTTGAATATATTTAATAGATAGATTTTCATAAATTATCTTAAAAAACATATATAATAATAATCAAAATGATATCCAAATAAAAAATTATGCTATATTTAAATTTACGGTTGCCTAGGCATTAGTGTGCTCAATCAGACAGATCATGGCAAACTATTAGAGACTAGAGGCAAAGAGCTCGACAACTCGATTAGGTCGAGCTACAATTAGACTAAGCTACTAAGGCTTGAGAGGTGATGTAGCTCAGCTAGACTCTCCAAGCTACGGTATAGCCTCCTCACCTATGATTCCTCGACTCCAAGAAAATTGAGGTATAAGGCACCACACCGACGTCTAAACATGAATTGAACGGACTGGCATGATATCTAAACGGTCATACTTACACTACTCAAGCCTAATCCATTTTATGTAGGACCAAAAATCGACATAATACTAACAACCCTATCGATGATTTAAAATATCAAAATATAGTGGTATCAACCTAGACCGATACAAAACATTGAGCTTGAAACATTGAATGTTTCAAGAATGTATCGTAACATATCTATTTGTATTGAATGTATTGTTCAATGGTATATCCATTTCTTCATTAACCCAAACATTCAATTGATACGACACTACCAATGTCTTTTAGTAGGCGTTGTCGTCAAAGAAAAAGACTTGAAAAATCAAAATAAATAAATTAGTAGAGATAAAGAAGTCATCTTCCCAATAATTAACAAAGAAGATCATAACCAATACTTCTTCTTTTTGTAAAAGTCCAGGAAGCTCACCAAAAAATAGGAGAGAGAGAGACAACTTTAATGGAGACAATCCAATTTTTTATTATTTTTTTCTTCTCTCTCAGAGCATCACAAGGAAACTTCTTTAAGGTTTGAAATGTAGTGTAAGTGAGAGCCCATCCCGTGACCATGTGAACATCACTGGAATTTCTTCATTCCACGTATCACAAATAGAAAAGTCAATTTGATTGCTGATTTCATGACAATAATAATAATAATAATAAGAGTCGTGATGATATGACTTGTCAGATGGCATACTCAATCAAGTCTCTGAAGTGACAAGTTCGGGAATCACAGAATTGTATGTCTCGGGATACAAGATAATATTTTCGCATATACAAAAAATATATCTCGAGGGAGCCATGTACCGAGACGTATAGATCTACATACAGTTATCAAACTTGTCCACATTAACAAGTCGATTGAGTATGAAACCTGGCGAGTCATATTATGGGGACTCTAATAATCATCTCAACTTAGGATGAAAACCATTCAAATGGACTGGTGGTTAGCCAGCCAACCAGAAGATTGGTCAAATGGTACTAAGGGTTTTGTTAACGTGTGCCCCAATTAAGGACACTCTTTAAAGTGCGATAAATACAATTTCACAATTGAAATATTATTTGAAAAATACTAAAATGACAAAAAGAATTTATTGCGATTCTCACAAGTCTGACATGGGATGTATACATAACTATAGATGTGTTTCCTCGCAATACGAGTAAAAACCATGTACGATTATGTATGCATGTCCACATCAGAATTGTGAGAATCACAATAAATCCTGTGTCACCCCAACACGATTATATTTTTAACCAAAATACGTAGACTCCAATTGTATTTATTGCACGTTGACAAGACCAATATACTAAAAAAAAAAAAAAGTCAAAATTAAATACAAACAAATTATGAAATTAATACCTTTCTTATGCTCCTCTCTCTCTCTCTCTCTATCATTGATGACGTCATGTGTGACGATTAAGTTTTCAAAATCGATTTGTTTTATCCTTTTTCTTTTTTTCTTTCATTATTTTATGTGACATAGATGGTTGAAGGTTTCTCTACCCTTTAAGATTTAGAGATATTATATAATGTTATTTAAGTTTTACGTAACGGGACGTATGCAAGTTTAAAATGAATCATCTCTTTTGAAAGTTCATTACGTATGCAAGGATAACCAAGTATCCTTACAGATAGATAATCAGGCTGTACTTGAACTTTGCCCAGTTCATAAACCATGGTCTTGTCTCAAGATTAGTCTTAAGACACGTGCAACACCCGCACATCTCACACATTAAACTTACGACCTACGAACTTTCACTCCTTATCGGTTCGAAATTGCTATTGAACCAATCCTTGTAAGGTTATTAAATAAATTTCTCATAATTCTCAGTTGTTAGTTATTAACTAAAATATCTCTTGAGAATGTTTTACATATCAAATTAATGATAAAAAGGACTAAATCTTTTAATATAATTATTAAAAATATATATATTTGAAAAAAAATCTTTTATATAACTTCCACAACTATTTCCAACCCTATGATTTTGTGATTCTTTGAAGCAAAACCCACAACAAATATTAATTAAAGTTTATAATTAACAGCTTTACAGCCTCTTATGTTTAACAGATTTCCAACCCTTGTGTGTCGGTGTTTTTATTGAGATACTGAAAAATCCCAGATGTTCAACGACAACCTTTGGATTCTTCTATGAAAAAGTCAAGCAAATGTTTGGTCGTAAGTTAATTAATTAAAACAAGAGATGCTAGTACAAGGAAGTTTCTTGTCGGTTAGAAATTAATGTGTGGATGTTGTTGAAACTGATCGGCCTCATTCGCCAAGTCACCATCGTCCACGTGGCTCCATTGGAATTATTTGACATTTTTTTAGTAATTCTTTGACCCTTCCTGACGTTGACATGTGAGATACGATGGGCAAAGTTGTCTTATATATTACATGTCCTCGACAAATTAAAATACTCTTCTATATTTTGCTGAAAATTAGAGATATCCCCCTTATGTTTTGAAAAAGATGACATGCATTATTAAAGAAAAAAGATTCAATTGCCCTCATATTTAATCTTTAGTTAAAAATTCATATTTTTTTTTCTTCAAAAATTAATCATCTTCACCTTCTATGGAAAAAAATAGAATTTTTGAAGAAAAATAAGATGTAAAATTTTGGATAAAAAATCTAGAATGTTTTATAAAAGAAGGTAAGATAGAAAATGATGGATGAAAATAAGGTTGAATAAATTAAAATTATCTCTGAAGTTGAAGATGATTAGATTTGGAGAAGAAAAATCTGAGTTTTTGGCAATAGATTAAATTTGAGGACATTTGAGTCTTTCCCCCTTAGTCTATCTAGAAGACTGAGGTCAAGGGATGCATGTCATCAATTTCAAAACAAAGAAGGTATGTTTAAATTATCAAAAATTAAAAGTTAAAATTTTAAAATAATTATCAAAACTTTCAGAAATACTGAAAGTATTACATGAGTTGACATAATTACCACATAATATTGACAAAATGTTATCAAATTGTCAACATTACATGATGATTTTGTTAACATTTTCGGAAACACTGAAAACTTTTGTAATTATTTGAAAATTTACCTAAAATTAAATAATTAATGATAAATTGACTCAAAATTCACTCGTTGATATGGATGTATGTACGAAATCATAGATCTTTTTTCTTTTGTATCTTAAAGAAAAGATCTATGGTTTTGTACACATGTCGCATCAGCAAAAGAATTTCGAGTGGCTTTTTTAAGTCAGTTTATCACAACTCAAATTAAATATAGATGGAAGATAATGTTAATGATATGCGATGCACTTCACCATATTATATGTACCAATTCCATAACTTTTACTATAGGGACAATTTCATCTCAGTACAAATTATAAATTCTTAGGATATGTTTGATTGCATGAAAAATGCAAATTTATGAATTTTAAATTTCTTAGAAAAATGGGCACCATGAAAAATCGAAATCTCATATCAATTTGATTGCACTTGAGACAATATTAGCCAAAAAGTCAAAAAGAAGATTGAAGGAGAAGATGACAGTGATGATAAGGTAGCGACAACAATAGTGATGGAGGGACAATAGTGATGGAGGGGGGAGGAAAGTAAGGAAAAGATGAAGAGGAAATTAGGGCTGAATTTTATTTTTCCATGGACTAGGTAAAAAAAAAATGAAATCCACCATTTGTTGGATTTTTAGATGAGAGTAGATTTTAATTTTTCATGAAAAAAACCTAGTCAAACAATGGAAAATGTGATTTTTCTATAAAAATTAAAAATCCAACCCAATTTCCATTTCTAATCAAACTCGCCCTTAGTAAACTCGTTTTAGGTTTTTTTTTTTTTTTTTTAATATTTATTATTATTGAGAGGAAGTGAAATTGAGAAACTTAGGGGATTGGCTCAACAATAAAACTATCAGTAGGTTTTCCTTTGGTCGTGTGTCAGAATCTAGATGGCTTTCTGAATTACCATGTTGCACGCTAGAAAACTTTCACAAGGTTAGGACGTGCAATCCTAGGAATTAGTCCCATCCCAAAAGGGGTATGAGATACCTTGCGTTGAAAGAAAAAGTGAGAAGGAGATATTGTAACCTTATTATTCGAGAAATAGTGAAATAATGTCATCATCGGCATCGCTCATACTCCTCTCACCATCTCACTCAAAACCTAGAGGAAGAATACTTAATTTATGAAAAACACCTCATAACACGACTATTAGATCTCATTGTGATCCCATCTAGTGGTTAGGATGAAAGACATAAATAATCAACAAATAGTACATATCCAGAGGATGAAACTCAATCTTTCGATTTTGTGATTTTACGATCACGATCATGTGTTAGAGAGAGAGAGAGAGAGAGAGAGGTTGCATGAATCGAAAGACCCATCTATTAATGATCGGATGCCATGTTGATGTAGAGCACAATTTTTTTTTTTTTTTTTTTTACCATTGGGTCGATCACCAATACATTTATATTTGAGAGTTCAGTGGTCGTCTATTCTCGAAACCTTTAATTAGGCAAAATTAAAATGTGCTTAGAAGCTTGAGGTGACATTTATGCTAGAAAATAAGAAGTAATTTACTGAGAAAATCAAAACATAAAACTATGGGACTTGAAAATTAGGTCACCATATGCGAACCACTATAAGGATGGTAAGAGAAATGGTTCTGACACATAACTTGGGCCTAATACGGTTGGGCCAGGAGAGAAGAGAGTCGGGCCTAGATTGGACAAAATTAACTCTTCTTGGGTTGGGATTTTAGGCTAGGTTTTTAGGCCCGATCAATTCCAGATTCTATTTCCCTTGAAGCCCTACATTCCTAAAACCCTTGTTACCAATTTTGAACCAATTCTAATTTCAGAGAGAGAGAGAGAGAGAGAGAGATGGAAGAAGAAACGGAGATGGAGGTAGAAGAATCTCCTTCTTCTGCAACTACTTCGTCTTCATTTAAGCGTTTTGGCATCAAAAACTCAATTCAAACCAACTTTGGAGACGATTACGTCTTTCAAATCGATTCGAGGTTTAACCTCTCTCTTTCTTTCTCTCTCTAAGATTATTGCTTGTGTTTTTTCTTCATTTTTATGTTTTTCCCCCTTTTGGTTCTCTTCTTTGAACAATATGCAAGCCAGGGGAGTTCAACAATGGCGGTCTCTCTATCAACAAAAGCAATCAAATTTTATTCCCCGATAACAGGCCAATACATTGGAGAATGTAGAGGGCACACTGAATCCATCAACCACATCTCATTTTCAGGTCCATCCCCACCTCATGTCCTCCATTCTTGCTCCTCTGATGGCACTCTTAGAACTTGGGACACAAGAACCTTCAATCAGGTCTCATTATTATCTCAACATGATATTTCCTCTAAACCCTTTGATCCAAGTTTGTTTTTTATATTTTATAATGGGTTTTGATTATTTGATGAATATCAGGTTTCCTTACTAAGTGCGGGTTCGTCTCAAGAAGTATTCAGCTTTTCGTTTGGTGGTTCAGCCGATAATCTTCTTGCCGCAGGATGTAAATCTCAGGTATAGCTCCTCATCAGTTTTATTGGTTCAGATTTTCGGTTAATTCTGGTATTTTTATCCTTAGAATAGGGAGAGAGCACCATAATTTTATTTCAGTTTCGAATTGGTAATATTCGCTGAAATCTCTATTTTAGTGGGCTTTCCAATGAGATGGGATTCAAAGGGATTGCCCGCGTAAAAGAGGAATTATTTGGGGTTGAATTACTTAGAAAGTTGTCAAAATTCATCTGTCATGAATCGGAAGCACTTTGTAAGAGATTTGTTTCATTTTTTTTTTTTTTAATTTTTTTTATATGTTATGAGGCTTGGAAGTGTTTGTTTTGAAAGGAGATATTTGTATTTTATATAGGAATGAGAGATGAGTTAATTTGTTATCATGTTTTTCTTAGTGTGTCCATTTATTCGTCTCATCTTCGTATTGGTTGTATGCTCATTATGTGAGTATTTTTCTTTAATCAACATTCTTCTCCATAAAGCATAGTCAATTTTATTGTTGTCTTATGAAATTTTCCTTTTAGTTTGATTGACATGTATCTATCTCTCTATCACGTCAATTAAGTCCAATTTATATTTTTTTTAATAAATTTACGGTTGCATACACCTTTTGAATCTATTTATGTTTGTGCCCACGCGCATGCGTATACACATAATTTATTTATGTGTGTGTAACATATTAACATTAATTGCATGCAGGTACTCTTTTGGGATTGGAGGAATGGAAAGCAAGTGGCATGCTTAGAGGAATCTCATATGGATGACGTTACTCAGGTTCATTTATTTGAATTTCTATGGTCTTGATAGTGTTTTTTTTATTTTTTGGAATTTCTTTTTGTTGGGGTTGGTACTTGCATGATTGCATCAATTTGTTTTTACTACTCGATTTTGACTTGGCTTGCTCAATTCAATCTCTTGTCAAAAACTGGGACTATTGGAGCCAGAACTGCCATAAGTATTGGTTTGCTTTATCACACTTGTTTGATATAGATTATGGATTTTTAATCGCTTGGATGCATGAATTAAATGTAATTTATGATCATTAATTTTCTTATGAGCGATAGATGCATACATTCACTTTTGCATGCACACATCCTTGCATTTTAGACCCATCTTTACTTTTATGTTCGTGTTGTTCATGCTAGATGTGTCCATATTTGTGTTTGGCCACTTGATTTGTAGTTTGCTTTCTGGATTCTACCTGAAAAAAGAGGCTTATGTTTCTTTTTGGTAGGATTTGGGAAAGCTCACCCGTTACCACTGTTGCAAGAAGAGATAAGCCCCAGTGGACCTTTACAAAGATTATCCATGTTATAAGTTTATTTACTTCTGTTCCATATATATATGTATACAAAATTTTTGCATTACTAGATAACTGGTCATGTGTTTCTTATGAAATAGCATGTTCATGCTCACATAATCCTTGGTTTCTTCTTTCATTGCTTTCATGTGTCAGCTTTTAAATTAGTGTTATAACGTCTGATCATCTTCTTATGGCTTCCTAATTATTGACTAGGTCCTCTTTGCCCCAGATCATCAAAACAAGCTTGTTTCTGCTTCTGTTGATGGGTTGATATGCACCTTTGATACTGACGGAAATATCAATGAGGATGATAAATTGGATTCAGTAAGTACAGACCTTTTCTTTAATGGTTAGTAAGTACAGGCCTGCATTTGAGATATTGTAAACTAGTTATTTTCAAATATTAAGAGTGGATTATTGATTCATACCCAAGGAAAATTAGATCATTTGGCATATCTATAGACATGGGCCTATACATCTAATCTCAATTTGCGTAGCTGTTAATGCTATTGATGGAAAACCTAATATCATCAAACTAGAATTTCAGAATATATGTGCTGTATCTGCAACACTACTTTTATCTTCACAAATGTTTTAAGGAACTTGCATGTGTTACGATGCCATAGAAAATATTTTCAGGTCAAAAAGTTTTCTCCTTATTCATGCAAATATATGGTTTGAAAAGGGTGCTTCTACTTTCTGCATATGTGACATTGTGTTGGACCTCAGAAGAATCAATGACACTCTCAGAATCTGTGTACCACAGAAAATATTCGGTATGAGAGAGTTACTGCCTATTTCATGTAAAGCTCGTTCCTGGGAAAGAATTTTGGTGCAGCTACTTCTTGTATGTGACATAGTGTTCGAACAATTTCTTTAGCGTACTCCAAACTGTGATTAATGCATGTGTGTACACAAACACGCTAAAATGTGTTTTATTTGCAATGAACAATACAAAACCTTGTGTGTATTCCACCCATAGCCATCCATTGAACCTAACCATCCAAATGTTAGACTTACCTTTGATTTGCAACAACCCCAAAATTTTGATCTTCTAAGATAGAGAGATCATCCATAAAATTTGGACTGTTGCCTTCTTTTCTACTGATCAAACGAAGACCTTTGAATTGTTAGAATCATCCTAAACTGTAAACAGTGTGCATTCTTTCAACCACATCTACTTGTTTTAATTGTCCTCCAAATGGAGGAACTTGATTGGACATTAGGACTATTGGCTGATTCAGTGGTCAGTGAGCATATGGACAGTCCAAATGGATGATAATGAGTCTAAATGGATGACATTCATGTCAGGAACAAGGTCTTAATTCTTCCATTCCTGAATAGAAACCTTTTTTTTCCCTTTTTATTTGCATATCTATGTATCTCAATATGTATGTATGCAATCAATCAGTAATGTTCCCATATGCTAATTGCTCGTTACATTCATGACTGTTCATAGACATTCAATTAGCATGACTTTCATATTCTGATTGTTTGTTGCGTTACATTGATTACCTGCTCAAATATCTTTTCTTTTCCTTTTTATTTGCTAAGGTAATATTCCTCAATTTTATCCTTAATCATAAATTGTTATTTCAAGCAAATATGCTAAGATATTCTCATGACCATGTAGGTGATGAATGTGGGAACTTCAATTGGTAAAGTTGGATTCTTTGGAGAGATGAATCAAAAGCTTTGGTGTTTGACACATATTGAAACTTTAAGGTCTCTCAAAATTTGACTTTTGCTTGTAGCTTAGCCATAGTAATCAACTATTTTTGCTACTGTAGATTTATGGAGCATGTATTTACTCTCATTGCACGCATGCATATGATACTGAATGGAAAAGACAAACAAAAGAGAAGGGATCTTATTTGTAAACTAGAGTTCGCCAATGCCTATGGCACGGGCATCCTCTTTGGGGTTAAGGGGTAAAAAAGGAAATATAATAAAGTTGGAGAGGTATTATTAAGAAAAGGGATATGAATAAAGACAATAAAGTGGATTAAATAGGTAAAAGAGGAAAGATACTGAAGTTAGAGGGTTATTATGGAAAAAGGTGGTAAAAGAGGAAAGATAGTAAACTTGGAGTGATATTATTGAAAAAAGGACAGGAGGAGAGGAAAGATAATAAAGCTGAAGGGAGGAAGAGGAGAGACAATAAAGTGGGCCCCACAGTTGAGTGGGACGTTTGCCCCCCCCCCCCCCCCCGGCCCCTTAAAAAAAAGAAAAAAACAGTAGCCAGATGAGACGTTTATCCCCCACAAAACTATAAAAAAGTAGGCCTCACGGTTGTATTTTATTATATAGATGTATCAACTGGCAAAACTATAGGTCTCTTACAAAACTGTCCCAAGGTGGGGCACACAATTGTGTTTTATTATATAGATGTATCACCTGACACAACATAAGGAATTTCTCCTAACAAGCAACAGTGGCATGCCTCCCAATGGTAGATTTGTAATCATATGAATATCACATTGCCATCTGATTCATGTAACCTTGATTCTTCAGTAACTCCTCTAAGGTTGACCTATTGTTCGTCACACCTCGACTAATTGAAACATGATTTCTCCTGGGGTTTTAGGGTTACATGCTTCATAAAGTAGGGGCTGGGGGATTGAGCTGCTGAATCCATTTCAGAGGACCCCGTGGCACACATTTGAAGTCAAACTCCAGGTTGAACAATCAGAATTTTACAAGTAGAGGCATCACATAGTTTGTTTGTGCCTCAAATTCACCTCCCTCGCAAAGATCAAGGACCATTGAAGTTCTTTCTTTTCCGGTATGTTGGATTAGACAATTATAGAGGACTGGTGCTTTATGGATATTTGTTCAAGGAAAATTGTCGGTGAAAAAGGGTGTTGGAGAACTGATTCTGTGATTCATGGAGATGAATAAATAACTTGGCGAGGGAGTCCATCTCCCATCGAAACCTATCATCTATGACTTGGTCTTTTACAGCAACTTCTGGTTCTTCTCTTCTGGATTCAGTTTGTCTAAGTTAGCCATGCTCATGGGAAGCCAACAGTGAAAAGTTATATCCACTACAAAATGCCACTCCTATTGGCCTGTTTTGCCTTTTGATTTGTCTCTCAAAAGCTTCAGTTACTTTATCTTTCATTAAAGAATACAGAAAAATTATCAAATGTAGGCTTTATTCTTACTTGGTTTTAGCTTTCTTGCTTTTGTTTTTTTAATTAATGCTTCACCTAATATTTGATTTTAGTTTTTCATATTAACAGTTGCTATACTTTTGCAGTATTTGGGACTGGAAGGATGGAAGAAATGAAACAAACTTCCAGGATGCTCGTACAGTAGCTTCTGACAGCTGGACACTTGATCATGTAAGTTAATCCTGTTCAGTAATACTTTTAAAATGCTTGATTGTCTTATTTTGTTAGATTATGAAAGGGTTTCATATGAAGCTTCATTTTTGCTTTTTTTTTTTTTTGGAAGTACAATTTTGTCATAAATAGGAAAATTGAAGCCAAAAGGTCTATAAGAAGTGCCAAGAGCTCTGTAAACATGTAGCCTTGATGCAACATTTCGCTTGTATGCATAAGATAGTTTTTAACCCAATTATACTCGATTGTACTGCTGTGACCAGAGCCTTACAGTTCTTCTGGCCTGTGTTTAAAACTTTAAGCATAATCAACAATCAGAACCCCAGTTTTTGTTTTTGTTTTTTTGGGTGGGGGCGGGGGTGGTGGTTTTCTGTATAACAATGCTATTTTGATATTCACTCCACAAGATAAGCCATGAAACCGTTCAAATTCAGTTTTTAAGAGGACCTACATTACTTGATTGCTCTCTCCACCATTTACTGTACTTATTATTTGAGATTTTGGCTGCTCTACTGCTCTTAAGCCAAGACATGCTTTTTGACGAGGAAAGATGCTGAGGTCATAAGGGTTGCATAATTCCATTAGCTGAGCCACAGCCTTCCAAACTCTTCACAATCATATAAGATGGACCAATTTCCATTTTCTTGACGAAAGGACTTTCGGTTGAACACCGTGTTTCATGTTTTATTAGTGAACTTTATCAGTGTTTTCTATTTTGGCAGGTTGATTATTTTGTTGATTGCCACTACTCAAGAACCAATGACCGTTTATGGGTTATTGGTGGCACCAATGCTGGCACGTTAGGCTACTTTCCTGTACATTACAAGGGAATCGGAACAATCGGGTCTCCAGAAGCTATTCTTGAGGGTGGCCACTTGGGTGTTGTAAGAAGTGTGTTGCCTATGTCAGGTATATACGGTGGCCATGACCACAGCCAAGGCATTTTTGGATGGACGGGTGGTGAGGATGGTCGCTTATGTTGCTGGTTGTCGGATGAATCTTCTAAAATAAATAGTTCCTGGATTTCTACTGCACTGGTTATGAAGTCCCCAAGAATTCGCAGGAACCGGCATCATCCATACTAGTAAAATTCTTCTCTGTTGGATTATACTTTTGTGCCATCTTGAGAATCAGCTTTTAGGATTGGAAATATTTTGTATTATTGTGGTAGTCTATCAGTAAATTATCAAACAAAACAAAGTGCTTCCTTTATGTAGAGGGAGCATTGCTTGATCAAGTTACTTGCGCTGGGAATCAATTTTGAAAGAGATCCAGACTACTCTAAATGTATATTGATTGTTTCAATTCGTTTGTTTGGGCAAATTGTTGTTTGCATTATTAATAACTTAAAAAGATTAAGATTTAAAATTCAGATTCAAAGTTTCATGTCCTTTCAGAATGTTTCAATTGAGATTATTTTGAATATGCATCGGAAAATAATGAGATTTTAAACATTGGCCATGTTATTTGAAATCTAATTACAACATTTTCTTTACCCTTGTATTTCAGAACACACAGAATCTAGGTTTTTAAAGCCTCCGTTCTTATAACTCATTGTAAAAAGTGCCGAACTAAAAAATTAGTCCCAAATTTAAAATCAAAATACAACAATAAAGATTATAACTTTTTTTTGGATTTTTTTTCCAAAGCTGATTGAATTTTGTCTTCTTAACCATCCTGAAGCCTCAGATCATGCGTTTTTCATGTCACAAGGTGAGCCCAAGGACCCTTAGTAGGGGCAAAATCCCATATTGGACAACATTATTTGAAGCTGCACGCATATATGAACGCCATATATGTCAGATGACTTGATCGACACAATGATAAGTTTGAAGATGAAGACTAATTTTGTAAAGCTGAGAAAAAGAACGAATCATACAGAAATAGAGTAAAACTTCCTAAATGCGTGGACCAGGTTGAATGCTTAATTAATAATTTTGATCTATCTATTTATTTAATGTTCTATCTGTATTCATAAAAGTTACTCAAATTAAATCCTTTGTTAATATTTGCTACCGTATGATTGAGATGACCCCCATTTAAAACTACTGAATTTCTTTAAAATGAAGACAAACCCTAACAAAAGTGGGAAAAACACAAACCTGGCGTCCATAAGTTTTAATGAAACTAAAACACATAGTAATAGTAAGATCTTAAGCACAAAAGCAGAAGAAATAAACTAACAAGAAAATAAACTTTTCCTTTGTTTTGCTTTAAATAATACATCTAAGCCCCCCTCAATATGAGATCCTAAGAACCAAAGAGAGAGAGAGAGAGAGAGAGATCTTATATAAACCTGTTCATTTCTTCACACATGATGGCATACGTAAGGGGCAGAGAAATGCCTTTAAAACTGGTTTAATGCTTCCTTAAGTCGTTCAGTCCTTAACTAGCATCAACCACGGCCACGCCCTCCACCTGTTATAAACAATGGAATCAGATATATCTAATAAAGAAAGAGAGATGACTCACTCCCACAAAATTTGATGTTGATGACTTTCGTTGACATATTTGATGATTCTAAAATTCCAAGGAAAATATAGCCTTAATCGCTTCATCACATACCATTGTGCTAAATTGAAAAGTATCATATAGAGTGATTTCTTGAATTACGGGACTATAATTTGTATTGCTCAAAGTTTTTGACAAAGGTAACGTGACCCAATGTAAGCTCAAGTATTATACTATGGCTTGCCTCCCCTTCCCAAGAAAGGGGATCTTTCTTTATGTACAATTTATGTTTTAAAAAAAGTACATTAACAATGCCACATGTTTAATAATATTATCAGGAACAAGCAGAAAATCCTGTACCTCTGCTGCCACCACTTTTGCCGTTGAGACCACCCCTTCCCCCCCTGCCTCCACCAAACCCTTTAGCACCTCCATCATCTTGGCCACGGCCAATGCCTTTTCCAGGCCTCCCGCTGGTACCATCCTCTCTACCTCTTCCCCTTCCTCGTCCTACTCCAGGTGGTTTCCTGTCTGAACAAGGATAAAATCAATGTTAATAATATATTTTTTACTTAAACCAGGAGCAAATGTTCTTATGTGGATACAACCATCGTGCATCTACGACAAGCAAGCTTAGAATATACAAGTAAAACAAATGGGCATCTTCAATTGATGATACCAAAACAGAGTAAAGTAACATACCTGTTCGGCTCTTGTTTGTTTCTTCCTGAACTTTGTCGATTACCTGGAAATGAAACCCAATATTGCTATAATCAGCCAAACATGTTGTCTAAAAGCCCCAAACAAAAAATAATAATAATAGTTGAAACAAATATAGGGAAACGATATCTACGAGAATTAAAGTAGTTTAAAGTTGGGAAAAGTTAAGTTTCCACATCATTTGTTAGTCACAAAACAATGATGCCAATAACCAGAACACTTCGTAAAAGTTCAGACGAGAAATCAAGGAGTGGAAAGCTATATGCCTATATTTTGGTATGATATAAAAGCAACAAAGTAAAACAAGCAATTATCGTTTACTCCTTTAGCATCAAAGATAAAAGATTATCAAATTTTAAATCGGTCATTTACAAATAGAGCACAAGGATATAGAAGCTAGACTAGACTGCCAACAGCCCAATCAAGTGTACTCACTTGGGGCTTGGGGCTTAAGCTTCTATGAATCGCACTCTCTATTCACTCAAGCACAAAGCTTGTCTGTAAAATTGTAGACCATGAAGGCATGTGGCAACTTTCAGTCAACTGCAAAATGCAGGTCTAAATAGTTTCGAAGTAGTCACTTCCACGAAAAACTTCTCAGGCCAGCTCTCGTTAGCAACTATCACAGGTACCAAGACGCATCCACTAAAATTACCACAACTGGATCTAATTCCACAATACGGTGCCTCAATAAAGTCACTCTTAAAGAGAACCGATGCAGTATCAGGCAAATAAAGCATGATTCCCCAGCCGTTAAGTTTATAAATTTTTTAGTCAACTATGACTATGGTTTGATTTAATCTACAAGGACTCCAATAGAAGGCCAATGCCTTGTAAACAGTAGTTAGTTTAGTTTAGTTTAATTTAGTTAGTTTAGTCCATGTCATTTTCTGTCTTTTCATGTTTATGTCATTTTCTGTCTTTTCCTATTTTCCTATTTATTTGTGTAAGTATATAAACAATACACAAAGAGAAATAATCAATCTAATTTGTTCCAGAATTTCTTCTCTTCTCTTTTTCTCTATCTTTTCTAAAACCCTAGATCAGTTTCTACATGGTACGAAAGCGGTGGTGACAATTGAGAAGATCGAAGAAAGCTTCGAACACTCCCTAGGTGTTGCCGCAAGCCACAACAGCAACCACAAGTGCTGCCGCATGTCCCCACAGCCACTCTAAGGTCTATTGCAGGTTCTTAGGGTTACCTTAGGTGTGTTGTTGCACGTTCCCTAGGGTTACCTCCAACCATCTAGGCCCCTTCTTTCATCTGGAATGCGACAATAAGACCCCTCATTGGTTCTAAGTAGTTTGGTAGTGTTTCCGAGTAATTTTTTTTAGTATGATCTAGACTCTCCGAAGTCATGTCAAAAGTAACTTTAGGACAGTCTACCAATAATGGGTTTGGATCCTCACAAGTTAAAGATGAAAATCCAAACCTCCAGATCACCACAATCAAACTCGATGGCACGAATTACTTGGAATGGGCTTAGTCTGCGAAGCTAGCCATCCATGAAAGATGAAAGGCAGGCTATTTGAATGGGAAGGAGAAACTACCTAATATCTCAGATCCTAAGTACAACCAATGGCACACTAAGAATACCTTGATTATGTTATGGTTGCCACACTCAAAGCAAACCCCATATTAGTTGAGGATATCTCTTCTTGAAAACCGTACGACATATTTGGGATTCGATGAATCAAACTTACTTTTAGGCTCAAAATAGTGTGAGAATCTATTAGTTGGAACAAAATATATAGCATCTCAAATAGGGGGAGAAGACATTGTCAGGCTACTTTTCTGAATTGCACAGCATGTGAAAAGAACTTGATCACTACTTACCCTTCAATTGGGAAAGCTTTAAAGATTATGCTCAATTCAACAAACATGTTGAGATCCATCGCACCTTCTAGTTCCTTGTCAGTCTGAATCCCGAGTTTGAGATGGCTAGAGTTCAGATTCTGAATAGGAATCCCTTACCTCCTTTGAACACCGTGCACTCTTATGTTCAAAGTGAGGAGAGTCAACGTGTGGCTATGGGACATCTGGATATTTCTATGAATGATAGATCAATCATGGCAACTAGTAGACAGGGAGACAGACAAGCTTAAAGAGAGAAGATGTTTGATAAACCCACCCGAACACCCAATAGCAAGAGAGAAGCCAAAGCGTGACCATTGTGACAAATTTAGACATATTCAAGCAAAAGTGCTGGGACTTGATAGATTGCCTTGAGTCATTTCAGCCTAAGGGTCGATCTTCTTCCGCTCATCACACTTCTAATGCCGACATGCTAAATGATACTGCGAGTTCTGAGACACCTTCACCAGTAGTGCATGCATCATTCTCTACGGAGGATATTACTTGCTTGAGGGCTTTATTGGATGGTTCCACTGCCACTTTTTTTTTCGCATACACAAATACTCTTACCGCTGCTCATCATGTTTCCTCATCTCACTCCAACTCCTGGATTCTTGATTCAGAAGCTTCAGATAACATGACAGTTATGTCTTCTTTCTTTTAATCCTATACCCATGTTCAGGCAAGAACAAAATCCGCCTAACTGATGGTTCCTTATCATCCATAGCCAGTAAAGGAACCATCACAGTCCCTCACAGCTTTCCTTGGTCTAATGTTTTACATGTTCCTAATCTCACTACTTATCTTGTGTTTGTTAGTAGTATTACAAAAAATCTAATTGCAGTATAACCTTTTTTTCTTCTCATTGTGTCTTTTAGGATTTAACAACAAATAGGGTGATTGGCAGTGGTCGTGAAGCAGATGACTTGTACCTTCTCAATGTCCCAATGTCTTAACATATTCCACATGCTCATGCTTCTCAGAGTAGTAATAATAGGGTAGTCAATAAAGCTCGAATAATGCGATGGAATATTCATTTGGGTCATGTTTCTTTTCAATATTTACATTTATTTCCTTATTTGTTTCAATCTATGTCATTGTCAGAATTACAGTGTGAAGTTTGTCAATTGTCAAAACATTGTCATTCTTCTTATCCAACAAGTTTAAATAAAAGGAGTTCTTTATTTTCTCTAGTGCATTCTAATGTTTGAGATCCATCCCTCGTTACTTCTTTATTGGGTTTTCGCTATTTTGTTACATTTGTCAATGACTATAATAGATGTATGTGGATATACTTAATGAAAACAAAAGATGATGTCTATTCCATATTCCAAGATTTTCATGCGGTGGTTTTAACGCAATTGGGAATAAATATCAAAATCCTTCATTTTGATAAGGGAGGAGAGTATACCTATGGGGGGTTAAAAAAATGCTATGCTACTCAAGGTATAGAACAACAAATTTCTTGTGCTTCTACACCCCAACAAAATGGTACTGCAAAAAGGAAACATTGTCATTTGTTAGAGTTAGAAAAAGCTTTGTTGATTAGGATGAATGTTACTAAGCATTTCTGGTCTGAAGCAGTTCTTATTATATGTTACATTATCAATCGTACTCCCTCCAACGTCTTGAACTTCAAACCTCTTCTGTTGTCCCTTTCTCCTGATCATCCATTGTTCCCTGTGGTTCCACGAGTCTTTAGGTGCATATGCTTTGCTCATATTTTTAGTCCTGCTTGCACTAAACTTGACCCTAAGGCATTGAAGTGTATTTCTTGATTACTCTAATTCTCAGAAGGATTATAAATGCTATCATCCACTTACTCGTCGTCGTTTTATTACAATGGATATCACATTCTTTGAAGATCAATGTTACTTTCCTAATCCTGATTGACAATTCCTTCAGAGGAAGTGGTTTCTTCAATCCACTAATGATGAGTCACTTTCGGAGTCCTCTTTCCTAATTTCACTACCTTTGCAAATTATTCCTGACTCTACTGGAAAAGCTGACCCACCCATTAGTGCCTAACCCTAATCTGTTTGGACATGTTAACACTAGAATAGGAAAACAAGCCATTGCGGATTCACCATACCACATCACTAAGGAGTCAAATCCAGTTTCTTTAGATTCTAATGTTCCCATTACTCTTTGGAAAGGTAAACGTACTTGTACTTCGTACCCTATTTCCCAATTTATTTCTTATCATGATGTGTCTCCATCTCATAGCTCCTTTGTTGCTATTGTGTATTCTGTTTCCATCCCATCTAGTGTGAAATAAATTCTCTTTAATCGCAAGTGAAAATATGCTATTGATGAGAAAATGCAAGCTTTATAAAAAAAATTATACTTGGGAGTTAGTGTCCTTATCACAAGGGAAGAAGTCAATTGGGAGCAAGTGGGTGTTTACAATGAAGTTCAAGTATGATGGATCGATTGACAAGTACAAGGCTAGGTAGGTTGCTAGGGGCTATGCTCAAACATATAGCATTGACTATCAAGAAACTTTTGTCCCGGTAGAAAAAATGAATTCTATTTGTGTTCTTTTATCTTTGGTAGCCAACTTCTTGTGGTAACTTCACCAACTAGATGTGAAGAATGCCTTTTTGCATGGTGATTTGCAAGAAGAAATACACATGGATACTCCTTCAGGAGTTCTTTTTCTTTAGTGCGAATGGGAAAGTTTGTCGTTTTAAAAAGTCATTATATGATCTCAAACAATCCCCGCACGCATGGTTTGAACGATTCCGCTTTGTTATGTAGGATGTGGGTTACAAGCAATGTCAAACTAATCACACATTGTTTGTCAAGCACAACAGACCTCAAACTACAGTTCTCATTGTGTATGTTGACGACATTGTCATTGCATGCAACTGTCCTACTGAGATCCAAGCTTTGAAGCATCTTCTTGGAAATCGCTTTGAAGTAAAAGACCTTGGACTTCTAAAATATGTTTTTGGGTATTGAGGTGGCTCGGTCCAAGACATGCATTTTTATCTCACAGTGGAAGTGTGTGCTAGATCTGCTCTAGGAAGCAGGTAAACTTGGGGCTAAACCAATAGATACTCTAACCGAGCCTAATTATCGATTGAGTGACAATGATGGTGAAGCCCTTGAAGATATCAATCGTTATCAATGGTTGGTGGGTGAATTCATCTACCTATCTCTTACGCAACCTGACATTGCCTATATCGTTAGTGTTGTTAGCAAATTCACACATGCCCCTAGCACGACACATTTTGATGCTGCCCTACGCATCCTTCGATACCTGAAAGGGTGTCCGGGGAAAGACTTACTATTTCGTTCCCACGGTCACATGCATGTTGAAGCATGGACTGATGTTGATTAGGCAGGCTCTATTATTGATCGTTGTTCTACTTCTAGGTATTGTGTTATGGTGGGTGGAAATTTGGTAACTAATAGTCGATAGTCACCCGCTCCAATGCTGAAGCTGAGTTCAGAACCTGACTTTTGGCATATGTGAGTTACTTTGGTTGCGACTATTACTACGTGAACTTGGTTGTTCACCTCCTATGCCCTTTCAATTGTATTGTGATAACAAGCCAGTCATTAGCATCGCTCATAATCCAGTTTAACATGATCGCACCACGCACATTGAGGTCGATCGTCATTTCATCCGGGAGAAAGTCATTTCTAGTGACATTTGCACCATCTTTGTTCCTACCACACAACAGTTAGTTGACGTCCTAACTAAAGCCTTGGGTCACGAAAATTTTGATAGTCTTATGGGCAAGCTGGGCATGTGTGACATATTTGCCCTAGCTTGAGGGGGAGTGTTAACAATAGTTAGTTTAGTTATTTTAGTTTATGTCTATTTTAGTCGTTACATGTTTATGTCATTTTCTGTCTTTTCATATTTATTTGTGTAAGTATATAAACAATCCACAATGAGAAATAATAAAACTGATTTTTCCAGAATTTCTTCTCTTCTCTTTCTCTCTATCTTCTTTAGATCAGTTTCTACATGCCTTTCCTTATATTTGAGTATCTTGACTTAAAAGACTGAGACAATAAACCATGGTTATTGGACCTACCATAAGATGAGTCCAAGGCCCAAATAATGAGATGTCCATAGGGTGTCATTGGAATTGTATCATGGCCAGTTAAGTTGTTAAACAAGATTTTGAAAACTACACTATTTACCGTAAAAGATTACAAGAAAAAAAATCATTATTAAGAATCTGGTCCATTTAATTTTCATAAGGTTTGTTGGAAGTTATCACTGCTAATTCCAATCCACGATCATGGCCTTGAGGTTATAAAGCGATCTTAGGACTGATAATCAAGGGATAAGAATGTGCTCTAGTAGGAAGCATCATCCAAACTCAAGGATACATAGGATCATGCAATACAAGTAGTCAATCCTTCATTGTTACCAATAAATGAAAAAAGACCTCTGTTGTCTAATGACAGTCTTGGCAACTGACTTCCCTGCCACCATGTCTTTCTTTTAGACAATTAGAAAATTGTATTGGGCACACACACTGACACAAGGGGTTGTCCAAACTCTTTTGGTGTTGCTTGTCCTCGATCTCATGGTAATATGCACTATATTCACACTAGATTTATCTTCATGACAAACAAACAAAGAAGTAGGGCTATCAACGGTTACTTATCGGTTTGGATTCAAATGTATCCGAATTTGAATCCGAAAATCTTATCTGATATCCAAATTCAAATCCAAATCCGACGGATATCCGTAAAACACTATTCAAAACCGAATCTGATTTTCTAATTGGATATCTGAAAATATCCAATTTGAATTTGAATAACCTGTGGAGAGAGAAAAAAAAACTCTCGATCTTTCCTAAATCCAAATGATTTTCATAATGAAAATTTAAAAAAAAAATCTTCATCTTCATTTGTATCAAAATCAAAATCAAAAGAAAACCCTTATGTTCAATATTATATATATATATATGGGTCCCGTTCAGCACCAAACATTTTAACCAACCATTTTTGTCCTACATGGGTTAGAAGTTTTGGAATGGGCTGATTTTTGGTGAGGATGATCTCTACGGTGAGGAGATCATCCTCACCAAAAATCAGCCCATTCCAAAACTTCTAGCCCCATGTTTACAAGTTGAAAAATCGTGGACCATCCATTTTTTGTAAACCATTTTTTATGGGGTTAGAAGTTTTGGAATGGGCTGATTTTTGGTGATGATGATCTCCTCACCGTAGAGATCATCCTCACCAAAAATCAGCCCATTCCAAACTTCTAACCCATGTTTTGAAAAATGTTTTGCCAAAATGTTTGGTGCTGAACATTTCCCTACATATATATATGTGTGTGTGTGTGTGTGTGTGTGTGTTATTTCAGATCAGATTCGATATGTTAATATCCAAATCTGATAAGGATTTGGATAGATAAAAATATTCAAATCCGATATCCGGTATCCCAAATTTTCGAATTCGAATCGGATTTTCGATTATCCATTGACACCCCTACAAAGAAGTGATGAAGTACAACCCATGATAAACAGTATATCGAACTACACTCATCATCATCATTAAAAAATTTAAGGTAGGGTAGTATATTGAAAGTACACTGTATAAAGATAATCTGATTACTATAGGATGCTAAAAAAAATTAAGAACTTTGTTTTTTTGTTAAGCAAGCAAGGATTATTTTAACAAGATTCTACTTGAGAACATACCTCATCAGGAACTCGGAGGTATTTAATCGTATTTCCACGGATGTAGCACTCAGGCATCCGCCAAAACCTATCTCCATCCTACAATGAGATCGCCATTATCAACTCTGATGGTCTTTAATATGGTTCAAATCACATAACAAATTAAAGGGGCCAAAAGAAAAGAAAAATTAATACTTTTGAGGTACATATGACTTCACGGAGATGAATGTTCATCCAGGTATCACAATTCACCAAATGCCCATTGTAAGTCTCCCCATTCTTTAGCTCCACCAACTAACCAAGATCAAAAATTGTAAATCAAAAAGAGAAATTTCTACAGGTGGCAGAAGCATACTCTAATAAAAATTGGGTCTTCAAAACCCTAACCCTAACCCCAAAAACTCTAAAAATCATTTAAAGTTTTCAAACAGAGACAAGGCTCTCTCACCATAGGATGCCCTTGAGCCGTCTTCAACAAAGAAAGAGGAAGCTACATCAATCGAATCAACAACGAAGAAACGATAATTAGACTCTATAAAATAAAACAAGAATCAAAACCCTAAATTAAATTAAATCAAACGAATGACTTACCATCTTCTCAAACGCTACGAAAGCAAACCTAGAAACAACAACCCTGCAACTAAATCGTCAACAAATGAGAAACAAAAACATAAAATCTTCTTTAAAAAAAAAAGTTAGCAACCCTAACTACTCAAGAATCTTATAATAGTAAGATTCGAATAAGACTAATAAGATCAGAGAGAAACCTATACAATAAAATCAAAATCAAAACCAACAAACACAATAACTTCGAAACAATAGGGGGAAATTAGGAGAAATATTAACCTCTTTCGATTTCTCTCTTTGCGGAGGAACGAATCGAGCGAATTTCTCTCAATCAAAGAGTCTCTCTCTTAGAAAGTATTTTGAAGTTGGAAGGTTTTTGGACTATTGGAGTAAACAAGCATGCGAGACCATCCTATATGTAGTGGGGAAATTAACAAGTATCTTCCCTTTAAACTTTTAGTCAATTGACATTCTATTGCCACACCAACTTTTACTAAGAGCATTCCAATTCATGTGGTGTTAATGAAGAATTTATTAGGGGTGCACATGGTTCGGATTGGTTCGGATTTTGACAAAATTGGAACCGAACCAAACATGATCGGTTCTACAAATTTAGAACCGAACCAATCCAATTACCTTATAGAACCGAACCAATCCAATCCAATCTTGGTTCGGATCGGTTCTCGGTTCTCATTTGTTGCTGATTTGGAAGATGTGTTCTTGAGGTTTGCTTTCGACAAAAATTTTGCTGTGAGGTTTGCTTTCGACAAAAATTTTGCTGTTACATTTGGGAAGAATCCTAATTATCTTTCTAGGAACTTTCCTATTAACGAACTTTCCAAGGCGATTGACGTTGCTACTGAAGCCATATTTTATAGGCATGTAATTCCTAAAACATGGTGGAAATTGTGTCGTTGGTTGATGATCGAGAAGGAGAAGAAATTGGAGAAGGCAAAGAAAACCATAGATCGATTCATACCCTCAAAGAGAGAAGATATGCTTAAAGGTGTGGAAGAAAAACTAATCTAATAACAGCTTACATGACTTCTTCTGAAGAAATTTCAAAGAATGATTTGCTACCTAAAGGTGAAAAGTTCCTTAAAGACACAGGGTTGAGCTTCCTTTTCGCAGGTCAAGATTCAACTGGTACAACTCTTGCTTGGTTCTTCTGGGTGATTGCGAAGTCACCGCATGTGGAGGCGAAGATCTTAGAAGAACCCAGCCTTGTATTCTTGAAGAACACGAACGGTGAAGGTGGCGTATAAACCAATCCAATCCACAGATGCAATATGGGTTAGTGCACTGTTTCCCTCTTCCTAACATAGTGAGAGAGAGAGAGAGAGAGAGAGTTACCTCTCCGTTTTCCGACGAGATGGCGAGGTGAGGTGAGTGAGGGAGATGATCGACGGCGGTGGCTAGGTTTTCGGCTTCTTCTAACTGGAAGAAGAGAGAAATACAGATCGGAAGTTCTGTTTTTTAATATATAAATATATATTAATATTATATATAAATTTGGTTCGGATTTCGGATTGGTTCGGTTCTATTATATGTCTAATCCGGAACCGAACCAAATCAACCGGATTTTTTTCTTTCGATCCATACCCGAACCACGAGTGTGTTCAATCCGAACCAATCCAATCCAAAAGCTTCGGATTGGTTCGGTTCTCGGATTTATCCAATCCAATGTGCACCCCTAGTAAGTACCAGCAATACCCATTCCCTGCCGAAATCAATCACGGATCCACAACAAACAAAAGCATCAAAGATGATTGGAGTCATTATATTCAAAAGCTCCTAATTATCACTACCACATAAACCCATTTCTCTCATGCAAAAGCAAATATTTGTGATCTAAGAAAAATATATATAAAACCGCTCAATACAACATTTTTCTGCAAGATCAAACCTAAGATAACAATTTGTTAAACTGTTGAATAATAACGACCCCATTTCATAGATACCCATTGAATAATAACTCAATAGATGACAATAAATCCAACAAAACTATATAAATCAATCGTTCATGCAACAACTAAGATCATAAAATCCACAAAAACCCATTTCTCACAGTAAAAAGCATGTTTTTTTATCTAATATATATATATATATATAACCACATTCAAGATCTTACCCAAGATAACATTTGATCAATTAGACAACAAAAAATCTTGTTGATAATTACAGTGAAGATTCTAACTCAAAAACTCCAAATCCAACACGCAATACGAATTGAAGATGAAATAACCAAACCCACCAAAAAAATACCATAAAAACCCCATTTCACTCAAAAAAAAGACGACGACGACGACAACAACAACAACAAAAAAAAAACCAACAAAACTACAGAACTCAATCGTTCCTGCAACAATTAAGATCATAATCATAAAATTCCACAAAAACATGAAACCCATCAAACAAATAGAAATTCTGGGAGACCAGTGAGATTCTTATAGATGGAAACAAGTAAATAGAGTTCTACCTCTGAGATTCAGTTTTCAGAGCTGCGAAAATGGATACAGGCCGCGACGGAGAGAGGAAGATGAGAGCGGAAGTTTTGGTACTTATTGAGAGTTAAATTACTTAAAATAACCTTATAATATGATTGGGTGTTTGTGTAGGTTTAAGCTGTTTCAAAGGGTATATTTGTCTTTTGGTGGAATATTTCTTTCTAGGGCAAAACACGAAGTCCCTCTCTTCTTGAAGGGCAGTTGAGGTAAAATTCGGGGCAAATTAAAGTGCGCATCAAAGACTAATGTGAGCCATAAGTGAACATACACGTTTTTAAAGAAAAAAATAAGAGGGTGATTTGGACATGCCCCCATGTTTTGAAAATGATGACATCATTCCTTTAGTTTAGTCTTTTAAATAAATTAAGAGAAAAAGACTCAAATACCCTCATCTTTAATTTCTAACTAAAAAATTATACTTTTTTCTCCAAACATCAATCATCTTCAACCTCTTCAGATAAAAAATTTAACCCTCATCATTTATCTTAAGATCGTATCTATTTCAAGCCTTCAACATTTAAATCTCAAGGAAAAATACAATTTTTGAATAAGTATAAATGATAAATTATAATATAACATGTAAATATGCCACTTGAAGTGATTTTTTGTTTAATTTTAATAAAATGATTTTAAAATAACTTAACCATATAAAAAATTGTTGTTGTGGTACTGTCGTGTGTGTGTGTGTGTATATATATATATATAGATATATGTGTGAGAAATTACAATAAAAAAACCCATGAAAATAATTAACCACTTTTGCTTAACAACTATATAAATTCAATGGGTTTTTTGAAAAAATAAAAAATGAAATTTATTAAGAAAAATTGGTAAGAAATAAAGAAATTTATTGGCAAAAAAATGGTCATCCAATCCGACTCTTACTATTTGATATCAGAAATTTAATGGCAAAAAAACAAATGGTCATCAATTTATACTAGAAATATGAAATGAGAATAGACTTATCACTGATAAAGTCTTAAATAAATAATAGACTAACCATGGATAAAGTCAAAAAAAAAATTGAAAATGTAATGAAATGATAATTCACAATGTATGGTCGCATTCACATTATTCAATTGCCTATAAAAACATTTGAAATACAATCATTTGAATTCACCTATCTTAAACAATTCGATCTAAACATTTATAATACAAGACTCATTTCTAGTGGGAATTCTCCTATTGTTATTTGCAGCGAAGAATCAAAAAATGAAACCAAGGAGACCATAAAGATATAATAAAATGTATGTAAACTATAGAATCCACTGAAGAGTTTTTCAATGAAAGAAACAAACAACGGCGTTGGTTGATCTCAAAATTGAAATCTCTAAAATTAAATATGCTTAACCTTGGAGAAAAATTTCTCGACAGAGAGCAAAAATGTACTGAAAGAATATACCATCTACATTTGATCAAGCTTTTGAATCGCATGGAAATGAAAAATGCATGAATATATTTACGTGACTTACGTCATAACCGATTAAGTGACTTCCCTGAGTTTACAAATGAAGAATGAGAATAATTTATATATAATAATAATTTACGTTCATCTTACAACATGACTGATGAAAGTAATACAGATTAGGAATTTGAGTTAACAAATGATATTTCTTCACTATTGATATTAATCATATAAAAGTTGTATTTTCCTTTCTATGTTATGTTTTCCTATTTATGTTATATGATAGTTAAAATTTTCTATCTATGTTGTATTTTCTTTTATATATTTCATTAACTGAAAAAGCAGAAGAATATAACTTATAACAAAAATGAACTTAATATCAAACAATATTACAAATACTAATGTCTTACAATACTAATAAAAACAATTCTAATATTCTTAAGAGGGGAACTAAGGTTATTCACAACACTTCAAAAATATTGTAGTTAACTTAATTTTGAGCTTGACCTGCACATCTTCTACCGAAACCACTCAGGTTGCTTATCCGAAAAGACAAGAAAATCATTAACATTGAAAATTTTTAATTTATCTTTAATAGCAACCCTATTTCTATCTGTTGATGTCTCCCCTTTGTCGACTTTGTTAGTGAATACAAAATACTAACAATCTTTTAAGCATTTTTTAAATGAACGACCTTTATTTTTAATGTTTGATTTGACAACGAAATTTACAATCATTCCTACATGACAATTGGGGCATGCAATTTTCTTTGGGCATTCTAATGCAAAATGTCATGATTGACTACAAGACCAACACATATACATTCGTTTTTCATTTATACTTCAACTTGATAGAAAAATTATTTATGCAATTAGATGAAATTAAGAAGAGATAACAAAATCCTTCCCATTATTAAATATTAGATCAAAATCAAGATCTTAAATTATTTATCACACACTAATTAACGATTAAAATAGTCAATTTAATCTTAGTATTAAATAATAGATCAAGATCAAGATCTTAAATTATTTATCACATACCATTAATAAATAAAGTACCCCAATCAAAATCAAGTTATTAAAATAATGAAGAAAAAATATTCAAAAACTTCCCTTGGTATCGGATTTGTAGATTCAGACGGAGGAAGGAGGAAAGAGAAAAAAATTCAAACTAGTAAAAATGCCACTTTAAGTGACGTTTAAAGTGTCAGTGGAAAATCGATTATAGACCAGGTGAATGAGTTTCAGAACATTGTTCACGAATGGATCTATGAAGACATTAAATTGCTAAAATAGTTTGTAGTATCATCTCTAATTTAAAAGTTTCTCGAAAGTTGAAATGAATACAAGACCAACTTGAGATGGAAAAAGAAATATAAGGTTCTTGAAGACATTATTGTTCACATAAACATAAAAAAAACTAGACATGTATTGTTAGATCTACAATGGAATCAAAATTCATTATTTTAGAATTAACTGGAACTGAAGTTGAATGATGAGATACTTATTAATAAGTATTCTCTTATGAAAAAAATAATGTCATCAGTATTAATTTACTATGATAATCAAATTGCTATAGTCAAGACAAAAAATCATGTATATAATAATAAGAGTAAACACGTACATCTTAGATATAATGTGGTTAGACAATTATTGACGAATGAAGTGATTAATATTGATTTTGTTATATTAAAAAATAACTTATTAGATCCATTAACAAAATCATTGACTAGGGGATTAATGAGTAAAACATCGAAAGGAATGAAATTAAAGCTTATATAAATATTTTATTGTGATGAAACTCAATTTACACGAATGGAGATTAAAGGAAGTAGATTCAATGGATAATAACAAGTCACTGAACTAATGAGTGAAACATTAGTGAAAAAGAGTTAATAAACTCTTTGTCCCTTTCTTATTATATTAAATAATATTTATCTACGACGTGATGATGATCAACAAATATTTTTAGTAAAGTTCATAGTTTATTTGGGTGGTGTGTAATAGTTATAAAACACATTTGATAGACTTACCTACGTGAATTTTGGAGTAGGTCGTTTTCTATGAATACTATGGACAAGTATTCTAGAGAATTAATGAAAATACCAAGATTCAACACATCGCCAAAAAGTGTCAAACAATAAGAACTCAATCAGTTTTAGAAAAAAATATATTTATGATATAATAGTTAACTTACACTAAAAGGGAAATTGACAAATAACCTAATTACACAAAAAATTTGTAAGTTCTATTTATCTATACTAAATATCGATTAAGTCCAAAAAATAATGACATTAGATATCCGATATTTCATTTTGTATGAGCAACATTTCTTTTTTCCTTCTAACTATGAATATGTGGGGGATTATTGTAGAATTTATAGTTTTGTTGTGCTTTGTTTAGGGCAATAATTGAACTCAAGACTTCTTGAGGAATAGTTGTGTAGAGATTTCATTATTTGATAAAATATAAAACTAAATTTTTTTTTCTTTTTATATGTTATTTGAAAGTCAAATATTTCTTTACTTTCTTGGTTATGAGAGTTGTAAAGACAATTTCTCCAAATTATAGTCATACATCGAATGATTACAAGAGTGATGTGCTCATAATAAATGACCACTCTCTCACTTGATTGAATGTGAATGGGAAAAAGAGTGGGTCACACGCGCACATGGGGGCCCTAGGCACTGTGGGATTGCAACTCATTATATTTGGGGCCAAAACATCGAAAAACCTTAGTGCTTGTGTGCATATAGGGAGAGTGTAAATCTTGACTTTTAAGCCTCAAGTGGGTATGCATGAAAAACTCATTTTTATTAAAACTATTAAAGTGTACGTGCGTTGCACGTGGATAAACATTTATTTTACATAAAATTTGGTTCCACCATTTGATGTAGTAATAAAAATAATAAATAATGAATATAAAAACCCATGGCTTAAATCGTATATTAATTGCCAATGAGTTATTTTAATATTAGCATTCGGTAGAAATGGAATTATAACAGTGTACCTTTTTTCTCATTTCATTTTTTATATTATGTAAGAGTTACCTTTTTATTATTTGAAACTTCATTTTGATGGAAAAACATTGATTTTTTTTAATTATGCATAAATTGATAGAGTAGGTGATTTATAAGATATTATTGAAAGACATAATGTTCATATTTGGTGGAATATGACATATCTTAATCAACTCCGCATGATCTCATAGTGAGCTTGCATGGTCTAGTGTAGGGTTGTCAATTTGGCCATTTTTAACACTAACCAACTCACCTTACAATATAATTTTTTAACAATGATATCTTCATATCATCGTTTTCAAAAACCTATAATCCCTAGTTTTGAAAATGACTCATTTTGAAATAGAGAAGGTCTAGGATTTTTACTATAGGACTGAAGACACGTGCATTTTGGTCATTTTTATTAATTTATTACATAAATTCACTTGATTTTTTTTTCTTTATGAAACGTGAAAATCATAAACAAATTTTTTTCCATTGATGGTAGTGTTTCAATTTGGGTGTCTCCGTTAACAACCTTAGTGAAAGACACAGGCATTGTTTGTATATTTCTATTGATTACATCTAAATAAAAACTTGAATCAATTATTTTCGAATCATTCAATATCATATTTGGAAACATTTAGTAATAAAGGATACTTGAAACAAAAAAATGTTACAATCCAATAAAAAGTTATAAAAAATGAAATAAAAAAAATTGAAATAAAAAATTTTAATGAACAAAAATTCATCTTTCATCACTTCCATGTAAATGTCTATGTCTTTCATGCTTGCAAAAATAATTGAAGGTTTTCAATTAAGCCCAGTTTGTTATCTTTTTATAACTTTAATAGTTATACATCAAAATTGGCAATATAGCCTAAACAAAATCATAGAAAACAATATAGAAAATGAGAGAATATGAGATCCTTATCTTGCTCAAAGATCTAATAATTTTTTTGAGATAATTTATCATTTGAATAGGTTCTTGAGATAAGGTAAAAAAAATATAAAATAAATGAAAAATAGGAGCTAAACAAACTAAAAAAAAAAGGCATTTAACCCACATCAACAAACAACAAATCAATACAGACTGAGGAAAAAAAATTAAAAACCAAATTTCCATGACTACCAAACAATAATGAAAATGCCAAGAAAAGAAAATTGAGAATATAACAAAAAATGTATTCAACCTATCTAAAAAGCCAAATTCGCATGAAATATATGAATTTCAAAATGAACTATAAAACCACAACCCCATTGTCTCCTTGATGAAGTAAAAGATAGTACTAACAAGTTTTATCATGCCATATAGCTAAATCCCAATAGTGAGTAAGGCCAACATCTTGAGTCGAAATCATTCTCCATGTCTCTGAACAAAAACTTTATATTTCAGATTATACTTTTTTGAGTTGCTCAAGAGCAGGTGCAACATCTTCTTTTGCACTTTAAGTCAAGCAAGACAAAAGGAAAATAAAATAAACTAAACAATATACCAAAAATATAAGCATTAGTTTTCGAAACAATAAGAAAAATAAAATGGGTGTAAAGGGTCATATATTTGCATATCATTTATTTGATAGTAATACCATTAGTTTGCTTTGTGGCTTTAAAGGCAACCTAAACCAAAAAAATATTTGGAAAAATAAAAATTATGATTAATTATTAGTCATTTATATATTTACAACTAAATATAATTAACTCCTTAGCTACTTACTCCTTTTTAATACAACATTATTTTATTTATGCAAATGAATAAATTATAATCAAAATAGAGAAAAAAGTCAAAGAATGAATGGGGGGGGGGGGTGTGAAACTTGTAAATTACCTGCTTAACAATTTAGCTTTTATGAATACACCTTCTCCAAGAGAAGCAACCTATGAAATATTATAATAGAAGAACAAAAAATATATAACTTTCCATATTCTGATAGTAACACAAAGAATGAAAGGAGCATAAATCGTAAATATTTTGTTAGAAGTTTTGTGAATGACCTATCATAATATCCGAAGAAGAGAAATAAAAATTAAATAATTTAAATATAAAATTCACCATCTGCATGTTTTCATGGCAACCCTTCTTGGAAGAAAAAAATAGTTTACCATGTTACAGATTCTCATTCCAAATCCAAATCATACAAAATATAAAGTTTTTTTTTTTTCCAAAATATGAAAATGAGACTATAGAAATAAAAATTAATCAAAATTCGTAGGTAGACCTTTTGATCTAAGTTTTGACTTTCTTTCATTGCAAATGCTAAATAAGAAATATTAATAACTAATAATAAAGAGACATGTTTCTTAAGTTCCCTAGAAAACAAAGGAGGGAACCTTGTCAATAATATTTTCATTCACTTCTTGTAGCATATGAAGCTGCAATGTGAGCATGTACGGCCAATTTTCAAATTATCAACACACAATGTTTCTAGGTATAGTGTCCAAACATAATACATCGACCATATTAATGAAAAAGCTAATAGTTTAGCGACGATTATTTTAAAAGCCCACCAATATCATAATGAGCATCATTTCAATAGAAATTTATGGTCTTTTAGGATCAAACACTTTTATTTATAATTAAAAAAAACATAAAAAAAAAATTCTTTGAAAAGCTCTGAGGGCTTGTTTGATTGCACGATAAATCATGTAATAAATGATTGGCCACAAAAAAACGTTATATTCTGGTGTCTGACAAACACAAAATTTGGAAATGGCGAAAAAAAGATTTTACCTCGTCCATAAGATTTGTCAGCTTGAGCTGAAAATCTTTTTTCTCATCCTCTCCCCATTAGAAAATGATTTGTCACCTTTAATTTAAAAAATATATATGATAGTAAACCTATTCAACCTAAATCACTATCTTCTTTAGGTTTCAGTTTCACTCGACTCCTCCAATCACTACTTTCTCACTATTTTTGTAATTTACACATTTCTTTTTTACTAGCTTAGATTGTTTCTTTTGATTGGTTGTTGTTGTTGTTGTGGTTGTAGGTTGTTGTATAGGTCTTTTGAGCTCATCTTGTGGTATCCAAAAACATGACCCGATATCAAACGAACATGGTTGAAATTTGGGATTTTCATGGGAGATCAAAAGCCATCAATTTTCAAAACCTTGGATCAAGACCAAATAAAAACTAAAAATTTTTGAATTTTTTTATTTGCGTTTTTCTATGAAATCAAGAGGGATGTGTTGTTGGATTACCAATTTTGTAATTTTATTAAGATCAATAACCTTTTGTAAGATATGAAATCTTTCCAAGTTAGCCAGAATAGTATCTCTTTGAGAGAAAAGTGACTCTTTGTTGATTGAAAAACACTTTCCTTACTAACTTAGTAAGATTTCAAGTTTTACTTCGGATTATTTAGCTCATATGGATTATCACATTGGTAATCTAACACCATAGTCCTCAAGATTTCATGGAAAAATTTTGATCCAATTTTTTTTTCCTTCAAAACAATAATTTATTTTGGGTTTGATCTAAGGTTTTGAAAGGACCTCAAGGTGGAACCTCATATTGCACTTCTTGATGTGAAAGTGTATGGGAACCACAGATGCTTTTCTTCGAGATACGGGTGGAAAACATCTATGGTTCCAATCCATTTTCACGTCAAAAAGTGTGATATGAGGTTCCAACTTGAGGTCACTCCAGCACGACTTGATATTTTTTTAGTCATGCTAGAGTGAGCTCAAAATTGTACCTTATATTGCACTTTCCAAATCGCTCATCTGTTCTCACATCATTGAGGAACTATGACTCCATTGTCCACGTGTCAAGATACTATGCTCGTATCAATCAATTGTCAAATAGTTAACTTGCTATGCATAGAATCTTAATCTGAAAGCCCATTTTATTTTGGGTGATTTAGACATACCCCCCTATGTTTTGAGAGTGATAACATGCATCCCTTGACCTCAATCTTCTAAAGAGACTAAGGGGGAAAAACTCAAATGCCCTCAACTTTAATCTATAGCCAAAATCTCAATTTTTTCTTCTCTAATACCAATCATCTTCACGCTCTTCAATCTCCAAGATAATTTTAATCTATTAAACCTTATTTTCATCCATCATTTTCTATCTTGCTTCCTTTCATAAAATATCCAAAAATTTTCTATCCAAAATTTATCATTTTATACTTCCTCAAAAATTATATTTTTCCTTGAGATTTAAATGTTGAAGGCTTGAAATAGATACGATCTTAAGATAAACGATGAGGGTTAGATTTTTTATCTAAAGAGGTTGAAGATGATTGATATTTGGAGAAAAAAATATAATTTTTTGGCTAGAAATTAAAGATGAGGGTATTTGAGTCTTTTTCTCTTAATTTATTTAAAAGACTAAACTATGGCTCACATTAGTCTTTGATGCGCACTTTAATTTGCCCCGAATTTTACCTCAACTGCCCTTCAAGAAGAGAGGGACTTCGTGTTTTGCCCTAGAAAGAAATATTCCACCAAAAGACAAATATACCCTTTGAAACAGCTTAAACCTACACAAACACCCCATCATATTATAAGGTTATTTTAAGTAATTTAACTCTCAATAAGTACCAAAACTTCTGCTCTCATCTTCCTCTCTCCGTCGCGGCCTGTATCCATTTTCGCAGCTCTGAAAACTGAATCTCAGAGGTAGAACTCTATTTACTTGTTTCCATCTATAAGAATCTCACTGGTCTCCCAGAATTTCTATTTGTTTGATGGGTTTCATGTTTTTGTGGAATTTTATGATCTTAATTGTTGCAGGAACGATTGATTTCTGTAGTTTTGTTGGTTTTTTTTTTGTTGTTGTTGTCGTATTTTTTTTTGAGTGAAATGGGGTTTTTATGGTATTTTTTTGGTGGGTTTGGTTATTTCATCTTCAATTCGTATTGCGTGTTGGATTTGGAGTTTTTGAGTTAGAATCTTCACTGTAATTATCAACATGATTTTTTGTTGTCTAATTGATCAAATGTTATTTTGGGTAAGATCTTGAATGTGGTTTTATATATATATAGATATATATATATATATATATTAGATAAAAAACATGCTTTTTACTGTGAGAAATGGGTTTTTGTGGATTTTATGATCTTAGTTGTTGCATGAACGATTGATTTATATAGTTTTGTTGGATTTATTGTCATCTATTGAGTTATTATTCAATGGGTATCTATGAAATGGGGTCGTTATTATTCAACAGTGTAGCAAATTGTTATCTTAGGTTTGATCTTGCAGAAAAATGTTGTATTGGGTGCCCTACGTGGTTTTATATATTTTTTTCCTAGATCACAAATATTTGCTTTTGCATGAGAGAAATGGGTTTATGTGGTAGTGATAATTAGGAGCTTTTGAATATAATGACCCCAATCATCTTTGATGCTTTTGTTTGTTGTGGATCCGTGATTGATTTCAGCAGGGAATGGGTATTACTGGTACTTACTACTTAGTTTGAATTAATTGTTTTCTCTCTACTCCACTTAAACTTGGTGTGTTTATTGCTAAAATTTTATTTCAATGGGATTGCCAGATTGACCTTACTGAGATATAGTGGGATCATCAATTGCTAGTTCTGAGATCCTACTTATCTAATAAAGCACACATTTTCTTGTATTTAATATATATTTTTTTGATGGGTGTACTATGATTATCCCGTAAGAAATTGAGGTTTAGGTCTTTTGCTGATTTTGACACTTTTATTTATTAGAAGCATGTTTACATTTTTTTTATTCGTATAAGATTTCATTAAAAAATAAACAGGTATTACAAAGCAGAAGACGGTTTTTTTTTTTTTTTTAATGTTTGGTTTTTTGGTTTGGTAGGCCTTCTTTGATTGACTAGGACTCTTTTGGTTTGGTAGTACTTCACAGTGTTATTCATGGAGGGTGGTTATTTTATTTTATGAGCTCACATTGCCTAGTCTAGGTATTAGTACCATACCATCAAAGAATGGGACTCTGTTGTAAAATGTCAATTGTCAAGCATTCTTGTCAGTCCCAAATGTGCTTGGGGATTTGTTTCCTTAGTTTTCCTATTCATTTAACTAACTCAGTGATAGCAGGTTCTGAAAATGTTTTTCTCTCTCTTTGCTGGTGGTTATGGTTCATTCATGTAGGCTAGATATGGGGTTTACCTTTAATAGGTGTTGAGTTTCTTTAGTAAAACAAGTTCGTGACTGGTGTTTATTTAGAATTATAATATAACCTGTAAATATGCCACTTGAAGTGACTTTTTGTTTAATTTTAATAAAATAATTTTAAAATAACTTAACCATATAAAAAATTATTGTTGTGGTACTGTCGTGTGTGTGTGTGTGTGTGTATATATAGATATATGTGTGAGAAATTATAATAAAAAACCCATGAAAATAATTAACCACTTTTGCTGAATAACTATATAAGTTCAATGGGTTTATTGAAAAAATAAAAAATGAAATTTATTAAGAAAAATTGGTAAGAAATAAAGAAATTTATTGGCAAAAAAATAGTCATCCAATCCGACTCTTACTATTTGATATCAGAAATTTAATGGCAAAAAAACAAATGGTCATCAATTTATACTAGAAATATGAAATGAGAATAGACTTAACACTGATAAAGTCTTAAATAAATAATAGACTAACCATGGATAAAGTCAAAAAAAAAATTGAAAATGTAATGAAATGATAATTCACAATGTATGGTCGCATTCACATTATTCAATTGCCTATAAAAACATTTGAAATACAATCATTTGAATTCACCTATCTTAAACAATTCGATCTAAACATTTATAATACAAGACTCATTTCTAGTGGGAATTCTCTTATTGTTATTAGCAGCGAAGAATCAAAAGATGAAACCAAGGAGACCATAAAGATATAATAAAATGTATGCAAACTATAGAATCCACTGAAAAGTTTTTCAATGAAAGAAACAAACAATGGCGTTGGTTGATCTCAAAATTGAAATCTCTAAAGTTAAATATGCTTAACCTTGGAGAAAAATTTCTCGACAGAGAGCAAAAATGTACTGAAAGAATATACCATCTACATTTGATCAAGCTTTTGAATCGCATGGAAATGAAAAATGCATGAATATATTTACGTGACTTACGCCATAACCGATTAAGTGACTTCCCCGAGTTTACAAATGAAGAATGAGAACAATTTATATACAATAATAATTTACGTTCATCTTACAATATGACTGATGAAAGTAATACAGATTAGGAATTTGAGTTAACAAATGATATTTCTTCACTATTGATATTAATCATATAAAAGTTGTATTTTCTTTTCTATGTTATGTTTTCCTATTTATGTTATATGATAGTTAAAATTTTCTATTTGTGTTGTATTTTCTTTTATATATTCCATTAACTGAAAAAGCAGAAGAATATAACTTATAACAAAAATGAACTTAATATCAAACAATATTGCAAATACTAATGTCTTACAATACTAATAAAAACAATTATAATATTCTTAAGAGGGGAACTATGGTTATTCACAACACTTCAAAAATATTGTAGTTAACTTAATTTTGAGCTTGACCTGCACATCTTCTACCGAAACCACTCAGGTTGCTTATCCGAAAAGACAAGAAAATCATTAACATTGAAAAATTTTAATTTATCTTTAATAGCAACCCTATTTCTATCTGTTGATGTCTCCCCTTTGTCGACTTTGTTAGTGAATACAAAATACTAACAATCTTTTAAGCATTTTTTGAATGAACGACCTTTATTTTTAATGTTTGATTTGACAACGAAATTTACAATCATTCCTACATGACAATTGGGGCATGCAATTTTCTTTGGGCATTCTAATGCAAAATGTCATGGTTGACTACAAGACCAACACACATACATTCGTTTTTCATTTATACTTCAACTTGATAGAAAAATTATTTATGCAATTAGATGAAATTAAGAAGAGATAACAAATCCTTCCCATTACTAAATATTAGATCAAAATCAAGATCTTAAATTATTTATCACACACCAATTAACGATTAAAATAGTCAATTTAATCTTAGTATTAATAATAGATCAAGATCAAGATCTTAAATTATTTATCACATGCCATTAATAAATAAAGTACCCCAATCAAAATCAAGTTATTAAAATAACGAAGAAAAAGTATTCAAAAACTTACCTTGGTATCGGATTTGTAGGTTCAGACGGAGGAAGGAGGAAAGAGAAAAAAATTCAAACCATTAAAAATGCCACTTTAAGTGACCTTTAAAAAAAAAATGCAAATGATAGTATGGTCATTACACGAGAAAAATACCATTTCAATTGTTTTTTTAGTTTGAAAATGCCACTTGAAGTGGCATTTTGGATTCCTATCACTATTTTTCGAAAAAAATGTTATATTTTTTAGAATTGTTTATTTCAACAACTTGTTTTTTTTTTTTTAATAATTTCCCCTAACGGAAGAAATGGCTAAGCCAGTAATTTCGAGAAAAGGCTTGATCATTTTGGTAATATACCTTGACCGATTATTAAGAAATATTCTATCGACATACCAATTTTTACTAATTGCATACCAAGACATGTACTAATACTACGTTTGAAAAAGCCATGTGAAGACTAAATTCATGTTGAACATGTTTCTTTTTTGGAACTTTAGTGTTTGGTATTGTTAACAACTCTTTTTTGTTGCCGATTCGTTCAAAAAAATCAGTTGAATCTCTCAAATATCAATACTTCAACAAGCCTCCACAAAATCACACGGTTCAACAAGGCCCCACAAAACTGGAATAGCAAAGTTGGCACCATCTATCTTTCCATCTTTATCTTTACAACTCTCTGTCAAGTAAGCAACCATCATCCTCTTTATTTTTTTTAATTTTTTGTTATAAATTTTCGTATTAAGGAAGAGATTGATTGTTTCGTCGATTGTAGAGAAATGGGTGTATTAGAGAGATAAATTGAGAGAGAGAGAGAAAGAAATCAAGTTTTCAGGGGGGGAGTGGGGTACCTGGTCTTGGAGATCTTCGTTTTGGGCGTAGTTTGGTTGAGCAGAGAACCTTCTGTGATGAGAGAGGAACTAAAATTTATGGAGAGAACTTCTCACTATTGATAAAGATTTGAAGGTCTATATTTTTTTTAAATTTTGTTTGAACTTAGAATCCTATCTTCAACTTTCCTTTCTTTCTTTTCTCTCAGTCGATTGTGTGTTGTTCAACAGACGAAGGCAAATTTCACTCATAGGGTGTGTTTGATTATAGAGAAAATATTTTTCTTGAAAATCGATTTTGAAAATAGCCCTAAATGTATGCTACAGTCTGCCTTACTGTCCTTTTTAAAAAAAAAAAGTCTGCCTGCCTGCCTCTATACAGGAAAACAATGGCAAAAAGAGTTGCTTTTGCTTTTAAGTGTGCAGGTCCACTAAGAAATTCATGTTGTCCAATCACAAATGTTGATCCATAATAACTTACAATGCTTTGGACTTGGACCCATATATAGCTCAGTTAGTTGAATTATTAGAGTGTATGAGGTCGAGGATTCAAGTCCATCTCAACCACACACAAAAATGGAAACTTTATTTTTTGACCTTGACTTGAGAACTCTCCAATTCATCTTTTATCAAGAATTTAAAAACTTATCTTATGGATTGGATGGACAAAGAAGGTTGGTTTTATTCTATAAATAGGGAGGGGACTACATTGCTTTAGTGCACCATAAACATTTAGTTTGCACAGTATTCTATGAGATCATCCAGGAAAAAATTGCTATCAAGATAAGTGTTGGGGTTGGCAATAGGCTTATTTTCCATTGTGGCCACTGTTCTTGGAACTACCACTTTCTACACCTCTCATTATACTCGTAAATATATTTCATTCTTTACGTCATATATCTTTTTTTTTTTGTTGAAACATATTTAATATAGTGGAAGATGAATATTATCTTTGTTTTTGATTGAGCATTATTAATGTCACCCATGTTATTACATGTGACAGCTTCATCATGTTATGGGTATCAAAATATGGGCAATATGATTACGACAATCAGTAATAATGAAGAGAAAATTATTTTTTAAGATAAATAATTTTCCTGAAAAAATGACCGTGCAAATCATATTTTCTAAATTTCAGCAAGGATGGAAAAATTACTATAGAAAGTATCCATGCAAATCATAGTTTCTCACACGATTATGTTAAAGTAGTTCAAAAATACAAACTAGAGTCTCGTATTGTTTGGTAGAGAGAAAAAAATAAAAGTACATAGAAGAGAGAGAGACAGAATGGAAAGACCAGCAATTTTTTTTTTTTTAATAATGTTATATAAATAATATCTTTTTAATATTATTTTTAATTTCATCTAGCAATTTCTAAACAACAAGTTATCAAACAGTTCAACATTTTAACAGTATGTTACCAAATAATATACTCAATTCAGCAAGTTGCTTCAATAATAACAACAATAACTTTCTCTCAACTTCAGCAACTTTAGGTACACCTTTTTCCAAATAGAGCATAAATTCTAGGGGTGCACATTGGATTGGATAAATCCGAGAACCGAACCAATCCGAAGCTTTTGGATTTGATTGGTTCGGATTGAACACACTCGTGGTTCGGGTATGGATCGAAAGAAAAAAATCCGGTTGATTTGGTTCGGTTCCGGATTAGACATATAATAGAACCGAACCAATCCGAAATCCGAACCAAATTTATATATAATATTAATATATTTAATTATTAAAAAACAGAACTTTCGTTCTGTATTTCTCTCTTCTTCCAGTTAGAAGAAGCCGAAAACCTAGCCACCGCCGTCGATCATCTCCCTCACTCACCTCACCTCGCCATCTCGTCGGAAAACGGAGAGGTAACTCTCTCTCTCTCTCTCTCTCTCTCTCTCAACTATGTTAGGAAGAGGTAACAGTGCACTAACCCATATTGCATCTGTGGATTGGATTGGTTTATACGCCACCTTCACCGTTCGTGTTCTTCAAGAATACAATGCTGGGTTCTTCTAAGATCTTCGCCTCCACATGCGGTGACTTCGCAATCACCCAGAAGAACCAAGCAAGAGTTGTACCAGTTGAATCTTGACCTGCGAAAAGGAAGCTCAACCCTGTGTCTTTAAGGAACTTTTCACCTTTAGGTAGCAAATCATTCTTTGAAATTTCTTCAGAAGAAGTCATGTAAGCTGTTATTAGATTAGTTTCTTCCACACCTTTAAGCATATCTTCTCTCTTTGAGGGTATGAATCGATCTATGGTTTTCTTTGCCTTCTCCAATTTCTTCTCCTTCTCGATCATCAACCAACGACACAATTTCCACCATGTTTTAGGAATTACATGCCTATAAAATATGGCTTCAGTAGCAACGTCAATCGCCTAATTAGGATTCTTCCCAAATGTAACAGCAAAATTTTTGTCGAAAGCAAACCTCAAGAACAATGAGAACATAAATTATTAGAAGCTTAATAGATTTATATAAGCAAATAAGAAAGATGATCATCATACATATCATGTTGGGTTAATAATATACCAATTTGAATTATGTGAAGTTCTTTCCTATTAGCAAATAGCAACTCTAGTAATCTATATCCCACACAAAGACCATTGCACCATAAAGTTATAAGAGATATCCTCAAAATTTAATCTCCTAACATTTGAATGTCAACCATGTTTCTTTTATCTTTTAATACATTTAAAACACAACCACCTTGACTAAATATTATTTGAGCGGCCAATGTATTTGTTTCTTATTTTGATCTTCTTGTTTCTTGAAAGTATCAATGCGATTGACCCGAAGACTAGAAAGATCTTGCAACTTCTTCGTTTGAGACAGGTAAAGATCTGTTCGGAACTTGAAATTTTGCTTCTAAGTTTTTTTTTTTTTTTTTTTCTTTTTTTTCTTTTCACGTGTTTCTCAGGAGTTAACTTTTTTTGGCAGATATTCAATGGTGTATTTCTCAAAGTGAACAAAGCAACCGTGAACATGTTGCATAGGGTTGAACCTTACGTGACGTATGGGTAAGCATGTCCTATTTCTTGATCATACCACTGTTTCTCAAAAACAAGAAGGGATCTGCACTTTTCTTTCCAGTTCAAGCTATTGAACTTGTTGAATTATATGGCTCCCATTTCTTCTTATAAGAATGTATGCAGTTGAACCATATGTTTCAAACTGTCTGATGGTCTGGATACTTCTTTTTTTATATATATTTAGATGGAACTTAGTACCACTTCATTAATGGGTCTGGTTCATGTCGATTGAAAGAGCAATTAATTCCATTTGAAGTGAAGTCAACACTCTTTGATATTACATTCTATTTCTCAGATACCCCAATCTTAAGAGCGTGAGGGAATTGATTTACAAGAGGGGTTATGGAAAGCTGAACAAGCAGCGAATCGCCTTGACTGATAATTCTATTGTTGAACAGGTAGGTTACAATATTTGTGTCAATCGTTTTTTTTTTTTTTTAAAATAAAAAATTAATGTAATGTTGTCCCTCCCACCCCTTTTGACTGATTTTGATGTTTCTACAGGCCCTGGGCAAGTATGGGATAATTTGTGTGGAAGATCTGATTCATGAGATCATGACTGTTGGACCCCATTTCAAGGAAGCAAACAATTTCTTGTGGCCATTTAAATTAAGTGCACCATCAGGTGGTTTGAAGAAGAAGAGAAACCATTACGTTGAAGGTGGAGATGCTGGAAATCGTGAGAATTACATCAATGAATTTATTAGGAGGATGAACTAGAGTGAGAGCTGTGCTTCTATCTAGTCTTTTTTGAATTTGAATTTTGACTTCCGGGTTTTTTTTTTTTTTTGGTAAACAAGTTGGATTTGGATTTAGGTGATAATTTGTTATATTAAACCATGTGTTGAATTATGGCGTTTTAAGACATTTGAATTGGGTATTCCATTTTGATACCAATGAATCTATTTCTAGTAAAGGGAGTCATTCTTTTGGTTTCATGATCACCTTACTGTGACTTGTGGTTTCAAAACTCGTTCCAGACCGAGATGTATCGTCTGAGTTGTCGTATCAGGCATGGACGAGACGGTCAGATAAGTCAGTTTTTTGGATGAGATTTAAAACCCTCATTTTTTGAACGAGGCGTCTATAATGTATGGAAAACTCGTCTGAGACGACTCAGTATCTGGGCATGGAGGAGATGTGAAACTGAGTTTTAAAACCATGATGCGACTGCATTGTAGTAATGCTAAAATAATGTTATCTTTTTTTTTTTTTTCATTTTCAATTTTACAATCCATTTTCTTCTTCAAACCAAATCTCAGTGAAGGATAGAGAAGATAAAAGATTTTTATAAAAATTAAAAAAAAAAATTCTTGAGCAGAGTGAGAAGGGGATGAAGTTGGTGCCACTTAGGAATTCTTTGACTGATGATACAGCGGACATGGGATCAAGTAGTCGGCTTCTATTGTGGAACCAAAAATAAATTAATAATAAGAGGGGAGTGGACAATCATTTAAAAAACGGAAAATTACTTAAGGACCCTGCTTGAGGGACTTTTTTTTCTAAATAGTCCTTAAGTTTTAGATGGTCTCTTAATAGTCGTAAACTGTTCTTTTCTCGAGTCCCTTGATCTCATCTCCCACACACGATTGAAAGCCCTAACAACTCATCGTTTTCATCCAACTTTTTTGTTTGGATTTTTAACTTTTCAATCAATTTTCAATAGACTCCATTCTATCGGAAAGGATTTAAAGTCATTTTGAAGGATTTTTTCAAACATTTTAAAAATATATGTAAAAAATTACAATTTTTTTTCTTCTTAGCTTTTGAATGAAAATCGATCAAAAATGGTTCTTTTGATTTGAAATCATCTAAACAAGTTGTTATCTCAAGTTCTTAGTTGATTTTTCTATGTATTTTAGTAAAAAAAACTCAAAAATTAAAAATGGGTGAATTTTACCATTGTCAAGTTCACCATTTTATTCATTGTTGAATTCGACAATAAATAAAAAAGCAGTGAGTTTGCCAATAATGACGGACCATTAAGAAATAATAAGTTTACTAAATATCCAGTCAAACTACCACCCAAAACTTAGGGATTATTTAGAAATAAATCCCTTTGCTAGTGTCCTTTAAGTAATTTTCCTGAATAAAAAGTATCAAAATCGTAATGACTAAATTATACCTAAAAAAATATAAAAATTATAAACTGATTCTGCTAACGTGCCATATGCACAAACCATAGAAATTTTACTTGTGTATCCCAAAGGGAAAAAAACAAATCTATGACTCTTTGCACATGCCACATGAACCAATGAATTTTGAGTGTTTTTTTTTTTTTTGTCAGTTTATCACTGACTCATTAAATTAAACTTTTTATTTATTTATTTATTTATTATTATAGGAAGATCTTATGGTTTTAGCTGGTGAGGAAGGAGAAGATTGGTCTTCAACCCAAATGGGATCTCTCTTGTGCAATTGGCATTTGCTTCCAAGGATTCTGAGACAGTTGAAGCCAGTAGCTTGCTTAAAAAAATCCTTCGTTGATAGAAAAACCTGAAAATGGGATTTTGGGTTTAGAAGTAGAACCACCAAAGTTAAATTAAAAATAATAATAATCCAGTTTTGGACTCTCTTGATATTGGGGGGTGTCTGGTATTTTCACTTGAGGCCTACTGTTGAGGGCCTAGTGGTTGTGTTTGGTGATGGGGGGAGTAAAAGAAGATATTGTCATTCATACTAGATTTTGTTTTGTTATGGCTATTTTCACATAAACTTCAATGCAACACTGAATTGGGGGGAAATGAATTCCCCACAAAAATGTGCATTTTCCCACAATCATATATAATAACCCTGGATCAATTATTTGGTTGTAATGATGGTATAACACAGCACCTTCCCACTAATAATAGAAATAAATAGTGCTCCATGAAATATATAATTTACACGGGTCGGGCATCATGGAGGAGGGTATTAAACAGCGTAGAGAAGGAATAATTCAATGCCGGCATGCTTGGTTTGCGAGAAATCTTTATGTTACAGTCTTAGTGACATGATAGATAAATTATATGCCCATCTGCGGGTATGAAACAAAAATTCACGTTATTGATTCAAAGGAACCCCTGAATTCTGGTTTGGTTGCTGCTGCATTAAGCCAGGCTCCAATGCATCCAGAGATTGAAGGGTTGTATCCTGTTTAAGACAAAACCGTCTCTCAAGCTCGAAACAATCTTAAATGTAAATATGATGATTCACTAGTGACGGACAATTATCACATATTCAAAGACAATTATGTGATAAAAATCTAGATTTCCAATACACTTTTTAAAATATAGATTACGCACTACTGTACACTTCATAACATGCTATGGAGAAAAAATCTTTTATATCAACAATTCTTGCAGAACTCGTATTTGGAAACATCAAAGCTTCAGTATTAAGGTGTTCTCTAAACTTCATTTAATTTTTGTTTTGAAGCCTTATAGTATAGTTATGTTGTTTGCCAATAGAAAAGGAGGAAGAAGAAGCAAACTTGTGGTGTTCTAGAAGCCTAGATGGTAAATCTCTTGTTTGACAATTGGTTAGAAACTCTTGAGCATGTCTCATGAAATGAAATCAGTGTGGGAGCAGGGAAATCAAGGTACCAAACAAGTTTGGAAGAATTAAGTATTTAATACAGTTTTAAAAAATTTATAAGTAAACGTGTCGAACTTTAAAACACATTCCATAAATAACTAGAGTACACAATCCATAATCATAAACCTGAGTAGGGTTAATAGTAGATTAGTTATGTTAGAAATCATGAAACGAGATCATGAACTTGAGTGAACATGAGATTTCAGGACCCCAGGTGGAAGATTAGCACTGCCGGGCTAACACTACTTAGTCATATAAATATTTCCTGGTCTAGTTTTGATCAATAATGAGCACGATAACATATAATGTGAAAGTGTTAAGCCCCATACCAACTTGCATTTATCACATACCTGCGCATGCAAAATCGGATGTGTCTGCTGATCCTGGGCCCACACATAGGGCTGTGGTTGTGACATTCGATAGTATGGCTCTTTAAGATCAAGTTTGCACGATGATGTCTGAATAATCCCACCTAGTTCAGCACCGGCTCCCCACATTTTAGCTTTGGAAAATAAAGCGCAAAAAAGTCAGAAAACAAGGCAACCTTCCACAGCAATACCAGCTTAAGCAACACTACGATGACAAAGCCAACCTGACAGAGTTAGGTACATTGTATAGCTCTGAGCATTGTGAGCAACCATGTGAAGCCGTCCAGTAATTTCTTGCCCAGCCATGACATACAATGGCTGTGAGAGAACACAACGTAACTGATACCAATGTGTAGTTGGTGCACCAGGAGCAGTAGTAAGCCATCTTTGAACAGTACTGCAGATCAATTCAGTCCATTTCCTCGTTCAGAAATCAAGATAAAATCTTCTCAAAGAAAAAAAGAGAAGAAAAAATACTGAAAAAAATGGAGGAGAAAAATGACTAGTAAAGTCCACAGATAAAAATCCAATCAAGGTTGGATGGTTTACCTCCCATCAAATAGGACGTCAAACCAACAAGCCAATCCATGCACTTTAGTGCCAACAGATGCTACGAATCTCAATGGGATGTCAATTTCATATAGATCTTCTTCCTGAAAGCAAGAACAGTTTCAACCATGCAAAATAATGATTACTATACATATGCTTCAGAAGCAAGAACTTCATTTCAGAGATGCAAAAAATTCAATCAATCATTAACGAAAGAAAAAATAAAAATTATGATAAAAATGAGGATAGTGGCACAAAACAAGAATAATGCCGTGGAATTGTTTTGAAGGAACACTTTTTCTACAAGAAACTGGAGAAACATATCCGTCATCATTAAAAAATAAAACAAAAATGGAAAATAAAACATTTTGATACCTTTACAGTAGTAAAATCTATTGTGTGGAATATTGCCGGAGCGACCAATAACCTTGGATCAAATGCATCAACCACTGGCTGTATCAAAAGCAAGAAACCCCATATAATAGAATTAGTCATAACAAAATCACAACCATTATATTTTCTGGTTCTCATGATAATATTTTTTTTCCAATGTCCATTACATGGCAATATCAACCCCAGCACATGCCTAGCAACTAACTAAGCATGAGGCTTCATTATCTGTTCCAAAATATGTCGTCATATGCATTCAAAAATTTCAAAGTTACACATGGAAGAAATGGCTTTAGAGAGACTTGACCCCAAATTTTTAGCATAAAGGTTTGACAATGATGACCATTGAAAATGTTGTGGCCAGGTTTGAATTATTTGTGCTCAATGATTGAGATGTAAAATGAAAATGACATTTGAAATTGATGACCACCAGAAGAAGAGAGCACAAGAGATGAAGAAAGAAAACGTGCATCAGGTTTTAAGAATGGAACTTAAAGACGTGGAAATACATCTTGGATACCAAAGTACGAAAAGTGCACCAGTTAGTGGTAGTATATTTGGTTCGGCCCAACATAGAAACACCTCAGGAAAAACATGTAGTTATTATGCAATGAACATGAGAGACATATGGAACAACAAACAAGAACCTCAATCAACAGGACCGATTCCATCAACAAAAAATACATGTATAACCATTAATGTGATGTAACACGACTTTGTCAGATCCAATATAGGGGTAAAATCAAATTCAAGACATGGAATAATGAAACAGCCAATGAATACTGACTAACAAATCTACAGAACTGAACCACCACATAAACTAGAAACCTAGTAAAAGACAGCTAGTTGTGAGACCAATATTTACAAAACAATAAGTGGGGCTTACCAATGCATAATTTTATATTAACCAATTCAAACAAAATTGTAATTATTCAAGGTACCATGGGAGATGGTATAAAAAATTGCACTCTGAAGCTTCTTCGCCCAGTTTTAGAAGTTTTAAGCCAGAGTGGAAATATTATAAAAGAGAACAATAGAGATGATTGGGTTCTTCCATCAATATAACAGAAATAAGTAGTAGGAATGCTAATTGACCTGGGTAAAGTATCCTTGAAATGCAGATCCATACAGGGGAGTAAGATCAACCCCATAGTAATTTTGTTGCTGCCAGAAGAGGGCCTAGAATACACACAACAACAACAACAATAAGGACCGCCACATTAATATGTAAACTATGCATGGTTTTAATAATATCCATTATAAATAACAGCGTTATAAGGATCATATCCTTTAGCCCTACACACAGAAACAATGTCAATAATATAACGGCCATCAGTGGTAGTTATTCATATTAGAATTTATTCCGTAAGACCCATATATAACCGCTTATCATTGTAAACAGCAATTGAGAAAAAATAAATTTGAAACTCCTCCATGATTAGAAACAAGTAAAGGGCTGATTTTTTTTGCATATCATTCAAATGTGTGCTTTTTGGCTCAGCATTATTATAATGTGTTTCCTTTATATCAAGTATGTTACCATTGGAAACATTTTACAGATCCATTGCATTTCCGTACCACATATTTTTCTCACATATTCTAGCATGGACATCTGCACATATTTTTATATGAACAAGTTGCCATAATGTCCATAATTTTCTGTGATCAAGTCTGTGTCACAGGCATGTTAGACACCAGCATCTATGTCCCAGTTCATGTACTGCAGATTATCACAATTCAGATGTTTAAACTTTAAAACAATGAACTTGTTCCTTAGATACAGGTAATAGAAGCCTAAGGCCTATTCTAGTGAAAAGGTTAATTTTGAAACAAGTGCACACGACCTATACCATTTTAATAGTGTAATTCTGAGAAATCCAATAAATATAATGATGTTGAAAAAAATACACATGTCAATCTCATATTTATACCTTATTTGCAACTTCAACAAATAAATATTCATCGCTGAATGGTGCCATGTGCATCCTACAGAAGTAATTAATGTTAGGAAATCAAAACCAAATGGCCAGGAATATCACAAATCACAGGAGCAAATTATATGCCAAACAATTATGATAAAATGGAATGCAAGGGATTAATCCTTGTTACAGTGCATCAATCATATAATAGGTGCAAAAGCTGAAAACTATAGCAATAAATGGAAATCGATTAGGTCAACAAGCTAACCCAACTCAAGCCAACCCTCTTGCAGCGGGTGTCAATAAATCTCTTCAGGTTGCAAAAAAGAAACCTTACCTAAGTTCAGATTACAACCACACCCGCTATCACATAAGTATTATACACACAGCCACACACAAATTAGGTTGTTGGAGATCATTGAAAATAATAGGAGAGATTTTGAAACCAAGCCCTAGCTCCTTCTGTAATGACCTGAAATCCTAAAATGTATCTCGAGGAAAGAATTTTAGATCCGTGCGTTGATTTAAAAGTTATCAAATCCTCGAGTTTCGCATTAGATATTTTTCCAATAGGTAAACGACACCTTAGAGACGTAATTTGAGGAAACCGATCATACCATTAGATTCGTGTCGAAAAATCATCCGAAATAGAGTATAAGTTTGTCCAATTCGGCATTCGGGAAAAAAACAATTCTCAAAATGACAAGTATGTCCCAACTTAAGTGATATAAATATCTAAATTCTATTAGAAAAATCAGATTTTTCTTATTCTCCTCTCCAAACAAATCTCAACTATTTTCCTTCAATATTTGAAACTCAGATCTACACTAAACAAGAACGATCCGAGCTTAGGCGCAAGAAGGAAAGTTGCTCCTCTCGTCGAGGGTTACGCGTGGACGCAAAGAAATCTGATTTTCGCCGGAAGAAAATTTTGAAGATTGGCCGGAGGCGATTTTAAACTCCGTTCAACCGTTGAAAATAGCTTGAACTAGGTTGCCTTCCCTTCTACCTTCTAGTTATGCGATAATTTCATAGAAAATCCATATGATTGTTGATAAATCGATTATTTCATTAAGTTTATACATATTTGAACGATTTGAATCATGTTTGCATGCTTATTTATGATTGGTTTTAGTTCATTTGATGTAATATAATCATTTTATAGTTAATATGATATTTGGATCGATTTTGGTCGAGTTTCGACGAAAAATCAGCAATTCGGAAAAGTATCCGAATGTTGAGTTTGGTTCTAATTTGTTTTGTGTTGCTTCCATATAGTATGTATACCCATTTCCTACATTTATTTCATTAAAAACAATTACGTATTACTTTAAGTTCTTTAATAAATAAATAAATAGTTCATTTTCAATTTCGACTTTGAAAAAATTATTTTTCAACACTTAGTTAAATTTGCATAGATTTCCAGCTTTTATGTCTTATGGTTTTATCTTCGTTTTCGAGTCTTTCTACTCAACCAAAACCATCGAATGGAATTGGTTGATGCTCTATGGATTTCGAATTTCTTTAAAAGTAAAATTACTTTGATAGATATGTAGGAAATTAGATGATAGATTGATCGATTTAATCGATGGATGGATAGAGAGAACGTATGTTCTCGACTGATTGATGGGACAGTGCCTCCAGTTCTACGTAGTGGCCATGCCACGTAAAACGTGATAGATAGATAGAGGGATGAGATGGTTGATGGATGGATATGACAGATAACTGTCACTGGAGGGCACTACCAGATTTTGTTTGTATTTTCGATTAAAAGAAATGATATATTATATACAAAATAAATTATTTTGTTTACCAGTAAAGATTTGTAGAAAACCCATAAAGAGTGACGCGTTGCTATGTATCCGGAAGCGGCGAGTCAATCTAGGATAACACTAGATGTCATATGCTCTTCGGTAGTATGGGATACCTTAGAGCATATTACAGCTTATGAAATCCGGGAATTTCTCCTACTTATTTCCTGGGAAACGTTGTGTGTAAAGGCGGTCTCTGTATAGTATAGAGCTAGGCGGGGTTCACATGCATTGCCTCTTGATAGGTTTCGACGCGAGGGGTCTCCTGGGCTAGTTAGTGATCACTTTTAGTCTGTAGTCGTCAAACGGTCGACCTCACCGTTAGTTGAACTCAGTATTGGGTTCTTGGTCAACGGCCAGTCTGAGCCGGATAAATGGTCATCCAACCGTGGTATGCTAGACCGGCCACAAAATCAGATTATAACGATGGGATTCCACATCGGAGGTTAAGTTTGGAATATCGTATTGCCATAGCCGAGGCGGTTATATCGGCGTGTTCCTCTGCTCTCTTATCGATTACACCGCCATGTTCTTATTATGTATCTTTTTCTTATTTTGTAATGATTGATAGATGTTTTCATTTAAAAGATGCATATGTTACTTTAAATGATAGGTTGAAATTATTTAACTGTTTATTGAATATGCTTAGACATTTATCGTATGTTACATTATGAAAAACTTACATTATTTAACTGTTCAACTGATTACTCGTGCAAGTATGACTCGTTGTTAGAACGGCGTTCATCCTGCTGAGTAACATTCCCCTGTTACTCACCCTATCCTTCCCTTTTCAGATTATTCAACTTTTGAAGAACCGTTCTTTGAGGAGTCTTTTGAGGAGGTCCTCGAGGAGGATCAGATTGATGTCTTGCCGCCGCCATGTCTTTGAGGACTAGTAGAGGATCTTAGCAGTTTTTGGTTGTAGATAAGAAACATGGTAGTTTAGAAATTTTTGTAACCTGATGAATTATGAGATTAAAGATCTTGACTTATATCAGTGTTTGTCGATTTCTTCTGTTTACTCTAGACTCTCGTATAGATGTTAGTTAAATGTTTATTCCGCTGCGTGTATTTTCTTTTCATAAGTATTATTATTTATGAATGTTCTGTCAGAGTGTGTGTTTGATTACCTCATACCTCGAGATTCTAACCGATGAATCATAGGGATTCGTGTTGGGATTTCGGGGCGTGACACCTTCTATTCTTCCTCTCTTTCACCTCCTAACCACCACCTCTCATCCCTAATTGGCTAGCCCCTTCTCCACAACCTACACTCCTGCCTTTCCTCAGAATGAGAAGCTACAGGGGCAATCGAGGATTTGATGTGGAGACTGGTCTTTGATTAAAGGTTGCATGAACTTGATAAGGGAAATTCATTTGCAGGTTTTTGAAGATTTGCAATATAATTTTTATAGATAGAGTGTGCTGTTCTTTGTACACCAGGATTTGGAAGTGAAAATGGAATTTTATTCTATTATCCATTCTTCACAGCTAGGGTTTTGTTTACGGATATGTTCACATATTCTATAGTGTCCATGTATAGAGAGGTACCAAGGACTACAACAATGAAATTTGCATAACTTCTCCCGAATAGAAGGATAGACTTTTTTTATTGAAATTTTTTCTTAGCCCACAGTAGTGAAATTTGTAAAGGTTCTATTGAATGAGAAGGATGGACTTGTCTGACAGAAGATTTTACTCAACCTGGAAGTCCAGTCATAGCTTACCATTACAAAAGACAAAAAACTTTTTACCAGACGAGTGCAAGGTCATCAAAACTAACTTAGGGACAGTTTGGTGATAGTACTCCAAAGCACAAAAGAAAATATTCTGATAACTTGTAACAAGGACACAGACACATGCTGGTGTCTGACATGGGTACAAGGTGCATAACACAACCTTGAGAAGTTCGACATAGGTACTATGATATAATTTTTAAACAATAGTTTACTCAGAACTCCCCTAAATAAAAATAGGGAAAGAAATATACAAAAATTAATAAAAATTAGATTTCTAATATATTTTTTATAAGTGCAAATTTATTAAAGAGGGCAAGAAGTCTGCAAAGAAGAGAACAAGCCAACTTATCAAAAAAGAACAAAGGCAAGATGCCAGCAATAAAGAAAAGAAAAACAAACACACAAACAATCACACCATGCTCAAACAATCACCCTCTACATCTACACACCAAATCTTCAAAGAACACTCCTCAAACTGCTTGCTCCAAAAGAAAAGCAGATCCAAAATGCTGAAAATAACTTCCTGAACAGGAAGCTCCTTCCCTTGGAAGATATGCTCATTCATCTCCTTCCAAAGACCCCAACAAATGGCTGCAGGTAAGAACCTCCAAACAGTCCTCTTATGGAAGTATTTTTTTTATGGATAATGATCAAAACTGAGGATAACATTACTTTCCATGACGGTACATGTCCAACAAGCAAAAATCTTAAGTGTTGTGCCTTTGTAACATATGCCATAATGCTTCTAGAAGTAATCTCTCATCATCCCCAATCAGCTTCTACATCTTAGCCCCAAAAATGGGTCCGTGTTTTGAATCCTATGTTGCCATTCAACTCTATCTAGAAGCCATATCCATGGCTAAGACCATCCCTCCCCTCCCCAAAAAAAAAACACACACACACACAACACCCCGAGACAAACTCAATCCCATGTCATTTGAAATAAGCTTCACAAGCGTGCTTTTACGCAACCTGACTTTACTACCCATATAGAAAACATGAGGAGTGCCTTGTACAAAGACTAAGACGTACATTCTGATGTACCAAGAAACAACAGTAGAAACTACTACTACCGTGCTACAAAATACAACAGCCACCACTAGAAAAGTGAAAAAGAAAAGAAAAAAAGTAAAAAATGCAACAACTTCAGCCAAAACTTATGACGATCCTAGATTTATACGTCAGAATGAGCAACTTGCTAAGGACACTTATGATATTATTTCGAAATCAAACTACTTGTTTTTATTGGTTTAAGATCCAAGGCCATGAAAATAGGAACTGGAAGAAATTATATACATCATTTGAGTAAACACTGCTACCATCACAAATGAACATACTCAAAAGCATAGGGAAGACATGACCTTTTAATGGCCACACTCACCTTCCAATTGTGGGGAACATTTTTCCATTAGGAACAAGGAACCGGTCTCTTGCAATCACATATGATTCCAGCATTCTTTCGTTAACTAATAAAGTGCCTACAAAACACACAAATACAGGATTATACTTCTTGCAATATGCCTCATTACAATATTTAATTTTCCCATGCAGAAGAGTCGGTGGCATATATAGCCTGAAGGCAACAAACGATACCAAAGCGTCCAAGAACAAGGGAGTTAAAATGGGGGGGGGGGGGGAGATGGAAATGAAAACAGACAGTTCAAAGATAAAAACAAGAAGGATATTTGAGTTGGGAGAACTAGAAAGCTTAGCTTGTAAGTCCCCAATTTGGTCCAACTTTGGCAAACTAGTACCAAAGTGGACCAATTTAAGTCAATTCCATTCAATGATATCGGTATAAAGTTGTATCCATTTTTTATGATTCTCTTTCCATGTTCTCTAGTAGCTCAGTTCCGCTAGGATATTAATTTGTTGAATGAACAATGTTTACTGTCTTGGATGGTACATGACGAACATGATTGTTTATTGAATCATTGGTGCAATTCCCAAACAAATGGCATAAAACTTACCCATTGGCTCAGATATCAGAATATCTGCTTTTGTTGGCAATTCAATTTCCTCAACTTTACCTTTGACCACCTGCAATTAGATAACAAATGTCCAGCAGGAAAAGTGAAATTTAGTCAAAAGGTGATTATGAAAAGAAATATGAGATCAACCTTTGGTGCTAAAGGAGAAAGTATAATCCCACCGTAATTCGTTGTCCTAGTGATGGATTCCCAGCAATGAGTTTGCGTGCATATTCCGCCATTTCAGATGCCTCCACAGCATAAACATGCTTTGCACCAGCCTAGAGGAAAACAAAACGGAAGATAGATTTGCATATCTCTATTATAGTATTATTATAATAAATACTGATCCTAGAGCTGTAATCTGATTCTTGAACCGTTTTTTTTTTTCAAAAAGCATCCTTGTAATATACAAATTTTCAATGTTGATTTTAAATTGAAATATTTCAGCATTTATATATTTTTGAGCCAACCAATTGGACAAGTTGGCTCCTTTAGTTGTAACTTCTATCATTTTTGGCCACTTCCTTTCTCAAACGTTCTTGCAAAATTTAATCTTTATAAACATGTGTCCTAACTAGTAAGGCATCATGGGTAAAATAGATTTTATCCTGAATTTTAAAAAAAAAAGTGAATGGGACAGAAAAAAACACCTTTAGCATCTTTTAAAGGGCAAACCATTACTTGAGTATCATGTGTATCACATGTGCCCCTCACATTATTCAACATAGAAAAGCACGCATGCATAGACATAAGGAAATAAAATGCAAATGGGTATCTCATAATTTTTTAATTGATGTACCTGCACAGCGAATAATGAAAGAATACCACTACCAGCGCCAACATCAACTACCACACGACCCGCAAAATCAGCCCGGTTCTCAATGATTGCGGCGTAATAAGTTCCTGGACAAGAATAACATTTACTATATTAAAGACAGGTTCGTTAAACTACCTTCTAGTGCTAACCATAACATTAAAACACATTTAATGCTTGAAACTTTAAATAGAGGATCAGTATGATTTCATCGAATTAACTATTCTCTAGAAATACCGCAAGATAAGAGGTCGAGCCTTTTTCAAAAGCAAATTCAGCAACAGGTGAGGTAGTAAGGTCTCTGTGTGTGTGGTAATACCACAGACTTGGGATTGAAAACCCACCTTCACATTTAAATCTATATAAAATAAAGCACATAAAAAAGAGCAACAAATAGCAGTCTGATCATATAACCTGTCCTCACATAATCCTGTAACATATTTTGCTGATGCAAGAGCTGTCCATAGTAATGGAAGTACATTTTAGCAGAAGATGCCTCTATTTTATCATCAAACTTGCTTTTATGGGCTACAACTGTTCCATTTTCCACTTTAACTCCTGGAAATGAAAAACAATAATTAACCATAATTTTTTTTTTATGAATAATAATTAACCATATTCATAATCATAATGTTTATGATAATTACAAAAAATGCTTTTGATAGAATTTGTACAAAAAAGAAAGAAACTAACATTATTATATTTGATTTCAAACTCTAACACAAACTACCAATATAAAAGTCTAACAGATTAAAAGATTGAACTTGAATAGCAATCGAAAACGGATATTATACCAGAACATGCATCAACCACTTCATTCTTCCATTGTTCAAATGCATGATGGAAGGCTTTACTTTCATCCACATTTCTAAATCGAATAGTAACTGCTGTTGAAAAATGTTTCTGGTTCAAAAGAAAAATGACTATTAACACATAAACCTCCAAAAAAAATTCACCTTTAGGGTATATTTCAATTTGAACATAATAAAAACATCCAAACATTTTGGCAATTATCTAAACACCTTAACTAATTGCGTTACCTCATCGTTCTTGCTGGTATCGGAGCCTTCATTTATAATAATTGATTCAACTGGACCTAATTTGAAAATCTGGAACAAAAATTATGTACTTTAACACTCTCATCCATCAAGCATTTATCTAGAACTAATATCTTAATTAAAATACAAAAAAAAAAAAAAAAAAAAATGATCTAATTTTCTCAAGCAAACTAAATTGAAATAAAACCATTCAAACATCATTTGAACTTAAACTAAAAGGGACAAAAAGCTAAACCTTGGTGATTCGAAGATCGAAGTGAATAATATCGCTCGAATCGGATTCGGATTCAGATTCTGATTCTTGGTGGAGTCGAAGCTGAGCAGCAGCAGATTCAACACTGAAACGAGCTACTACTGATGAAGCAGTAGTTGTTGCAGAAGATGAGGAGGATAGTTGAGAAATGGAGATAGACTTGAACTCTTGTTGTTTTTGTTTTTGCCCTAGAGATTCCTCCATTGTTGTTCTTTCTGAAGCTTGAAGCGAGAACCTTGGAAAGAGGAAAAAATTAGGGTTTTGAGTTAAACTGTTAGAGAGGCTAAGAATCGCAGCCACTAAAAAGAAAAAGGAAAATAAAGAAAGAAAGAAAGGAGTACAGAGAAACAGAGGGAGAGATGCTAAAGACTTCTCATTTCTCACTTCTCCCGTTTTATTGGTAGGTTTGTTTGTGTTTGTGTTTGTGTTTATGTTTATGTTTATGTTTAGTGTAATTTTACATTTTGTTATAAGGTATCACATCAAAGTAGACAATCAAAATTCAAAACCCTAACATCCCTAAAAGGTAAAAAAATCATATTAGTTGTTTGACAAATCATAGTAAATAGAGTTTTGACAATATGACTCGTGAGATGGCATACTTAATCCACTTCTTGACATGAGGAAGTTCGAGTCTGTAAGCCTCAGGATACAAGACTCCCTCGGGATACACTTTTTCTACAAGAAAGTGCAATAGTGTATCTCGAGGCATATAAATATAAGATTCCTGAACTTGTCCACATCAAGGAGTCGATTGAGTATGCCACCTGACGAGTCATATTATCATGACTCTAGTAAATATCACGTTTTTAAATTAGGGTATAGTGCACCACCTTAAAAGATAGAATTAAAATAATGGTGAAATGATCAAATTTACCCTAACAAAAAAAAAAAAAAAACCTCTTTACACTCACTTACAAAGAAGGAAAAAAAATTGATTTTTTGTTCGATAGGAAGTTATCAAAATTTTTCATTATGACTCAATAAGATTCTATTAAATCTACTTGGAAGAACTTGATAGAAACTTACTGATTAAGAAATTGTAAGAACTTATTAAGTCCTTTTAAGTAGATTCAAAGAATTCTACCGAATGTATGTTGGAGAATTCAATATTGGTCTACCGAATAAAGTTTCAGTTTCTTCTCGTTGTTGAGATTTTCTAACATCCCTAGATTAGAAGTTGAGGTTTCCGTGATCATTTCTAAATGACATTACAAGTTCTAAGGGTATTGCTTCTTGTACCATAAAATCCTTGTTGAAACTTTCATATATGCAAAGAAAAGAGATAGTGTTAGAAAAAAAAAAAAGTGGGTGAAAAGAGTATTTCAAAAAACTTGGGAGATGCAAGGAGTAAATAGGTGAAAAGAGAACATATGGTGGGTGCAAATAGCTTAGTCCTTAAATTAGACCCATCGATTGGGAATGAACGTAAAAAGGATATTATCTTCCATTGAACCCATATATACACCTAATAAAATGGGATTGGTTCATAATTTTAGACCAACAAATCCACTAAACGGGTTGGTCTAAGAACTAAATAGCCTTGCCATGAATCGTCACACCAAAGATGATAAGGTGAGGCATACGAAATGTTCCTAAAACCTCTACTATTAGAATGGTAACTAATTGACTAATAGATCGATTAGCAAAAGTCAATCACACTCTTAATCTATAAATATCAAGGTAAAGTCAATAGATGAACCTTGGATCATTTCTCTCAAAAGCTGTGACTCTCGAGCTCCAAACAATAACAATCTCTTTAGTCCCTCTCCCAATTCGGATCATTTTGCTAAAAAAGACTTGGACTCTAATATCACAGAAGATCAAGCTCACACACACCTCTTAATAGATAAACCATCATATAGAAAATATCAACCTTACAAGCCCATATTTGAAATTAAAACACTATTAGAAGAGTAATAACTTCACAAGCCTTTATTTACGGGGAAAACACCATCTACGCAATAATAAACTCTTAAACTCTTCTCTAGATCACTTTCTTGCAAAAGATTTAAGGTTCCATCTCTTGAGAAGAAATGGGGTTGCCAATAACACTCGGATTCAAATCTCCATAAAAGATCAAACCTACAAAGCTTTATATCTAGAAACAAAGCTTCATTTAGAGACAAAGCATTCTTTTGAATAGTTTATAGTCACAAGTTATTCTTTAGAGACAAAAACATCATCCATTAAAAGGATAAGCTCACAAACCTTTCTCCAAAGGCAATGGCAAAGTATAATTGAGATAAGATAAAAATCTTAACATCATTTTCTCACCAAAAAATAAAATAAAAGAGCTCAAAAGCCTTTCTCTAGAGGAGTAAAGTTCTTTAACGACACTTAATCAAAAAAGATCAAGCGTACTAACCATTTTGTAGAAGGATAACTATACATCCTTCTCAATTAATCGAGCATAAAGCTTGTAGAGAAGAAAGCATACATACACCACCCTCCTTATGACACTAGAGGGATCATCCATTAACTTTCCTTGGAAACTCAAATGTAATCATTGTGACAGTAAGAGAGACCTGTTAAATTTGTCCTCATCTTCTTCCCTAAGCTTTTGACTATTAATTATAGGAGAAATTTTCACCGAGCATTTTTTTTATTGTTAATTAGAAGAGAAAGTTCCATCTAGATTTGTTATCTTTTATTCCATACATAACAAGTCAAAAACTCAAAATTTCCTATTGATTAGGTCTTGCAACATATTATAGATTTTCATCGACATTAGTTACTCTCCCCTCACTATAATAGTAAAGACAATATGTAATCCAAGAGTAAAATTATAAGCAGCGCTATGTGAAACAATAAAAAGAGTAATAAATTTTGGGATCCACCAAAAATGAATTCTCAAAGAGGAATTTTATTCAATTGAAGATGATTTATGTTTTGTTCTTACAATCTTTTATAGAATTTTTTTAATTTATAATTCTAGTAAAACGAGGAAATAGCTCCAAAAATAAAAATGGTCAAAAATAGCAAAAATTACTAAAAATATTTTTTCACACACTAAATATGGAAATAGAAACTACTTAACCTTAAAAGTAAGACAAAATCTATGATGCACGATTCTAACTTCTATAGCTAAAGTTATAAACAAAACGAGAAATTGTCAAAAATACCAAAATTACGTAAAAAACAAGGTAAACAAAGGAATCAGGCCTAAAAGTGAAAATTCCATCACAAAACTATGAATCTTAACGATCTCGACATTTTTCATTCAATAATGAGTCTTCTTAGATGATTCTAACTTAGTTGTCTTTTTCGGGTCCATGGGCCCTTATAGACCTAAGGCCTTATACTTGGACTTTTGGTGATCTAAGCGTTCCATGAATTCTTCTCCAACTCGTCCTACACCAATAAGTCAAAAATAATAATTGAAGTGGTCATGCAAACTTCTTTATTGTTATAATAAAAGAAGGATTTTGTTAACTTGTACCCTTAGGGCACACGTTAAAGTGCAATAAATACACTTTGAAAATTGGAAGAGAGTATTTTGGTAAAAAGTAATTTTTTAAAAGGCATTCTCGGTACAAAATTCAATTTCCAAAGTGTATTTAGTGTACTTTACGTGATGTGTGCCCCAAGCGCACACGTTAACAACACCACAAAGGAAAGGTGAGCATGAGAATCGACATTAGGTAATGTTAGGTCTTGCATTAAATGTCATAAAACAACATAGATTCTATTGCCACACCAACTTTTGTTAATGTCACCCCAATTCAAATGAACCAAAGATTGGGTGAATCTTTATTTCATGCATTGAATATGACAAAATTTTGAGTCCGGTACAATGTTCATTTTAATTCTCAAAACATATTTTTCTAGTTAATTTTTTACTATTATAATTAACAAATTTGTAATTTTGTCAATTTTATAATCAACGATCTCGCTGGTAATTTATCAACAAATTTGTTGATTATGAAGCAAATGAATTCATTGGAAAAACATGTTTTGAAAATTAAAATGAACAGTGTACAAAAACTGAAATTTTGACATAAGTACGATATGAGGTTCCAACTAGAGATTACTCTAGCACAACTCTTAAATTTAATATAATCAAGGTTATCTTGGTAAAAAAAAAACAAGAAAATTGCATCGCACCACCATGTTGCTTAGCTTATAAAGATGGGAGTCATGAAAATTGCAGCCTTTTATAGATTTTATTATTGTTATAATTCTAGTAAAACGAGAAAATAGCAACAACAAAAAAATGGTTAGAAATAATAAAAATTACTAAAAATAATTTTTTACACTAAATATGAAAATAGAAACTACTTAACCTTAAAAGTAAGGCATAATCTATGGTGCACAATTCTAACTTCTATAACTAAAGTTATAAACAAAATGAAAAATTATCCAAAATAAGAAAATTACGTAAAAAAACAAGGTAAACAGAGGAATCAAGCCTAAAAGTGAAAACCTCATCACAAAACTATGGATCTTGATGATCTCAACGTTTTTCATTCAATAACGAGTCTTCTCAGATGATTCTGACTTAGTTGTCTTTTTGAGTCCATGGGCCCATGTGGGCTTAAGCCTTATGCTTGGACTTTTGGTGATCTAAACGTTCCATGAATTCTTCTGCAACTCGTCCTACACCAATAAGTTAAAAATAATAATTAAAGTGGTCACGCAAACTTTTTTACTGTTATAATAAAAGAAGGATTTTGTTAATGTGTGCCCTTATGGAACACGTTAAAGTGCAATAAATACACTTTGAAAATTGGAAGAGAGTATTTTGGTAAAAAGTAATTTTTTTAAGGGCATTCTCAGTACAAAATTCAATTTCCAAAGTGTATTTATTGCACTTTACGTGACGTGTGCCCTAAGCTCACACGTTAACAAGACCCATAAAAGAAAGATGAGCATGAGAATCGACATTAGTTAATGTTAGGTCTTGCGTTAAATGACAAAATGTTATAAAACAACAGATATTTTATTGCCACACCAACTTTTGCTAATGTCATCTCAATTCAAATGTATCAAAGATTGGGTGAATCTCCATTTCGCGCATTGAATATGGCAAAATTCTGAGTCTGGTACAATTTTCATTTTAATTCCCAAAACATGTTTTTCCAGTGAATTCACCACTTTTATAATGAACGAATTTGTAATTTTGTCAATTTTATAATCAACAAATTCGCTCATAAAATACCAGCCATTTTGCCATATCAACGAATTTGTTGATTATGAAACAGACGAATTCATTGGAAAAACATGTTTTGAAAATTAAAATGAACTGTGTACCAAAGCCGGAATTTTGACATAAGTACGCTATGAGGTTCCAATTAGACAACACTCTAGCGCAACTCTTAAATTCAATATAATCAAGGTCATCTTGGTAAGAAAAAACAAGAAAATTGCAACGCACCACCATGTAGCTTAGTTTTTATAGATGAGAGTCTTGATAATCTGATGCCCCCCTCTCTGACATAGGCCCTATTAGAGAACCATAGATCATTTGCCTCAGGATACACAAGAAAAAACTTTATGATTTTGCGTATCAAATGATCTACGGTTCTGTGATGGGGGTATATGTAAGAGAGGGGGGGGGGGGGGGGGGCGTTAGAAAATCATTTATTCCAAATATAAGATAGTTCTAATGTTGTATTTTAGTAAATATTCAAGCTACTAATTGCAGTAATTTCTCAGAAAGACGAGGCAAAATATTTGTTGTCACAGCCATGGAGACAACAACTCTTTTTAAACAAGAAATAAAAAAGAATTTTAACCTTTGAGGTTGGAATTGTTTGAACACAAAGCCCCATGATGTCTGCCTAAGAGAAAATTACTAGAAGAGCTATGCATCTTGTCAAAAGTCAAAACTATTGAACCATATATCTGATTTCATGATTATGTTTTTACCAAAATAGTTATCTGATGTGCAATACTCGCGCAAACAATTTCATGAATTTATTTCTATGGCCTTGAGTTGAAATTGTGTTCACAAGAAGGGTGAATAAGACCTTATAATACATAACCATTTTGATAAAAGTAAAGAATTATAAATTTGGATATGACCTTCTTTAGTAAATATTAAAAAACATGATTGATTTATTTTACCATTTTGGTAAACCAATAATTATGAAATTAGATAAATGACCAGTTTTGTAAATATTTAAAAAATGGTTTATTAAACAAATTTTGCAAAGTATTTGGCAATTAAAGTAAAATTTCAAGTTAAAATCACTTAATGGTTATGTCTCTGGACTCGTTGATGAGGTGGCCCCGCCAAACATCTCTCCTCACAAAAAAATCAATTCATTCTGAAAGTTCTAATCCAATCAAAAGTGATTTACAAAAATTAGACGTCTATGATTCTTTAACTTGTAAAGTGGGGGGTTAGAAGTTTTGGAATGGGCTGGTTTTTAGTGAGGACGTGACACTTCAAACCCATATACTCAAAAATATTGGGTACAATGTTTGACTTTGTACATGGCCCTTAAACCTGACCCATATATACATTCAATTTGAAATTTAATAGTAAATAGCCCTGCATTATTTCCCCTAGAAATGAGAAGCTGCGTATGTCTCGCCGCCCTGATAACAGGAGCCATTATCAGTAAGAGTCATGCTGGAACGTCATATCACACTTATTGACAACTGATAGTGGATAGGAACCATAGATGCTTTTCACATGTATCTCGATGAAAGCATCTATGTTCCCATGCACTTTCATGTCAAGATGTGTGATGTGAGGTTCCAGCTTGAGGTCACTTCAACAATATTCTATCAGTTATGTTGTTTTAAACGGTAATATCAACTGAGTCAGACTTTGAAGTGGCGAACCCGCTTTAAAATTTTGGAGGAACCCTAATGCCTTCACTCGTGGACGGAGTAAGTGAAAGCAGATATGAACTTTCAATCATATAATAGAAGATGTGACGCTGGACAAAATTGAACAGAGAAATAATAGGAGCTAAGACCCTATTATAATGAACTATTGGTTTGCCTCGTTAACTCTGATACCAATTGTTGCAACCGAGTACCTGATGGAGTGGAACAATAACATGAATCCATAAGATGAATATCAGCAAATAAGAATGATAAAACAATGGCGCAAAATACATGCTAACCACGTAACTCACCATTAAGGGCAACATCTGTGGCAGTGGCCATCAGAAAACTAGGACAATTGATTTGAGCAAACTAAAAGAGAGACCAAAGAAAGACATGGATTCTAGATTTCGTTGGATCCCATCATCACAACAAAGTTAAATTAATTAAATTAATTTTCAACTATTTATGTGCAATGAAATCTCACTCTCAAATAGGTTTAGGTGGATCTTCTTCTTCAAATCTGGCACTTATGAATAATGAAAAAAATGATAAAGGTGTTTAGGACAACATATTTTTTCATGTTTTGACCAATTATGCAGAATATGCGTCATTTGCCAACTTATCTTGCATTTTTTTTTTTTTTTTTTTGCTTTTTGTAAGAAAAAATTTATTAGAAAGTAAAGGAAAGGAAGCCGAGGAGGCCCCTGAGGTTACATAGAGAACGAAGAAAAAGGAGAAAACAAAACCAAAAAGAAAAACCACCAAAACCCTCCAAATCCAGTCCTACTACATTACACAGAGCCTATCTTGCATATTAGATGTTTTGCTCAAAAAATTACAGAAGTGGTGCCGGAAACCAGGGACAAATTTACAGTAGGGGCTGTGGGGGCACGGGCACTTGACCCCACAAGAATTTTCAAAGTCTATGGATTAGTGAGCTATTGTGACAGATTTTGGCAGCGGATAAAAAAAATCAGCCACTATTGCTCCGACAACCATTTTTTTTCACTCTTAGTTGTCCCCACAAAAAAATTTCTACTCTTGGTTGCCCCCACATGGGCAAAATCCTGGCACCGCCCCTGCCAGCAACTTATTACATTGTGTGGATGGTTACTTTGTTACAACAAACAGGCTGAAAAATGACCCACTGAGACTTATATTTTTATTTTCTCCATGGACCATTTTATGGCTAAACTGTACTAGATTCACTAAATAGGAAGTATGAACAAATTTTCAGAAAGAAATGTTGCCTAACCATACCAACCAAACAACATTATCATGATAACCTTTTCTTTTTTAAAGTGCAGCTCGTCGAAATAAAATGTATCTCCAGACGAGCTATTGTTGTGTGGAGGATATGGTGACACCCTATCTCCAGGCTGGTATACCTAGTCTGAGCCCAATACGAGGCTCTCTCTGATCAGCCCAAGCTTGACAAGGGGGTTGGCCTGGGTTGAGTTGGGCCTCGATGTGCTTAATTGACCAATGAACACTAGACACCCAAACCTGTTGAAGATACAATGTATGCCAAGGTACAGAGCAGTGAGTTGTCTGTACAAACTAAAAATTTTAATGGCTCATTCACCTACAAACGCAGAACAAATGGCAACAAATCACTTGTTCAAGCAGCAATCAAAGGGTTTTGATGTTGCACTGATTTGGTCTCTGGTTGGTTGGTTGCATGTGCTAAAATTCGGTAGATTTCGTTTCGTTTCCCAATTCTCATCCCAGTCTTTCGTGACACTTCACGTTTACTTCTTTTGTTAGGTCTCGACTTCTCTGCTATGATTTCCCCAGTAGTTCATATAGGAGCTATTGCCGTTTCATTCCTATTCGTTGTTATGATGTTCCATATTCAAATAGCGGAGATTCACGAAGAAGTATTGCGCTATTTACCAGTGAGTGGTATTATTGGACAGATTATTTTCTTTATTTTAGATATAAAATCATTTAATTATTAGCAACCCAAAGAAATACCTCCCTGAGATATACTGTTCATGCCACAAAGTCACAAAGTAATCTAGTGGTTGCAATACGATGGCTTGTGGAGCTTGACGATACTGATCCATAAGGAGTTATTATTAATCAATCCACGTGTTTTTTTCGTTGAGCTTTTTTGTTAGGAGGTTGCTAACCCTAATTCATCAGGGGCAAGAAACATTTTACCTTTTTTTTTTTGGGAGCTTTGAGCGTAGTGAAATCGGTGTGGTTCAGTGGTTTTCCCTGATTTAGGGTTTTCCACATAAATACTTGTGTTGAAATTGATTTCTTGAGATAGTTTTCTTGTTTGTTCTCTTCAATTGATTTTGCATCCCAGGGTTGAAGGTTGGAGTTTTTCCAACATACAAGTCATGACGTATCTGTTGCACTCGTAATTCAGATGTCGTGGGTTAAAAGCACAGCTTACCCATAAAAAAGTAGGCACTACAATGGTGTAAAACCACATAAAGAGTACACATATCCCACTTAGATGCATTCAACCACGAGGACTACACCTTGCAAAAGATAAACTCCACTTAAGAAGCAAAAAATAATTTGCAGGATTACAAACACAAAATGGGCTTTGTTTCCTTTGAGAATCATTATAATTTAAACACTGATAACAAAAAAGAAGGAAAGAAGAAAACAATCTCCAAAACTATCAGAAGACATAAATAACAACATACACAACACTACACATATTATGATTTAACAAGGAACAGAAACAACAGCAATGGAATTGTGGATCTGCCAAGTTCAAGTTTGTAGCTAAAGATGGCGGGGACGGAGTCAAGAAGAGGATGATACCTTGACAGCTTTGAATGCGGGATGAAGCAACCCAAGCTCATCTTTGACCTCCAAAGGATTGTTCGTTTCATTCCGAGTCCTCTTAACCCTTCGGCTAGCCAACGACTTATGGGTGAAACCATATATCTGTAATATCTGATTGTCACCGAAATTAAAAGCGCGATCCATTTGTTTCAAACATCTCTCTACTGGGTAATCACCAAACTTCCCACATGGCTTGCAACCGACAAAGTGGGTGACGAGGGGCCATCTGTGGTCTCCCAAACCCGGGTGGTATTTCTCCATCATTTCTTCATACCGATCAACTAAAATCCCCCAATAACCGTGCAAATAGTAAGCGCTCTCGAGATAAACCTTATCGCCCCATTTATCTCTCTGAGTAGCTAGAAGATAAACCATGGCCGACTGATCATCAGCCTCGAAAACAGGCCGGTCCTTGAGCTCTCTCGTGAGGATCTTCCCCGCCTCTGTCCTAATCTTCCCCTTTGGACCCATGGGTGCCCATGCATCAAGAATATCGAGCGCCCATTGCCCATTTCTAAGCAAGAAACTTCCCGTATTCAGCCCAATCCAATTCTTCTGATCGTAGACCATTTCGTTCCACCCGTGCATGACAAAGTTATGATCTTTGTACCGTTCCCATGGTACCTCAAATGCCATATCTGTAAACATTGCATCACTATCCATCCACCACAAAAACTCAATTTCCGGGTGAGATAGAAGGAGTTTCCGAATAAGTGGCAGTTTCGCCCAAAATCCAGCCATTTCAGCATCAAGAAGTGCCATATTATAAAAGATTTCGATTCCATGAAGCCGACAGTAATCGATCTTGTTCTTAATAGACTTCAATAGGTAATGATCCCCAACTGGATTCTCACATGGTTTTGGCGAAGACCCAGTAACCAAAAGAACCCTAGGTTTATTAGGCCCAATAAAATTAGGAAAATTAGGATTTTTTTCAAGCCAGTTTGATCTCTGTTCATCCCAATTTGAGATCTTGGGACCTAGACTATAGGGTTTGTTCGGATCAGGTTTCTCATCATCTCCTTCGTCGACCATAAGTTTCGATAGATCAAAAGTGGCGTAATTGTTACTTTCTGTTGTCGAATCGGTCGATTGGGCTTCTTCAAGAACACGATGAGGTTCAGCTCTCTTTCGAGAATAGAGATGGTCTCGAATCTCAATAAAATCTTGTTCTGGGGTTCCGAATTTTCCAGCACCAATGGTGCCACGAAGAACAACAAAGGTTAATAATAAACAGAGAATGGTGATCTTACCATGACGAAGAGCTCTCTGGATCTTTCGAACACGAGAAGTTCCCACGAATCTCTCCAGCATTTTTGTTGTTAAATTCGATCTTCGATTCTACTACTCTTCTGTATCGATGGATGGATCGATTCGGATCAGAATCCCTAACTCTAGAAGGGTCGTGATCGTGAATTTAGCTCAGGATCTGATTTGAAGATTGAAGGATTTAGGGATTTCTCCATTAAAACCCTGGCCCTAATTTGAGATTTGTTACAGTAGAAGGGGCAACGTCGGTGGTGAAAGAAGATGAGAGAGAGAGAGAGAGAGAATCTGTTCGAACTTTGGACAAATTTTACTGTTTTTTATTCAAGATACTGTACACCCAGGAGTTTCTTTGGAATTCTATTTTATACACGTTTCAAAATATGCTTGGTCAATGACCAGAGATTATTGGAGCAGCCAAACTGGCATGAAAAGGTGAACGAGAGTCGAATTGGAACCAGCTCTCGGGAGTACAGGATCTCACTCAAGCGTGTCGTGGAATGAGACAAACTCTGCCACAAAATGTTTCTTCATGTTATTACTTAGGAAAAATTACTTAAAAGGACCCCGGAGGAGGGACTTATTTCTACTTATTCCCTAAATTTTAGGGCTTCTCTAAATAGTCCGTTTAGTAAAACTTTTCTTTCTAATTAACCCCAATCCCCATATTTCTCATAATTGAAATGTCGAAACTGTCTTAACTTTCAAACTTATCGTTTTTGTTATAAAAAAAAATTGAATTTTTGACATCCCAGTCGAGTTTTAGATATTATATTCCAATGGAAATGATTTGATAAGTTCTTTTCAAACATTTCAAAGATGTATGTAAAAGATTATAATTTTTTCAATCGTTTAACTTCATTTTTTCGATGAATATCAATCAATTATAGTTGTTTTGGTTTGAAATCATCTACACAAGCCGTTATGTCAAGTTTTTAATTGATCTTTTCATATATTTTAATTGGAAAAACTTATAAAACGAAAACAAGTGAGTTTTACTAGCGTCGAGTTCATCACTTTTTATTGTTGAGTTCAACAATTTTTTTAAAATTATTAAATTCAACAATAAAAAAAAATGGTGAGCTAGATAATAAATCAGAAGTGTTGAGCTTGAGAATAAAAATGTTGAACTCAACAATAAATTAAAAGTGGTGAGCTTGACAATAAAAACTAGAGAGTTCGACTATATAAAAAAAAATTGAGTCTCAACTTCATTATTCATTTTTAGTTATAAATTGTTGAAATGAATTAAAAAATATATTAAAATGTTCAAAATTAGGAGTATGTCATTTTCATTTGTCATTCATGAAATTTTTTTGTCAAAAATGATTTCAATTGATGTTGAATAACCTAAGTATGCGAAGAAGATGAGAAAAAAAAAGTTAGTTTGGATACTTCAAAAACATTAGAACGTGAGGTGAGGTCGAGGAAGCATTAAGAAATAAAAAATTTACTAAATAAACTATTAAACTACCCAAACGAAATAAGAATTATTTCAAAAGAACATAATTGAATTAGTGACAGCATATATGAAATCACTTTCAACAATATAATACTTAAACTCTAGAGAGATGGGGTAAAGTTAGGGGTGTCAATGGGTTGGTTCAGGTTAGGTTCCTAAGGAACTTAGAACCATAACCATCATATAAGCTCAGTTTCAGTTCTTGTCGATTTTAGGTCCAGTTCCAAAATAAATACAATTGGAACAGGAGCCGTAAAAAATCACAAGTAACCATCGGTTCCGATTTTCAAGAATCGAATGACAAAAAAAGTATTTCAAATCATTATAAATAAATAAATAAAAAAAATTCATTTAAAAAAATTAACATATTAGTAACAAAATTGTTAACTTGGTTATAATTTTTTATACTTAAGATATAAATTAATTATTTTTTCAAAAATATAAATTTATCTTTGCTAAAAGTAATGAATTTTTAGAAAAGTAATTCATTTTAAGTTTCAATCGATAATTTATATAAAAAATTGAAGAATTTTATATAACATACATTTATAAATCGGTTCCAGGTACCCGTAGCTACCCATTGGATATAGAACCCAATGGTTCAGATTCCTATCAATTTGATTCCATTTTAGACCTGACTATAATCGATTCTAATAAAAAAGGATTCGGAACTAGGATATTCGATTTCGATTCCAGTTCGGATTTGATTAAATGGGTACCCATTGACACCCTTAGGTGGAGTACCATGATTTATTTTATCAACTTCAAAATTTTAGAATAAGCCTTCACAAGAACACCAAAAATGACTTAATAGACCGCATCATATGCATATGTTTTAAATCTTGTCTAAGACTGAGACGACACCAAGGATGGTTTGTACGAGTGGTTGGTGATGCCGTTTGGGTTGACGAACGCACCCAGTACGTTCATGAGGCTGATGAACGAGGTGCTCAGGCCGTGGATCGGTAAGTTCGTCATTGTTGATTAGTAAACTATTCTTGTCTTTAGTCGGCTCAAACACTCATCCAATACGCTATTCTTATCTTTAGTCGGCTCAAACACTCATCCAATACGTCTAGGTATTGTCCACCAATAAGACAGATAAACAAGTCAAAACATATCGGACGAGATGTAAAACCATGATTCATTTGTCTCATTGTTGAGATGACTCGTTTTGGGCTGGTATTTTAACAATTAATTGGTAAAATATTTATTTTTTCTAGATGCACCCCCAATAAAATGTCAAAGTCAGTGATTGTGAGGGGCATTAGGAAATAAAAAGCTCATAAATGGACTATAAGTTAATTAAGCAACTTCCTCAAACCTTTAACACAAAAAAGAGACAGAATTTACGTAATATATTTGAATAGGACATGGGGAAAAAGTAGCAATTTTATATCATTTAAACGAGATTACATAGAAAACCACACCACACGTAACGTAACACACTTTCAAGTTTCAAACATTATTAATTTACAAACAAACTTCAAAGTGTTAAAGAAGCTTATAATTCATTATTACAAGGAACGCTGCCATTGCCAAACAAGGCTTTACAAGATCTCCAGCAATCGGATTCACCTCTCGGAAGTTTCTAGAACACCCAACAAATGCACCAAACATGCCCATACACACTATCAAACCCAACCGAATCGCTCCAATTCTAAGCACAACCGGATACCAACTCAAACTCAGAACGAGTTGAGCCAAATAAAGAGGTAACGTGGTGGGTTGTCTATGAAACCCACCATCGGCCCAAACAAGCCAAGCTGATAAGCCCATGAGACAAGATGAACCCAAATAAGCCAAGTGTATGGCCCATAGAGGAGGGAACCAAAACGATTTGGGTAAGGTTTGGTAGTAATTTTGACCCGATCCGAATAGGTAGAGTGTTGTGAAGGTTAGAGAAGTTGGGATCACAAAAGCGATTGCGAGTGATCGAAGTCCGCGTTTCGCCATCGCCATCTTCTTCTCTCTTCTGGTTTTATTATTGTTGGTGGTGGTGGTGTTAATGTTGGGTTCATCTTTGATTCTTTGTTTCAGATCTTGAGACGCCATGAAAGAGAAATACAGAGAGAGAGAGTGTGGTTTTGAGGAATTTCGGATGGGTTTTTTATAGAGGAGATTGGGTTTTTCTCTTGGACCGGTTTGATTTGGTTTGTTGAATAGTTGACACGTGGGAGTATGAATGTCTATAAGACTAACACGTGGGAGGACAGGTGCCAGCGATGTGTTGAGGAGATTTGGTCAAACTGTTCGTCAACAAAATCGCACTCCAATTTTATCTCATACCACTAGATAAAACTTTTGTTGTAGGCTTACACGTGGCAAATATGGAGAGTGGTGTGTTTATGTTGTACTCCTGGGAGTTGGGTAAGTACTTGACTCCGGTTCTTGATTGCATGAAATGTATACTTTCGGACTCACCATTTTAAGAACGGAGACACTGAAAAGGTGGCTTGATTTCACCAAGAATCAAGTTTGTGTTGGAGTTCGGTTGAAGAATATTTTCTTCTTAAAATTGAAAAATCTTTTTTCAAACAAATAAATTTTTTTTCTATATTTTTATAATAGTTGATAATTGCATTTTTCTTTGAAAGAGTATGATTTCTAATGAAAATTAAAAAAAAAAAAAAAAATTAATTAAATAATTATTTATCAAAAAATATTTACTTTTGTAAAATTATAAAAACGATCTCACCATTTGAAGCAGTGCAATGTTTTTATTTTTATTTTTTTTATTAATTTTCGGCACTTAAAGTGGTCAAATTTTCTTTTTTTATTATGATAATTTCCCCTTTAAAAAAGCCAAAAAAATAAAAATAAAAAATACCACTTGAAAGTGTCATTTTTTTTTATTATAGAGAAATACTTTTGCAATACTCGAATCAAACTTGTATAAAATCGAACCAAACCAAGAATTGAACTCTTATGCAAAATATGTATATAATTATTATTATGAATTATTTTAGCTGTTATGACATAGATTAATGATCTTTCATGAATAAACTAATGACTTTATATGGATAGATTCGTGATTTATTGTATAAAATTTTATTTTTATTATATATTTATTTTTTCATTAAAAAATGTTACAATTTATATAATATTGGCAACCCGTAGAACCTGGTTTGGGATGGTTTGGTTCCAATGGAATTTGGTTCGGTTTTGATTCTTATTTAGTGGTATCGACCTATGTTGGTTCGGTTCCAATTTTACCTCAAATCGAACCAAGTTGCATCCCTACCTGTGGGTATCTGGAATCGATTTATTTTGTCATTTCTTTCAATACTATAGATGATTTAAGTTATTTTTTATTCAAAATAAATGCATCTTATATAAAATTCTTCAATTTTTCATATAAATTATCGATTGAATCTTCAAATGAGCTGCTCTTCTAAAAATTTATTACTTTTAACAAAGATAAAATTTTATTTTAAAAAAAAAATTATTAATTTTTATCTTTAATATAACAAATTATAACTCAGTTAATAATACGTTAAAATTTTTAAAGGATTTTTTTATTTGTATATATTTTATAATAATGATTTGAAATACTTTTTTTTTCTCATTTGATTCTTGAGAATCAGAACTAATGAGTACCTGTGATTTTTGGTGGTTCCGATTCCAATTCCATTTATTTTGGAACCGGATCCAGAACCAACATCAACTAAATATCATGATTATGGTTCTACGTTCTTTAATAACCGATCCATTAACACCCCTAATTGAACCCCAAAATTTAAAACTAAAATTCAATGGTGAAAATAAACACATCAAAAACATAATTTTTTTTCTTTCTTCCAACCCTCTAGATTTCATCGAAAAACTCAAATAAAAATAAATAAATAAAAGAAAACAATTTTTTTGACTTGATATAAAGTTTTGAAAATGGATGGCTAATGAACTTCTGCTCAACTCAAAAATTTAAAATTAAAATTCAACCGTGAAAATAACTTTTTTTTTTTAAAAAATTTTTTTCTTTCAAATTCATAGAATTTTTTCTTCTATAATCTCGAAGCATTGGATCATGTTTTTGATGCCACAAGGTGAGTCCAAGGACCCTTAGTAAGGGTAGTCGTACTCTTTAAAAAAAATTGCACAAAAAAAAAAAAAAAGTACGTCATTTTAATTGGTAGAGATTTTAAAAAAAATTTAAAATATTGCGCCACTTCAAGTGGGGAATTTAAAAAAAAATTAATAAAAAAAATTACGATTTCGATTTTTTTTTTAATTTCACAAAAATAGGTACTTTTTGATAAATAATTATTTAATTTGAATTTTTTTTATTTATAATATTTTTTTTTTTTTTTTTTTTTATAAAAATAGGTACCTTTTGACTATCACAATTTTTTTATAAAAAAATCACTAAATTTTTCAAAAAATCACAATTAATCTAAGGGTGTCAATGGCCGGTTCCAGTTCAATTCTCAAGAAACTTAGAAGTTAGAACCAGGGGCGGAGTCGGGATTTTCTTGTTGTGGGGGCAAACTACGGTTCCTTGTATGGTTGATGAACTTGAATGGTGGGAAAATTATTTGTGCTGAAAAATACGATTGGAGGGAGGTGAGAGTGTTGGGGCAAAAATTGAAGGGAGATGAGGGTGTGGGGGTGAATGGAGAGAGAGGTGAGGGACTGGAGACAAATGGTACACGTAATTAGTTAAACATACAGGGGTGTCTCAAAGTTCTGTGGGGGCAATTGCCCCCACCAGCTCCTTACTAGCTCCGCCCTGGTTAGACCCATAATCAATATATTTAGGTTCGATTCCAATTCTTGTCAGTTCCGAAATAAATGGATCTGGAATCGTCAAAATCACGGGTATCCATCGATTCCGATTCTCAACAATCAATGAGAAAAAAAATTTTCAAATCATTATAATGTTTTTTGCCTTTCAAAAATTAACATATTATCAACAAAATTATTAATTTAGTTATAATTTGTTGTACTAAACATACAAGCTAGTGATTTTTTTCAAAAATAAAAATTTATCCTATTTAAAATAATAAATTTTTACAAGAATAACTAATTTTAAATTCCAATCAATAATTTATACATGAAAAATTGAAGAACTTTATATAACTTGCATTTATTTTAAAATTAAAATAAATCAGTTCTAGATACCCATGGCCGTGGGTAACCATGGGATAGAACCTAACGGTTCTGTTCCGAATCCTATCAATTCCAATAAAAAGGGAATTGGAACTAGAGTAATTCGATTTTGGTTAAGTGTATACCCATTGACACTCATAAATTAATCATGATTTAATGAACGATTTTTTTTAATAAATCACAAATTATTTTATTTTTTAAGTGTAATCTTATCATTTAATATATGAAATACATATTTTTAATACTAAAATAATATTTTTAATCTCCGATGTTTTCCTGACTTTTATCGATTTGTGCCAATTTTTTTTTTCTTTCTGAATTACTCCTAAACCCCTACTTTGTCACCATGGAGGCATGATTGTCACGGCAAATTACCACAAATGTTTGTATGATCTCAGAAATCCTGTTAAGAAAAATACAAAATTTTGCGGGTACAAATTTCTGGCTAAACGGAGATTTGAATGATTGCACATTTTCCCCAAATAATTTTCCACTCAATCGCTGTGTTTGAGTTGAGAGAAATGAAATGAAGAGTGGAGAACAATGAAATGAAGAGAAAAAAATGTGAGGTTGCACTCTCAACAAAAGCAGAGAGAGACAGAGAGAGAGAATCTTTTAAAATATTTTATAATTTCAACTCAGCCCTAGATCTCTTTTAAGATATTTTAAAATTTCAAAGTTGTCCAAATTTCTCTCCCATCATTCCATGGTGGAGAGATCATTCCATGGTGGAGAGAATTTGAGTTTCTCTTCTCTTCACTTAATGGGTTTCTCTTCAATCCATTTCTTTCAATCTGAACAAAGTGTGGGAGAAAAATGCCTTCCCACCCCAACTCCCCAATATATGATTTTTCACCCCCCAAACTGAAACCCAATTCTCCTTTTGAAGTTTTCCTGGGTTCAAATGAAACAGCAGAATTTATTAATTTTCAACATAATTCATTTAAAAAAAATATATACAAAATTTCCAAGAAAAAGAAACCCACTCAATCAAACAGACCCAAGCAACTTATCCAAGATAAGAGGAAAACTTACAAAAGCTAAGCTGGGCTTGCAGATAGATAAAGAGCAGTATTTACTAAGATAACCAAAAATATTCATGGTAGCAAAATGGCACAACTCCTTTTAAAGTTACAAGTTTTACACACTTGAATTAACTACTCTCACAAGGCCACAAAATGGATCAATATGATCAAAAGTCTCTTTCTTAAGGTTGCACACTCCTAGAAGCAAATTTATAAGTAACTCACATTGATAAAATAGTTCAATCTAAGAAACCTCACCTCTTGGGTGGGGGCACAAGCAAAGTTTCAAAAGTAGATTTAATTAAATATTTAATAAGACAGGTTTAAATTGCAAACTTAACGACTATTACGAACAAAAAAATTGAAAACTTCTTCACCTCCAATCTACCTGTGGAGAGAAAAAACAGTACAAAGAAATAAGAAATTTGTTACTCTCAAGAGGAATTTTTTTAGGGATGGCAGCAAATCTAGACATTTTCCAAGTACCTTAAAGATGAGTTCATGCAAATTGGCTTCTGAGTAACCTACAGATGTTCCACAATGTACCTTGCTTGCTTGGTGAGATTGATATCAGTCTGTCAAAATGTGAAGAACCCATTAACAAAGCTGGAAAAAAAAAAAAAATCCTTTTACAAGTTGGGGGAAAGGGTCATCAAATAGGCTAATGGAAGATATGCAAAAGTAATCCGATTCATTCATTTTTTTGAACAAGAGTTTGATGCACCCCGCAATATACTACACAACAATCCTCTCGCTAGAATAGATGGGCCTACCAGAGAAGCTGGGAAGGAAGAAGAAAAATGCTTGTAAATTCACCTAAGTTTTATAATGGGTATATCTTTTTGGAAAATTAAAGATTATATTTGGATAAGAGTAGTTCTGAGAGTTTTAAGAGTTTAGGGATTTTTTCTCACATTTGTTAAGTTGGAATAGAATTAGGACAGTAGGTTAAGGTGTTCTATAAGAAAAGAGCCATTGCTTAAGGAGAATATTGAGAATTATGAAGTAAGTTTATTTTTATAGATTTCATTTGGAGTTTTAGCCACAACCATTTTTGTCAAGACTTGTGCATGTTCTTGGTTGGAATTTACCTTGGAGTTGACGAGGACAATAGCTAGTAGGCATACTATGATTTAACATACACTTTTAATTCTATAATGCTTCTCTCAATGATATTTTTACACAGTTGTAACATTATACACCCAGATAGTTATAAACCCTTACCTCTTAGTTATTCAGTTTATTTCAGAATTGAACAGAAGACCTTTATTTCTAAATCCATCGGTCATTGTATCTAAAACAGGTCAAAGAGACATCTGCGAAACCACATTTAAAAAATCAGAACAAATAACAACAGAAAGTGGACTTAGGTAATATTCCCTAAAGGGCCGTCGAAACTCAAGACTGCTAATCTTCCAACACATTCTTTAGAGATGATCATTGAATGCATGAAGCAGTTAGCTCATAATGCAAAAGTGGAAAAAATATTTCATTTCTCTTTTTTTTATATATTCTAATACCTTCTTCTTTTTCTCTAGGAAAAGGAACCTTCTGGTTACAAGTTTTCATGGGGTTGATGTTGGAGGTACTACTTGGGACTTGGGTTTCAGAAGGCCTTTGAACAATTGGGAATTACCAAAGGTTTCGGACTTGTCAGAGCGGCTTGATAACATGTCTGGAGGGGTGATCAGGAATGACTCGAGGTTTTAGATTACTAACAACAAAGGGTTATTTTCCGTGAGAGAGTTTTACAAAGATTTAAATAAAAGTGGAGATGCTTCCTTCCCCCATGTGGCTGTATGGGGTCCTAAAGTGCCCTCTAAGGTAGCTTTCTTTGTGTGGACTGTTGTTAAGGAAAGAATCCTAACTCCAGACCAGTTGAGAAGAAGTGGATTTTGCGGTTGAACTACTGTTGTTTGTGTTTGTGAAATGAGGGGTCAGCCAACCATCTCCTTGGGCATTGCCTTGGGGCAAAGGAGGTGTGGGTTCATTTCGTATTCTTGTTTGGAGTGGAGTGTTGTGCGCCGGATTCGGTGAGAGGTGTCTTTGAGGAGTGGTCCTAGTTGGGGGTGAGCTTTCACCTGTCCAAGAAGTTACTTTGGAGTTTAACCCTGTTCACGGTTACATGGGGCCTATGGAAGGAAAGAAATGCTAGTATGTTCGAACGGAAGGCTCTCTCTAGTCATGAGTTATTTTTGTCGATTCTTGGATTTCTTTATTTTTGGTGTAAGATCTTCAAGGAATTCAAAGGGGTTTTCTTTGAGGACTTCCTTGTCCGTTGGGAGTTTGTTTGTAATCTTTCAGAGCCATTGCTCCTTCTTGACTTTTGTTTCTTTTTCTTGTTTCTCTGTCTTAGTAGGTCATCTCCATCTACTACTTGTATTTGTTTTCCCTTTGTCTATATGTTGAAAAAAAAAACCCTCTCTTCTTGTATCAAACAATCTTTGAACAACAAAAGAATGTAAATTCAAGAATTAAAAGTCATAAATGGGCCTACTTGATAATTTTATATGAATGCTAATTGTAAAAAGGATTTACGGGACAATTCATAAAGGAAGTTTCACCAACAGATTAATCATTAAGAGATAGGACTATTGGAACAGGATAAGAAACAAATGCATAAGCAAGGTTAACTAAACACAGATTTGCAGGGCATATCCAGTAACTTGCACCATTTTTTTATACCAAAATTTGCAAATGCGGCCTATTCATTAAGTATTTATGCCCGACTATTGAGTGATAATGTGAAAGATATTTGAAGATGCTTGATGTAGGATAGAACACATAAACCTAGAGTTCATGTTAAAATTCTGATTCTAGGGTAGAATCTCAAGAAGTAGGAGTAATGAAGAATCTTTATGTTGAGCATAACAGACTAGAATCTTCAAGCTAGGTTCGAGATTTTGATGGAATCAATTGCAAACACTACAATTAAGAACCAATATTGAGCTCTTATACTTAAAAAAAAAAGGGGGGGGGGGGGGGGGGGGGCGGATTTCTTTTATTATTCAATCTTAAAAAAAACTAACTGCTAAATTTGTTTATTGGAGCTCCTTATATAGATAACTCAATAACAACTTAAAAACCTTCTAAAATATCAAAAAATAACTTTCTAATTTATCTATAACATATTACTAACTTTCTAATACTATTAGAACTCAATTTAGACACCTAAAAGAACTTCTAATTATAACTTAAAAAATAAAAACGAATTTTAAATATAAAACAAATTAGAAACTTCCCAAAATTGAAATAAAAACTAACTAATAGAAGAAACTTTCAAAAATTAAAATAGAAACTAACTAAGACCAGTTAAACAACTTATAAAATAGAAACTCAATAAAAAAGAGAGTCCTAAAAGAAGTTGGACCAGGTCTTGAGGACTGGTCAAAGATTGGATCGAGTTGAGTCAGTCAAACTGATTTGACTCAGTCAATGTTTCTGATTTCTTTCTGTGATGCTTCTTGACTCGATCATAGGCATTGAGATAAGTATCGACAAACCTATCTACATCAATGCCTACTTGTTATGATGGTAGTAGAGTGCACTGATAGCATGTCCAAGGTTCAAAACCATCTTCACCCAATAACCCAATGATGAGAGTGGAGCGTTCATCACTTTAGGGAGAACAGATCAAAAGGATTTAAAGGGTTCAACATGTAAAGTTTTAAGTATCTGAATTAAGTATCTATGCTCAAATGAATAAATTTGGTCAGCTTAGAAAAATACAGCACATTTCACATTAAAGAAAATACATCCGACTTATATGTTTAACTATAAAGAAAATACATGCTGTTGGCTAAGGGCCATGCCGTCATGGGAACTTAATGGTTGCATGCTAAACCAAACAGCGGCATGAATTAGTGCAATTAACATACCTTGGCATAAAAACATCAACGATCATCTTAATGCACGCATGGCAAACCAACTTCCTGACCCAAAATTCAATTGATTTGCTGTGTCTTGGAAATCTGACCAATATTTGTCACTGAATTGTTGATGATTGAAAGGCGAACTTTGAGACGTAAAGCTAAATCAGCCTCAAAGTTAGGAGACATCTAATCAGTCTGATTGTTTGGTCCTTCCCCATCCAAAAGGGGCCCTCCGAATTGAGCCATCCACATGGATGTGTTGATGCACCACAAAGTGACATGGATAATGGGATGGAGATCCAATAAGGGTGAGGATGAAACTCATTTACATGATTGTATCTAATGCTTTTCTTCTGAAGCGCATACTCAAACCCACATATATATGTATGTCATATATGCAGAACTATGTAATGAGGACATGAAAATGTGCATTGGTGTCTGACACGAGCATGCATCTGCAAAGGCAACTTTGAGAAGCCCAAAATGCAGATGAGTCTGTACAATATATTATATAATATTTTTGTTATATTTACACACATGGTAGATTTCTAAAAAGTGAATATAAGAAGTTATTTCTATATTTCTTAACTTGATAAAAGTATATTTATAAAATAAATATAAAACCCGGATTAAGTTTACCAACTTAATAAATTAGATTTTGCGGAAATTATTATACCAATCCTCTTTCAAAAGTTGCTTCCTGTAGATAAAGAAATAATCTGAAGGGAGACACCACCTTATGTGCTTTTAACCCTAAAAATTATAGCTATTTTCGTGTTTCTATTAACAAATCATTAAGATGATCGTTGTATAGAGCAAATATCAAACAAGTACACTTTATGATAAAAATAACTCAACAACATAGCACTGATGAGGAAATCATAATGACGTAACCTACTAAAGATCCCAAAATGAAGATTCTTACTAGCTCAAGAAGATGGCGGTTGGATTCCCGGGAGATGGCGGATTCTGCGTTAGCAATGAGACGTGCTGCCCAGCTTTACTAACAGCATCCTTATCCAACACCGAAAAAACTTCCATGTGCTCGAGGCCCAATTGCCTCTTAATTAACTCCACATTCTCACTTAAGACCTCTATCTCACCGAATGGTAGCTTCAAATCCAAGGCCTGGACCCCAACAGAGATTGCCTCATCTTTCTTGAACCTCAAGAAAGGCATACAAAGCTTTTGAATCTTCTTAAAATCTCCGGCCTTCCCGATGGTGCTGTTCTGTAACGCCTTGAGAATCTCTTGATCTGGTGCAAAAGTTTGAGTCTGACTCTTGAACATGCTTTGAAGTATCCTTAAGCACTCCTCTTTCCATCCATCATACTGCTCATTCACATATATCAGGCCTACTGTTGGCTTGTTTTCTTCATTCACAAGGGTTGCTGAACCCCCTTTTTGTTAGCTTTCTTTGAACCAGATACTTGTTTTTGGATCAACTTCCGCATGGCAACTATCGAGTCTTGCAGATATTTATTGGCTCTCTTGAGGGTTAGATCTGGTGAATCGGCATTGGGCCAACCAGCATTTACAACAAACCCATCCTTTTTCAAGAGCTCTTTCCACACATATTCAGCATAATGTGGGCAGATTGGCGTGATCATCCGTGTTTGAACATCCATGAACCGCCACAACAGGTCACGATTCATGCCACCAACTCCGCATGAGAACCTATACTCGTCTCTGGCAGCCTGGAAGTCATAAAACCCTGTTTTGAGTGCTTCTCGGAACATGAACTCATTGTAGTTCTGCTCAGTCATTGTAACTGCAATATTTATCTCATTAGCAAATACACGGTCGGCATAAGTAGATGGAGGACCTGTTCTCAGAGATGTCTCTGCAGCCAGAACCTCTTCCATCCATGAGATCTCTTTTGTGAGTCTTAGGATTGCAGCATTCGAAGTGTCAAAGACGAAGTTTGCATCATCCATTCCATCCCCAGCATCGGCTAGAGAGAATCGTGTGGCGTCAGCCGAGAACTCCTCAATAGATTGGCGTAATGTCATGAAATTACCGGTGGACTTGGACATCTTCTCGGAGTTGAGCATGATGTGCCCATTGCATCTGAAGCCACGGGGCCAATGACGTTCGTGTAGGAGAGCCGTGTGGTTATAAATGCAGAACGTAAGATGATTTTGAATTAGGTCCTTACCCGAGACTCGAAGATCGAAGGGGTACCAATATTCAAACTCTTGCTTCATCTTGTTAAGAAGAGAAGAAGAGATGTCAGAAGACTTGGGGTATGGACCCTCACAAAACACATAATTCCAGACCTCATCTGTCATCTGTTGTGGTTTTAGTACAGAAGTATCAGACCCATATATGTCTCCATTCTGTAACATATGAGCAATGGTGTAATATGCCATGTAAAGAGTGGAATCAGATAAGGACTCTACAAGGAACTGCTCATCCCATGGAAGACGAGTCCCCAAACCAAAAGACCGGGAGCAAGCCCACTGAGTCAGCCAGCTCAAGGTATGCTCGAAGCCATGTCGTGTCTCATCACAGTAGAGCTTCATGTTGGATAAGCACTCCTCTGCCTTCTTCTTCCATTCTGTTTCCCCATACGTGATGTACCATTGGTCCGTGAGAGCAACGACACACTCGTCACCTGATCTTGACATGATCTTCTTCTCAGGTTCGCTATACTGAACTGCCTGGTTGGTGTCTAGAAGTTTACTCCTGATTAACGGCTTTGCCTCCTGGACTCTCATCCCTGCATATTCTCCAACGAGCATTGTTCCGTCGGTGAAACCTTTCAAATAGGTCAACCTCTTCGCTTCTGCAAGCTTCTCTTTCTCATTCTGGCTCTTAATTTTCAAATCAATGCAAACCTTCTCGGCGGATATATCTCCAAATTCTGGGATGTTTATGATGGGTATGACTTCGAAGGGCAAGACCCATTCATCCTTCACACCGAACTTCGCCCTGAGAGCTGGTTTTGACTTCAAATCATGAAGAGCCATATAATCATCGGGGGAGTCACTTGGCACGCTAGTCACGACCCCCGTACCCTTGTCTGTTAGGATTGTCAGCATAGGGAGCGAATATATGATCTCGTTGAATGCCAGAGGGGACTTTAGTGGCAAACCAATCAAATCACGACCAGTCAGTTCAACCAAGCAAGTTGGCTTCTCTGGAATCCTAGAAAAGTTCTGATATGCAAGGTTAAGGGCTGCTCTCTGTGTGACAATAAACACATCGGTTTCATTGATTTCAAATGCTCCATACTTCCCATCAGGCAAAACCCACATGTTTGTTTGCCCATACATGGTCTCAGGTCTCAACGTTGCTGCCGCCAAGAAGACTTTTTTTCCTTCCAAAGTTCCCAACTTAGGCGGGAAAGGTGGAACCACCTCCATCTTGATGAGGATGTAGTCTTGGGGCTGGACACCTTCACCCGAGGCTCTGTCGTGGTCTGCACACGGTTGACCATCTAAGGGCGAATAGATGGTGTATCTCTTGTCCTTGACAATCTTCCCCATGTCCTTCAACTTCCTCACCTGCATAGTCACCAAGTTGGGAATAAGTCGGCAAGGGAAAATATCGGAAAATTTGATAAAGTCGAGGGGGGGGAGCTGCTATTGCTACATCAATTCCTATGTAAATCACCAAACAATTGCACATAGTTGGTGTGGCAATAGCAGCTCTAAGAAATAATTGGGGAAAATCGAGCTAGGATTAAGGTTGTGTAACTATTCATAATAGTTCATGTTAACATATTATATCATCAAATCCTTACACTAAACTACAATAATAAATCACTGAAGCCCATATAGATATCATCCATCCATCCACAACAAATTACCACAGGGTCTTAAACATATTCAAGGTATATATTATACCGGTCAAAATACAAAAATCAATGTAATTATCATTTCCATTGTCATTATCTTACATTTTATCAGTAAACTTGTAACCATTATCTTCATCAAGGTCATATCCTCTTACTAATGCATCAAGCTCACCTTTCATTTTTTTTTCCCAATTTAATTTAAAAAAGTCATGATTTAATCATGAAGTACGTGATTTAATCACAAAATCCATAAAAGTCGTGTCTTATTGAAAAAGTCATGATTTGATCGCGACTTTGTCAATAAGTCGGAGAATTTGGTTACTATGCTTACCTGCCACCTAACAAATGAATCATAGAATGGGTTCATATCAGTTGTGATGAATGAGCGTCGCCAGTCACAACCCAAGCCAAAGGCCTTGAGGTCTTCTTTTGCCAAAGGAGGAAAATAAGTAAGCCAGTGGTATGGATCTTGAAACTTGAAAATTTCATCGTCAGATAGGCCATAACTCCTCATGATCTCCCACTGAGTCTTGTCTCCTGCCGATTTTGAAGCAGCTTTGGACTTTTTGCTCTTGAATTTATCTGGTAAAGTCTGCCCCCCTTCATTCGCCTCTTCCATCTCCAACTCCGTGTTAACAATCTGCTCCTGTATGGTAGGAAATTCGGGTGGGTATCCAAATTTTTGGATCTCCCGAGTGAGTTTATCTGCAGAGGCTTTGATGGGCATTCCAGTGCAATGAAAAGCGAAAGGCAAGAGTACATTGGCACCCCTTAATCTATGATAAGCTGAGGCAAATTCAAGCTTCGACAACGAGAATGCATGACCCAGATGGAGATAACCATTCATGTAAGGGTAGGGAAAGTTTCCGAAGAACTTTTGGCCTGTTTCGGGAGGTTTTTCACACGATTCAGCTCTGAAAATGTCTTTCTCATCCCACCAATTTCGAACCTTTGCTTCTATCTCTAGCAACCGGTCCCTCCTGGCATGACTCTTTCCAGTCTCCATTTCCTTACTGGGAATTTGACAGAAACTGCAAAATAACTAAAAGTAATCAATCTCTACTCGGAAAAAAAAGAAGTGGGAATCTAATCATCCCAAAATCAAATAATCAAGGTGACGAGATAGAGAACTCAACCCCAAAACAGGGGAGAATATAAAAACAGACCCAAATCAACAAAAACGACCCAAAACTTTAAAGATCTGAATTAACCAAAACTTCAACGAACAAAGACCCACATCAATGGGGAAAACAAAATATCAAATGTAAATAAGGGGGAAAAAATATAACAGACAAAAATCACCACAAAAAAGAAAAATCTTGACTTGAAGATGATATATTTTGAGAAATGAAGAGTTTCTTGGCTATCCAACAAAAAATCATTTTTTTTCTTTTAAAGGATAAAAATCAACCAAAACAAAATAACCCCTCCCCAAAACCAAAATCAATTAGCAAGAAAATCAAAATAAATGAGGAAAAACATGTCTATCTATCCAAAATTTCAATATGAATCAAAAGCTAACCACATAACTAAGAACAAAAAAACACAGATCAGAAACCCTAGAATTTAAATGATTTGCAGTTAGTTACCTGAGATTAAACACTAATCTGTGTAGAACATTCCTTGAAACCCCAGAATTTAAATGTTGTTTGAGGTTTGAAGATGTATAGAAAGCCAGTTAGAATCTAGGTTTAGGGTTTTAGGACTGCAAACTCATCCCTTTTAAAAGCCTTCTGGAACATAGATAGGGTGCTGTTCATTCTTCATAATAGAGAACGCGTTGTCTCGGACGAGTCAACTCGTTTCTGGAAAATAAATAAATTTTTTAATAAATGGAGAACTGCTATTGAAACCTCAACTTTTACTTATTACACCCCATGAAAGATTTAGAAACATCTTTTCGAGCACTTTAAAGATTTGGCTCAAATTATTCTTCAACATTAGAAAACATTATAACACTCACTTCAACTAATTTCAATAGTTGTTTATAAATATGATTAGTCAAATATAAAATCCTAACAATCAAAATGAGAGGGATTCTATTGGCACCCCAACTTTTATTTATTCTCAATCATTCATTTATTTTGTTTATTTTTAATAAGGATGTAATAAATAAAATTTGGAATGCCAATATCATCTCTCATAAAATATACAAAATCTCAATTGACTTTGCCGAGTTTTATTGATTTGTTCAAGATTTTGAAGTCATCTGGTTTGCCTTGTGAGATGGGATGAATCTTGAGACACCGTGTAAATCCATCTTGTTAGGATATCAATATGACTTGGACAAGTCGTTGTAACCATGGTACTAAGGACACGCGTTAAGATGCATTAAATACACCTCCATAATTTATTTTACTATCTAAAATATTCTCAAAAGACATTTTTCACACAAAAATAGTCACAAGCTTTTCTGATTTTTTTTCAAAAATATATAAAATTCTTTGAATAAAAGATTTGCCGATTAATTCAATGAATTGACAAATTAATCAATCACATGATTGATCATGAAATATGGTAATTACCCTTCAACCTCAAAATTTTATTTTCTTGAACATTATATCTCAAAAACAAAATAGGGTTTTTTTTAGAGAATTTTGGTAAGAAATAAAAGAAAAAAAAAATCAATATTTTGAAGAAAGTTTTACAAATTTATCTAATTAACCAAATTGAAAATCCCATCGAATAATTACATGTGTCCTTAGGGCACATGTGAACATAACCCTATAGATATAGATAATGTGTGATGATAGAATTTTTTTAATTATTTGAATATTTATTACCCATGTAAAAATAAGATTTTGTGTTTGAACATCTACTAATTAATTTGTTGTTTTCATGATAGAAAAATATTTGATGTTCTCTCCCTTAACTTGCCTATTATATTTGTTAAAGAAAATGAAAGATCTAACAAAAATAATTTTGGCCATTTTAGTGAATTATTTAAAATCCCCCAAAAAACTTTAAGGTATCTTGGTCACTAATTTAGAAATTGAGGGAATTTTCATCCAAAATAGTTGTAATTAATGTCACGGCCGACCAGGGGTGGATTTACAATGAGGGCACTTGCCCCCACAAGAATTTTTTAAATCTATAGATTAATGAGTTCTTGCGACAGATAAAAAAAATCCACCAACTATTAACCTCACAAAAATATTTTCGCTCTTAATTGCCCCCATAAAAGATTTTTCACTCTAAGATGCCCCCACAATTTTTTTTTTTTCTACTCTTAGTAGCCCCCCACATGGGCAAAATCCTGGCTCCACCCCTCCTACGGGCAACCACTTTTGTATTCGGATTATGTGAGAATCAAGAAATTGCATGCAACAGATGATGATTTGACTTCAAAAAATCACTTTTAAAAGCAGGAATCTGGTCCTCAGAAGCTGCACCAAATCCTATCTTTTTTATTCGATTGCTGAAGGAAAATTCATATTCGACAATCAACACTTGAGACCTTGGAATAAAGAGCACAACATTTTCTTTTGTTTGGCTAAGATAGCATGAAATGAAAGCTGTTTACCCCCATATAAGCTCTTTACAATCCAATTACAGTAGGATTCCACAAAGCCACTTCCAAGGAAATCTCTTAGATAATTTCAAGAATCTTTTACTGGAGAGACTCCTTAACTTGGTACTAATTACATTTTGTTCGATAAAGTTGAAAACATCTCGAGTAAACCTTATTTTTTCAACTTAATTACAAATTTTCTCTTATTTTCAGTCATGAATCATACACCACAAATAAATACAGTAGAAAAATTATAGGCACAGCTTTCTTAAGTTTCTTCAATAAGGTAAGAATTTTATAATTATCTTTTTGAAATATTATTCATGAATAAGATATCTCTATTAGCAGTCTAGTGATTTTGTGTGCTTGAAGTCAGCCCCCGACATCATTAAAAATACATCGAAATATCATTCGAAGAGCATTGTAAGTTAAATGTGTTCAATTGATTCATGTCAAACAAATATCTTCCAATCAAAAGAAAAGAGAACTAATACACCACAGTTTCCTCAGCTAAGCTAGCTGTTATGGTTGAACACAGATGGGTCCATCTGCCCTTTGCAACCAAATTGAAGTTCTTTCACACCTAAACTATCTAAAACCGATAGGAATGTTGCCGAGCCAGAATAGTTGGAGATAAACATGATAATTGGTCCAACAATAAGAACACTAGGAATCAACCAACATCATTTAAACCTTATCAAATAGGGAAAAAAGCTAAAAATTAGTCGAAGAAAAAGAAAAAAAATGGCTTACAATGGAAAACTTTGGGTACATAAAGAGCGAAAATGGTAGTTGACAAGCATTGTTCCTAGTATGGAGGAGTCGATTGAACACACAGTTCACTCTCATCCATGTCATCATCCTCATCTGCACCAACCCAATTACTAGGATGATGCTGCGACCATCCTTGGTCATTCATTTCTGGCCTATCTGCAAGGACGAAAATGGGAAGATTTGAAGTTAGTGGAAGGAGACATTATAGCTCTAAATTTTTTATCATTCAAAGCAAGTACTTCGACTAACCTTGAGGTTGAGGTCCTTCTACATGATCAATATCCATTGGATGTCGACTTCTATATTTAGTTAAGAGAAATTGCTTGTCATTCTTCATAGGGGAGTCTACTAGAAACTTTTCAAGAATTATATGAAAGCATACCTGAATGTAATGAACACACACACAACAAAAATAATATATATTACATTATCTTGGACTCTTAATCTTCGCATCCCCAACCTCATCTAGTGGGAACAACTTCATCGTTCAGCCCTTTTACTAACAATGTGGCCAGTGTTAAAAGGTGCCCAGCAATTTAGCTTGGGTGCCCACGTATTTTTGAAAAACCGATTTTTTTGCTTAAGTTAGGCGCCCAAGCGTTTTTTCAAAATTTTGGCTACATCCTGTCAACACTACCAAAGAAAACTTTCTGATCTTTGCTGTTGACATAGGAGTTTTTTTTTTTAAATAAAATTTTTGCTAGTGTCGACATGGGTCTTAATGGTGTTGACACTGCCTAAAATAAACTTTCTGATTAATGGTGCCCATACGATTGTTGGTGCCCCTGCTAAACTCAATAAGCTGGAAATAAAATGTGAGTGCCCCTACTAAATATAAGGGTGCCCCTAACACGAGCCTAACAATGTAGACTCCAAAGATGAGAAAATATAAAACTGAATACTCATTAAGTATTAAACTTATTCCCCAGTCTAACACTCAGATTGAACCTTTCCCCATTAAAATTACTAATTTTACTTCATGAAATAAATAAGAACCAGTAAATTTTACGTCATCAAGACTATCATGCATAACATGCTCTACTAAAAAAATCAGGATACGGATTCGGAACATTGGGAACATTTCCTCTTGCAGAAGCTGTATTTGAAATACCCATTGGGTTAATCCTTTGCATTCCACTCTGTCCACTCGCATTTGCACTTCCTTGCGCTTGACCTTGTCTTTCGTCAGCACCACCGGTGCTTTTGGCAGCACTACCTATATATAAACAGGTAAGTTGAAGATTTTGGATATATCATACAATATGTTGGCATTTAAATAATGGAGAAATAATTACCTGAAAGTTCAGACCAGATTCTTGTGTGATCAGATGGATGCTCGGATACTGCAGCTCTAGTAGACCTCTCCCGTTGTTGGGAAGCTTCTCCCTGATCATCATGACCACGCTCTGTGGAGGGTGCAGCTGGGGGGTGCTCTAATGGATTTCCTTCATGAAGCTGCGATACAAGCATGGTTGCTAGGACAAGTGTTGTGTTGAAGTCTGAATTGGACCCATCGTCTAAGCCGAAATTAGGCGCCATCAGAATGGGCCTGTTCGTTCCCCAAAACCAATTTGTCCCAACTCAAAATAGGTAATATTTTTGAACCATTAATCGGATTATCCTGACCCTCCAAAAATTGAACTTTTGATGATCATTAATTCATTACTGTAATGGTCATCAAAATCAAGCAATTAATAGAATGCTTATTGTCTTCCAATTTGTGTGATTTATGGTGGTAAAGTTTACCCAAGAGGGTGATCCATAAATTATCATCAATGCATATCCCAACATTCTAGAGCTGGTTGAATGAATCCTGTTTCTCCATTCAATTCTAAGCTCCACGAAATAGTTATCGCATTTTTTGGAAAATAAATAAAATGAGATTTACGAATATCTTACTCGCCAGCTTTTTCTAAAAATAAGTGAAGGTCAACTTCACATCCCTCGCAAAAGGAAAGAAATGCCTGTCATTTATTAAGAAACAAAGGATGTTATATTAAATGCTTCACATCAATGAAAATGGGGATACCACCCACCACAAATACGCTTATAGATGAACTATATTGGAAAAATAACGTTATCGAAGGCATAAAGCATCCATTAGTAGATAATAGTAAAATTTTCATGATGTAGATGTGAATCTTTTTCTAGGTTACACGAGAAATAATTAGATTCGGAAGAGTGTCTGCAGTACCTTTAGTTCCTTCACTGCGAACGTTATGTCCACAGGATCTCCAATGTGCTTATATTGCAAAAACTCTTCAGTAGGGTCAATCCAGAGCTGAGTGTGTAAGGCTGTATCACTGTCATCTGCAATTCAAAATTGTAAATATTTACTAAATCTCATGGGAGACTACACCCAAAACTTAGTTGGTTGACAAATTGCAATGCAACTTTGAGGTCGTGGAAGGAAAACATCAAATATTTAATCTACCTTTGGTTGGGTCTATGTAACTTCTAAGTTCAACTGCTTTCCCTCCTATTTCACTTGCGGCATCGGAAGGTAAGGAAGTTGGTTCGGTCATTATAAAAGTAATCTCCTGAAGGGATGATTGGAAATTAGCTAGCAATCTATTAAAATCACGAGGCCTCACTACAAAACTACTCGGAAATCTTGTCCTGTCAAGGGAAAGATGTTGTATGTCGGGCTCAATGTTGCAAGTAAGCCAATAGGCCTTTTTCATACCTGCACCATATTTCACAAAAAATTCTTTCCATGAAACAGTATCAACACATTTAAAGGGCCAATTAACAATAAAATATAGTAGATATACGTGACTGCTTTGCTTAGAATGCAACCTATCATCCTCTATCATAAATGCTGTCCACCAAGTCATTAATCCAGACAGTTTCATAACTAGGCATCCAATTGGGCACTCAGTCTTACTCATCCAATAAAGGCTGAACTTGAGAGGGCTACAAAAAATTCACAGAGAGGGTAATGAATCTTCTTGGGAATTTGGGTTTAGAAGATTGTTGACTGATTGGAAGATTGATGGCATTGCAAGAATGGCTAGAGGAGTTGAGTCCCTTGTGGGGCGAATGGACCGTGAGGATGGCATTGAGTGGGAGGGGAGTCAAGAGGGTTGCCTCTCAGTCAAATTTTTTTACGAGTCCATCGGCCAAACAAATGCAAATCCTTTCCCAAAGAAGTTTGTTTCGGGAGCTAAGGTTCCTTCGAAAATTTCTTTCTTCATGTGGGTGGCGTCCTTGGGTAAAATTATTACTACTGATCAGTTAAAGACGGGAGGTTTTATCAGTCCAAGCTTTTGTACTCTTTGTAAAGAGAATGATGAAAATGTGGATCACATTTTTATTCACTGTTCCTTGAGTCAGAAGATTTTTGCTCATTTTCTGTCCTTATTCGGAGTAGCCGGATGCTTTCCTATCTCATTATGGGTTTTAGTTAGTTCTTGACTTCGGAGGGGATCTAGTTTTTCGTCTCCCAAAAGGTTATTCTCACCTCATTTTCCATTTGTTGGGGGGGTGGAAGGAGAGAAATTGAGGGATTTTCGAGAATAACGAGCTTCCTTTCCAAGATATAGAGCTATCTATGTTGGGTCTTTTATTCTTTTGATATAAGGTGCTTAAGGGGCTTTCATTAGGGGAAGACAAATTATAGATGGAGTTCTAATGGCAAATGAATGTCTTGATTCTATGATTAAGAACAAGAAAGAGAAGATGATAGGGAAAATTGATTTGCAAAAGGCTTATGATCATGTGAATTGGGACTTCTTAGAGTATGTGATGGGGAGGATGGGTTTTGGAACGACGTGGATCAGTTGGATAATGAAATGTGTTACAACAGTGACTTACTCGATTCTTGTCAACGGGAGTCCGGCAGGCTTTTTTAGAGGATTGAGAGGGTTGAGGCAAGGGGACCCATTATCTCTTTTTTTGTTTCTTATTATAGCTGAAGCCTTGGGAAGATTCTTAGAAGAACAGTAGATTTAGGTAAACTATCGGGGTTGAGGGTGAATGACGGACCACTGATTTCTCACCTACAATTTGCGGATGATACACTAGTTTTTTTGGAGCATTCGAGGGACCAGGTGAGGGTGCTTCGCGTTTTATTGTGTTGCTTTGAGGCAATGTCAAGTTTACATATTAATCTACAGAAGAGCAAGCTTTTCGAGGTAAGAGATGTGAATGATATTCATTTGATGGCTACAACTTTGGACTGTGGGTATAATACCTTGCCCACATCCTATTTGGGCTTACCGTTGGGAGCACCCTATAATAGTATTAAAATTTGGGATGGTGTGATTGAGAGATTGGAGAAAAGGTTGAGCACGTGGAAGGCCAATTATCTATCGAAAGGAGGGAAAGTAACTTTGATCAAAAGCGCCTTAACAAGTATCCCGGTTTACTTTCTATCTTTGTTCACACTTCCAATGTTCGTCGAAATTAGATTGGAATTATGAGGAACTTTTTGTGGAATGAAAAGAGCGGTAAGAGGAAGTATTATTTGGTTAGATGGAAGGTGATATGCTTGCCCAAGAAGAATGGGGGGTTGGGCATAAGTGGGATTAAATTAGCTAATAAAGCACTTCTAGGAAAGTGGCTTTGGAGATTCGATGAGGAGAGGGGTAGTCTGTGGAAAAAGGTTATTATGGCTAAGTATGGGGATAAGAGGCTAGGCTGGTATAGCGGCGAGTCTAAAGACTCGTATGATTGTAGTGTCTAGAAAGGGGTTCTTAAAGTTAACAAGGATTTCGACAGAGGGATTAGGTTCAAAGCGGGTTTGGGGGATATAATTCGATTCTGGGAAGATAGTTGGTGCAGCACGTCGCCTCTGGCAACTCAGTTTTCGTCTTTGTATGCTTGTTCTATTAAGAAGAACCACTCAATCCAGCAGTGTTTAATTCGCAACGAGTCTAGTCCTACTTGGGATTTGGGATTCAAGAGAAACTTTAATGATTGAGAGCTAACTGAGGTTACATCTTTCCTTGATCTCCTGCATACGTTTCATCTCAACGAAAGTGAACATGATAGGTGGGAATGGACAAGGGCTAAGGATTTGAGATTCTCTGTTAGGTCATTCCATAAGTAGCTCACTCCTTGCAGAGCGATCCATCTCGGGATCCATCATTTGGTCTAAGTCAGTTCCCTCTAAAATCTCCTTTTTTGTTTGGTTGGCCTCCTTCGGGAGGATTCTTACGATGGATAATTTGATTGCTCAGGGTTGGATCACCACCAATTGTTGTCCCCTTTGTTTGAGGGAAAGGGAGTCTGTTGATCATATTTTAATTTATTGCTCCTTTTCTTATAAAATTTGGTCAACTTTCCTTCGTTTATTCCGTATTCATTGAGTATTTCCTCATAAGTTCTCCTCATAGGTAGAAGAGTGGACCAATAATGCTTTCCACACCAGAAAACATCTCCTAAGGACTATGTTATCCTAGGCTATTGCTTGGGGGGTTTGGAACGAGAGAAGTAACAGGGTGTTCAACAGTAAGGTTAGAAGCTATCATGCAGGGTTCTTGGAGATCTTGGGTTTTTTATACCTTTGGTCAAAACAGAACATAGAGTTCGAGGGGATTAAATTTGATGACTTTGTTTTTAGATTGAACTCTTAATGTAACCAATGATGGTGTAGTTTTCTTTTTCTTTTTTCTCTTTGTGAGACTTTCTCGCTTCCTTGTATTTTGTTTTTCGTCTTTTTTCAATATATTATACTTATCAAAAAATAATAATTTAAGGGGGTGTTCTTTGATGACTTTGTGGGAAGATGGGATTGGGTTTGTAATACAGACGGTTTGTAGTGTGTTTTTGGGTTTTGCTTTGCTTTGCCTTTTAACTTTCTTCTTAGGCCGGTCATCTCAGCCGCCTGTTATAATATATTTGTACTTATCAAAAAAAGGGCTACAAAAAATTAGGTTGAGAGCCAAGAAAATGTTCATAGAAAGGGGTTGCTAGAATTGTAAGTGTAGATCAGCCATAGTTAAGAAAACCTAAGAATGGTCAATCGGCAGTCATTACCATCAAATCAAATTCTAGAACAAGAATGCCCACAAATATTAAGTTAATGGTTAGGAAAAAAGAAAGTTCATATAAGGGGTAGTTAGGATTGTTAGACTAAAAATTTTGGATGACAGTTCATTGGACGTTTCCCACCAATTGAACATAGCAGATTGATGAGTTGGTAGGCCACATGTAAGGTATAGGGGGTCTTAGTAAATCGTGCAGACGGTTGCATAACATATTTCCTAATACAAAGTAAAACTTCTAAATGGGTATTTAAATTAAGGAACATCATGGAATGGAAATAGTTATAGAGTACGCACTATGCATGTTGTGCTCATTCCTTAGTTATGAGAAGTGCCATGAAGTGGCCCTATGTTGGAAGCAAGAGGGTCCCAAAAAATTGGAAATTGAACTATTTTATGACCAAAAGAGGGAGCGAGAGTGTGATTTTGATGCGGAAGTGGCACGCTAGATAGAAGCTCCTGCTATTGAGGCCCATTCTCATCAATCCAAAAGTTCAAAGCATTCAACTGATGCCCCCTCCCCTCCTACATGTTGAGTGAATATTTTCCTCCATTCTCGGGGGTGTCATACCCCAGTTAAGCCTTGTGATCCCCTTATATGCATAGTTCTCATCCTCTCCAACAGATTGGTCTTTTGGAGCAGTTGGTTGGTTAACAAGCTATCAGACCACTTGGTTTGTATAGGCCAGAGGTTCGATTCTTTCCACCCTTATGGGTGAGGGGGAGTGTTGAGTGTATATTTTCCTCCACTATCGAGTGTGTCATACCCCAGTTACGCCAAGTGACCCTCTTATGTTCATAGTTTTCCCCCTCTCCAAGAGATCGGTCTTTTGGAGTAGTTGATTGGTTAACATGGTGTCAGAGTGCTAGGTTCGATTCTTTCCACCCTTATGGGTGAGAGGGACTGTTGAGTGTATATTTTCCTCCACTCTCGGGTGTCATACCCTAGTTAACCCTAGTGAACCTCTTATATTCATAGTTTTCCCCCTCTCCAACAGATCAGTTGTTTGTAGTAGACACTATAAAGGAGATGTCCTAGCTTAAAGTTCAATCAAATAATCCCAACAGATTTCTCCCCCTCTCCAACAGATCAGTCTTTTTGTAGTAGTTGGTTGGTTAACACTACAAAGGAAATGTCCTAGCTTAAAGTTCGATCAAATAATCCTAACCACTTCTTGATAAGATACTTCAAAAATAGAGAAAATGAAACAACGAGAAAGAAACTTTCCATAAATTTATGTGTTACTATGGCCAGCCAATCTGTGCGATGGGTCCAATAGAGCAGATGGTTAAACACTTCTTTCATTTATTTATTTTTTGAAAAAATACAACAAAAAAAAAAAAAAGGACAACATAATGTACCATTCAAAGTATAATATAAGGCACCCTTTGGCTTATATAAACACATACAAATAAACTAAATTAAGAAGTTACAGGGGGGTGGAATACCGTTATGGCAATCTAAAGTCCACTGCACTTTTGATGCCTCGGGATTAGGCAATAGCACACAGAGGCTATCCACACCAGTAACGGGTGTCCTTAAGACAGAACAAACAGCCTAAACACAGCTAGTTAGAGGAGTTGGCTTAGCACACAACATAGTTAATTTAATCAAACACTAATAATGGCAAATTGTATTACCTTCAAAAGCACACTACATTTCACTTGTGGCGCAGAAATCACAAAAACATCAAAGAAATCAGGCTTAAATGTTATAGATTGATAGGCAGACCTTGATGAATTGAGAGTGTGAAATGCAAGCTGCACCAAAAAAGAGTTAGAAATAGGAGAAATTACCAAAAAAGTAGAGAAAAAAATGTGATTCCCATTTCAATGCAGCAACCATTTTAATTCCAAAAACAGTATATTACCGTTTCCTGAATTAATCTTTTACCAAACAGGAAAAAAATTATTTTAAATTACTAAAATACCCTTTATTTATTAATAAAATGCACATTTTGAGAAGGGCATTTTTGCAATTGAACTTAGATAAAAAATTAAGTCCGAAAATGGTAATTTACAATTTGTGGAATCGAAATGAATGGGGTGCTAAAATACTCGTTAGAGTTTATTATTAAACAGCACATTTTTAGAAGGGTACTTAAAAAATTTCCTGTTTAAAAATTGATTCCAAACGGTGATTTCCCATTTTCAGAATTCAAATGAAATGGGAACTGAAACACAATTTTTAGCCAATGTTTTGGTAAATCAGCCTTAAAAATAATACCCAATTAGTCAACTTCGACTTCAATTACTTGTATTAAAAGTCAATTATAATCCAATTGGAATCAAAATGAGTTCCTCCAAAACCCTAGAAACAATAATAAAACCCTAATTCCAAAAATGTCATCTGATTGCCAGTGTAAATAATCTATCTAAACTGATAGTAAGTTAAGACTTAAGAATAGATGGAATTAAAAACAAATTAATCCAAAAACATTGAAAATCATGTAATGGTGTTGGATTGGTTACGAATTTTATATTTGATTATCAAATTTGAACCTTGAAATGTTATATTCATGGATTTACATGGAAAAGTTGAGACTGGAGAGGTACCTGAGACGAAGAAGCTTGAATAGCGAGCTCGTTACCCACACGTGCGAGGCAGGTTATTGAGCGTGTGAAGGTTTTCAGAGCGTTCCCGCTTAAACTCAGCTCCATTTCTACCTTCTCTCTCTTCTTCCATCCTTTTTCCAGCTTATATGAGGCGAAATAAACCGCTAACTTGCGCGGGAAGAGTAGGAGGACACGTGGCATCATCAGGGTTTCTAGACTTTATTGTTAGATGTAAAGAGGTGAGCCCAAGGACCCCTAGTAAGAGTGAAATTCTTTATGTGGAGGGTAGATAACTATGCCACATGTTAAAATCCATTGGGCCAACAGATTTCATGGATTTTTTGGCCCATCCTCTTCTTAACGAACACATAAATAATTGTACAGAAAATGCATTCAGGGAAAAATAATTTCTGCCAAAAAAAATGTCCAAAATGATTCTTTGAAAATAAAAAATTGGTTGTGAGTGGGAAAATATTTTCGTTTTGGGGGCTGTGGGTAGTCGTTAGATGATAACATCAGGAGATTGGAAAAAACTTTCTTATGAGGTGGGGCAGAAAAATATTCCCCATGAATGGAAATATTTTTCGTTCCGGGCAAAAACTGATATTCCTTAGAAAATGTGTTTTAACATATTTCTGAAATTGTTTTTTGGAGAAAAATATTTCCACCCATTTCTTAGGAGAAATCAAAGACCCTGAAAAATCAAACTTTCAATGTAAGGTTAGACGTATTCCTTCGAGTTTGGTGAAAATTTGAGATAAACTCATGTTTTGATGGCATATCGCTTGATCTCGATCTTTTCTAATTTTGTTTGGATTGAGAGAAGAGAAGAGAAACTCAGTTTCTCACCACCATGTTTGGATTGACAAGAGAGAAATTGGGACAAATTTGAAATTTTAAAATGTCTTAAAAGAGATCTAGGGGCAGAGTAAGAATTATAAAATATTTTAAAAGGGTTTCTCTCCTCTCCTCTTTTGGAGAGAGAAAACTCATCATTCTTCTCTTCTCTCCATTTCTCTCAATCCAAACACAAGAATTAACACAAGGATGAAGATAATGGATTGGAGATGAGCTCGAATAAGTTAAAAAGAATTTAACATAGAGGTTGAAGAATTTGAAGATGAGATATTTTTGGGAGAAAATTCGAGTGGCTTCATTTAGAAGTTGACGATGAGGGCCTCAAACTTGTAATTAGCACTTAGATGAGGGCTGAAAGAGTCCCCCACATCATACCCAAATCAAGATAAATAAATAATTACTAATGTGAAACTGCATTTTAGAACAATTTTCATTGCTTATTTTAGCTAGACAACCAAAGTTACTCATCAATATTGTACAAGACCAAGGAGGGATTGGGCACATAGCCCTCAATTTCTAGGTGATTGCTTAGCCTGTCTATGACTTCATGAACCTCTTTCCACTTGGGATGTATCTTGTCCTCTACAAGAAACTCATGAACCACACTATTTACCTCAATGGAGCTACATCCTGGGATCTTCTTTTCAACTCTATTGTCCCTCATTATCTTCCTCATCTTCGCAACTTCGTCCCACCGATTTTCAGCTGCACATATGTTAGATAGTAGCACATAACCTCCTCCATCTTCTGGTGCTAATTCCTGTAGACGTCTTACTGCATCCTCACCAACATCAGTGACACAGTGAATCTTGCAAGCACTAAGCAAAGCTCCCCACACAACTATATTCGGCTCCATTGGCATGGTTCTTATAAGCTCTTTAGCTTCGCCAATGAGGCCGGCTCGTCCAAGAATATCTACAAAACAACCATAGTGTTCAATCTTTGGTGTAATGCCAAATTCTTCGTTCATACGTCTGAATTGCCTACGACCTTCATCCACCGAGCCTATATGACTACACGAACATAGGACCCCAACGAAAGTTACATCGTTGGGTTCCACTCGTGCGGATTCCATCAGTTTGAATAGTTCTAATGCCTTGGAACCATACCCATGCATGGCAAGCCCACATAAAATAGCATTCCAAGAACAAACATTCTTATGCGGCATACTATTAAAGATTTGAAGGGCTATGTCAATGCATCCACACTTAGCATACATGTCGACAAGAGAAGTACCCAAGTAAACGTCATGGTTTAGTTTTTTCTTACCAACATAAGCATGAATCCACCTACCCATATCTAACGCCCCAATTTGAGCACAAGCGGAGAGAACACTTGCCATGGTGACACTATCCGGCCAAACCCCAACACTTTGCATTTCTTTAAAAAGCTCCAAAGCCTCCGTGGCCCTTCTACTCTGCACATAACTCGAAATCATCCCACTCCATGAAAATAAATCTCTTTTGGGCATTAAATCGAAGAAAGATCTAGCAACATCGACGTTACCCCACTTAGAATACCCACTAATTAACACATTCCAAGATTCAACATTTCTTTCAGGCATTTCATCAAACAGTTTCTGTGCACTGTTGATATCGCCAAAATCGAAACAACCCTTCATCATAGTATTCCAATTAACGACATTGTTCGTCGGCACTTCTTCGAATAAACGATAAGCGGCACTGATGTCTCTGCATTTAGAGTACATATGGATAAGTGCATTTCGAAGAAATGGGTCGAAGTAAAGCCCTATTTTTACGAGTTTGGCATGAACAATTGTACCTTTCTCGAAACTGGGTATCAAAGAATAAGCTTTTAGGATAAAAAGGAAGGTGAATTTGTTGGGTTCGACACCTAGTGATCTCATTAGAGTGTAATATTCGATGGCTTTCTGTGGGATTTTGATCTCCACAAAGCCTCTGATCATGGTGGTCCAAGTGTAGGTGTTTGGGTGATCGATGTTATAAAAAATTCGAAGAGCGTAATCTATGTTTCGAGCAGAGATGGCGCAGAATTCTAGCAATTTTGTGGCGATGAAGGTGTTTGTAATTTGGTCTGTTCGAAGGATTTGAGCGTGGATTTGCTTGAACTCGTTCATGGATTTGCATGATTGAAGGAGAGAGATCACTTGCTGGTTCGTTAGTGTCCGACGAAGGAAGAAATTGGATGAAATGTGCGGCATTCGCAACTGCCATTAGAATACAGTGCAGGTACAAAAAGAAGAACAATTCAGTATTTCATTGTGAATTCTCTTCAGAAATTAATTTATGAAGAATGGCTATTTTCTAGAAAATAAAATTCCCATGTCATCCAGACGAAAACGAATTTTTATCTCCTTTTGAACAATTGTCTCATTATTAACCCTCACAAGTCACATCCCTTGTTAGCAATCTCCCGTTTAATTCTTCAAAAATTCACCAATTTTTTCTTTTTTTTAATGAAAGTATTATTCTCAAGATTACTGATCTATTCTCAATAATTCACGGATTTTAAGTTTGAAAATAATAAAACCCATTTTATATGAATTTTATGACTTCTACGAATTTTTATAAAACTCAATAGAAAAAAATGCTACTATAACTTGTTATATGTTGCAAAGTGTAAATTTGTAAGTTGTGTCATGTAATACAAGTCAACTTTAAAGTGGTCATGCTTCAAAATTTTGGAGGAATCCACTCTTTTACGTGACAAATGTCATTTTTATCTTTAAAAATGTAATGACATAACCCTTCATATTTATTTGAGATTACATCTTAATTTTTCAAATTATTGATTTATCCCTTGACTTCGGTATTCTTTTGAAAATCAATGGAACAATAACTTCAATGTCCTCATTATTATCATAACCTTCACCAATTTCATCATCACTATAACTTTTAACATCACTATCATATGTCCGAATTTTTGGTTTACGGATTTTTGAAATGAAATGTATAATACAAGTATGATGCATATTTTCCATTTATCGAATTTTAGAATGGATTTTTGCAATCTAAAATTAAATATAACTTGAATTTTTCACGAATCAAATTTTTGTTAAATTCCAAATTGCTAACAAGGGTCACAATCGAAACTAAAAACAAAGAATAATGTTGAAGTGACCCCAAGCAGGAATCTCATATCGCACTTCTTGACGTGATAGTGTATGGAAACCATAGATGATTTTCACTCGTATCTCGATGAAAAACATCTATGGTTCCTATCCACTTTCACGTCAAGACGTGCGATATGAGGTTCTAGTGTGAGATGACTCCAACACTACTCAAAAACAAACTCTCTTATGGACATTATCTCATAATTTTATATTCAAGGTATTTATTTTATTTTACTTCTTAATATCTTTGTATCCTCGTACATAATAAGCTAGACCGTAACCAGGTTTTGCCTGACCCGTTCATCCTACACAAAACATATCCGACAGGACTAATCCAAGGTTATGTGCACTAACCCACACATGGCATACAACTTTTTTATTTGATAGGCATAAAGAGACTCGAAGTCACGACCTAGGTATAAGCTAAACTGCTTCTTTACCATTGTGCAAACCCTTGGTGGGTAAGGCATTTATTTCCTTGGAGCAATTTCTTGAAAATTTTTATTTTTGTAGAAAATATATATTTTTTCAATCATTTTGGTGACCAAATAGTAGAGTGAGTGAAAATGTGGGAACCAAGTTCAAAAGTATCTTAAGTGTGGAGTACACGATGACCTGGCATATTATTTTGTCTTTATTTTACTTAATCATTATTTGATCTTTCTAAATGCACAACTTAATGGACAATATCTCTAAGAAAGTAATTGCATGGAAATTCAATTTTCATGAAAAAATGATGGTGAAAAATGGGTAGGTTGGAAAAACAAATAATGGGTGTTTGATTACATCTAGAAAAAAGTAACAGAAAAAAAATGGAGGAGGAAGAAGAAGAAGAAGAAGAGAGCTTAGCTGGTGCAAGCGGAGAAGTAGGAGGAGGAGGAGGAGGAGGAGAGAGAGAGAGAGAGAGAAGAAGAAGAGAAGGGGGATGGTAAGCGACAGAGATGGCGACAACAACAATAGACAATCATGGTGGGGAAGAAGAAGAGATAAGATTAGATTCGAGAATGAAAATTGGGGATAGATTTCATTTTTTCATGTCTATGAGTATAGGTGAAAAAATGAAATCCACACTTTATTGGACTTTTGGACTGTGAAAATTCATTTTTTATGGCAAAAATTAATCAAACACATGGGAGATAATTTTTCACCCTATTTTTCATGTGCAATCAAATACATCATAAATCTATTTTATTTGATTATTTTGTGCCTGGAAAAATAGAATAATGGCTATGTTTGTGTGTAGATCAATTTTAATTTGCATCATTTATGCTTTTAGTTTGGTTGTATTTTCTGTCGTCTTACCTATGGCTTGACTAGTTCCATTAGTGTTGCTGCCTTATCAACCTCACAGCCTCCAACTAGCCACAACTAAACAATTTTTTATTTGGTTGCATTTACTAAATTAGTAATAACTACATAATATATTTTAAACAATTGAAATTTAATCGAGTTTGAGAGTTTCCTTGTGAGTGTCTGTGTGTGTGCGTGTTTTTTTTTTTTTTTTTTATAAAAAATTTTGATAATTTTTCTCTACTTCCATGTATTTTCAGTTGAAATAATCATCAATATTTAAATGCACTATTATTTTTTAGTATATAAAATTCAAGATTTTTTAAAGAAAACACACACACATACATGAGAAAAAAAAACTTTAAAGCGGTTAGTTTGCTTTAAAATTTGAAGGAACCCTCTCCATTCGATTACACACAGCATTTTCAAGGAGGTGTTTTAAATTTTGACGAAAATGTAGGAGTGTGAAATAAATTCAAAATGATGGAATGTCTTGTAATGGAGGGTTCCTTCAAAATTTGAAGTGGGCTGCCTACTTCAAAGTCGGACTCCACACAAACACACACAAAGAACATGTAGAGAGGTTCCTTATGGAGTGTGAATTTCTTATATTTCAAGAGTTCATCAGTGTTTTAGTGAAAATTTGGATAAAAATCATTTTCCAAAGTATAATGTAAGGTATAGTTGCAAGAGCAACACCCTAATAGAGATTCTTATCATAAAGGTGCCACCTAGATGATATTAACAAATATTAAAAAGGGGGGTGTGTGTGTGTGTGTGTTGGTGTGGGGGGAGGGGGAGGGGGAGGGGGAGGGGGTTGCATTAATTTTCTCTAATTAATATTACCAAAACTAAAAGTATGTACATACAATTCATCTTCTTCATCAAAACACCAATTTTTTTCATCTTTTAATAGGATTTGGATTCTTTTCTACCTTGATTTTTTCATACCCTTCAATATTAACCTTGTCTCTTCCCTTTTCTTATTCTTCTTCTTTCTTTTCCAATTTCCTTCATTAACAACCTTAATCTTTAACGAAGTCATTTGGAAGCATGGTTTTAAAACTCGTTTTGACGTCTCGTCTCGTCCATGCATGAGAATGAGTCATCTCGGACGAATTTTCTGATATGTTTGACTTGTCTCATTCATCAATGAGAAAAATGAACTGTGATTTTAAATCTTGTCTGATACATTTGACTTGTCTATTCGTCCCGTTGGTGGACGATACTGAGATGTATTGGATGAATCGCGGACGAAATTTAAAACCATGTTTGGAAGGGTTCTTTTACATGCATAAACTCCATTTTCTTATTCTAAAAAATTAAAGAGAATAAATTTAGGTTTTTTTCCTTTTTGTGCACTTGGGGTCGAGGGGATGTAACCCTACTTATAGTATCAAGAGAGGAATGATACTAATCTCATTTTTCATTTTAATTTTGATGTTTGCAGTTATAATATTTAGATGTGGAGATTCAACACATTGGCTTAAGAAGAAAAGTAGATATCCCTTGTAAAATTAGAATTATGAGGAATCCCTAACCCACCCCTCTTGAACAATTCAATAAAACAAAGAAAAAATCATTTTCACATGTAATCTACTATCTGAACAAGGGGGAAAAACCCCTAAATCAAGTGTTTCAAAATGAATTGTAGATTATTCGGAAATGTTCAACAAGATTTCATGATCATGCATGAAGATTATCATCATATAAAATAAATTAATTTTGAAATTTTAAATCCTTTTAAAAGTTGATTGGGGTTAAAACAATCTAGATGTCTGTTTTATCAAAACTTTGAATCATAAGTTGTAGGATTATAAGTTTCAAAATGAGCCGATTTTTTGCGAAGATTATACACACGTCAAGGAAATCATGCTCCTCTCCTTTCTTTTTGTAAGCAAGATAATTACTATTAATACTCTATAATTTATGTTTATTGAGTTTGTTTTCAAAAGAGTCTGTATCCCATGCACCCGTGGTGGAGGATTGAAAACCTCCTCCCACTCCAAGGGCTTGATGCCTAAAATATCTCATTTTTCAAATTTCTTTAGATTGTGGCTTACGTGGCATGTGTTGAGGTGTGGGGGAAGTGTTTCAATCCAAAAATGTAGAGTGACAAAATTTTTTTTCATTTAGGCTATGTTTGAATTGAGAGAAGTGGAAAGAAGAGAAATTCATTAAGAGAAGAGAAGAGAAAATTAATTTCTCTCCACCATGTTTAGATTGACTAAGAGAACTTGAAATAACTTTAAAATTTTAAAATATATTTAAAGAGATTTAGGAATAGAGTTGGAATCATAAAATATTTTAAAAGGGTTTATCTCCTCTTATCTTCTCTCCACTTTTTGGAGAGAAAGAAAACTCAACTTTTTTTCTCTCTTCTTCTCTCCCTACTTAACAATCCAAACCATAGAAATTGAGAGAAATTCATTAATTTTTTCTTATCTCCATTTCTCTCAATTCAAACACAGATTTATTTTCGAGGATACGTCATCATCATCATAGCCATATCCCAAGGATTTGTCATCGGCTAAAATATTTCCATTCAATTATCTAATAATTTGACATATTGTATTGTAATCCGATATCTTCTAATTTTTCTTTCACACACCACTAAACTAAAATATGCAAACGACCGATAATTTAAGAATAATATCTGCATCATAAAACAATAATATTAAGAGCTAATCACACAAATTGTAATCATAACATGTCCTTTAAATATAGAGAAATTTATTCTTGATATATCAGCTAATTACTTGTAAATATATACAATAGATAAGCAACTAATTAGTTACCATGATATCTTCGTAAAACGAGCGAAGATTTAAGATAATGAAAATAGATATGAACATATTTTCAATAATAGAAGACTTGACTCTGAACAGAATTGAATATCGAAACGAGATTCATTCCATCAAACCTCAATCCTTAGAATAAGGCGTTCGATGAGGATGATAATTGAAGTCTATGTGTGACTCCAAGACCCCAAGAACATTAAAGTTCTAATCGGATCTTCGGCGTTTCGTCTCTCCATCTCTTTCGAAACAGATTTTCCATAGTACTCCTTCTGTGCTACACTACTAGATACAGAAATTTTCACAACTTCATAAACCTTCTTCAGCTTCTCTCCAACAGTCTTCTTTGTCTCTTGAATCAATGGTGTGTCACTAGTAAAATGTTGGGTTTTCATTTTTTCCTTTTTTTTTTTGCTTTCTTGTGAGTTTATTTGGTAAGGTATTCGGCTTAAAGGGCAACTTGGTCATGTATTTATAGAGAGGGGTTGTATGTGGTCTGCCGACGTGGCAGAATATCACGTGGGATAGTAAGGCCGTCAGGACCTGTAGAGATAGGATAGATTCGTCATCGTTGTGGATGTCAAGTCGGCTAAATAGTTGATCTAGTGGTCCCGTTTCTAATATTCTAAAATTATTCACGTTATTTATTTGTTTATTTTATTAATTTTTCATTTATTTTGATACCTTGCCAGCTGAACTATATGGTCACTCCATTAAATAATGTATAATTTATACATTAATAAATTAAATATATTAAAATTATTTACATATAAAAATATTTTAAATAATTAAAAATATTGAAATAAGTTTGTTTGTTTGTTGAATAATGATTTTCTGACTCCCCCTCTGACATACTCTCCTGACGTGGCATGTTACAAAATCGTAGATTTTATTCCTTGAGATAAACAATTGTACATATGTTATGGGGAAGTTAAGTTGTGCATCTTGAGAAAAGAAAATCTACGATTCTGTCACATGCCACGTCGGGAGAGTAGAGGGGGAGTATGTCAGAGGGGGGGAAGTAAGAAAATCACAAATCTTATTTGTTGTTTGTTCGAATATATATTTGAAAGGACAATCCTTACCTAGTAAGTTGAATCTATAAATCTTGGAATTATATGATAATCAAATCAAATAAACGAAAAAAAAAAAAAAAAACAATCATAAATTTGCATACCTTACACCTTTCGTTCCATAATTAATCCTAACTCATCAAGAAAATTGACAAGTAATTGATCGTTTTTCGTTCTCATATTTAATTTGTACTAGGATTTCAGTAGGAATGGACTTTTAGAGAATCCAAGGGCCCGTGTGGATATAGGAGTCAGAAGTACTTAAAACATAAGTACTTCCAGAAATACTTTCTGAAGTACTGTCTCAAGTAACGGAATACGTGTTGTACGTTTGGATGCAGGATTTGAGAAGTATTGCCAGAAGTACTTCTCACAGAGTTTTGTGTTAGGAAACTATTCTGTATTCTGTTAAAATGACCAGAATACCCTTATATGTAATAATTACTATTTTTAACATTATAATTCAACAACATATGCTCAAAAAAAATAACAGTTACTATTTTTATTAAATAAAAACATTATAACATTATTTTATACTCAAAATATACTTATTCTAATTTATTTTTTTTTAATTCGACAAAACCTTCCCTAAATATTGGACATATGAAAAATAAAATCTGTATAAAAACATATAACAACTATCATATAATAAAACCTGTATCATCATACACAAAAGTGGGTATCTCATCTACAAAATGTTAAATAGCCAAGATTCAAATCAGTCAAAATAGATGTTCTCAGTTCAACTTTAAAACCAAAACCCTTACTGAAATTCCCAAAGGAAGCTTCAGATTGACTCAACTCAACCAAAAATTAAATAAATAAATAAGTAAATTCAAGAATGGTTAGAGAATCAGTTGTAGAAGAAATACCCAATTGAAAGATACAAAATTGGACTCAATTCATTGAAGAACAAATAGAATTCAAGATCATTCAACTGTTTACAAAACAGATTTGAAGGGAAGTGATTGAGAATTTCAAAGTGAAAATAAAAAATAAAAAATATAAGAGAAAGAACTCTTACAAAAAGAAAGTTTAGACCAGAGGTTACCTCTCTCTGTCGAAGTTCAGTCGAGGGTTCTATCGAGGTATCAAAGATTAGAGAGATCTCGCCACTGTTGAGGGTTCTAGAGGTTCCTTGAGGGTTTATGTTGATGGAGCACTAGCTACTGTAGTCGCCTAAGGGAGAAGACCTGTAGGAGGGAGAGAGATCACTCTCGATGGCTCTATTGAGGGTTCTGTCGAGCGAGAAGGTTCCGTTGAGGGTTTACATTAATGGAGACCTAACCACCGTAGTTGCCCGAGGGAGAAGACACCGTTGGAGGTAGAGAGATCACTCTCGAGGACTCAGTCGAGGGTTCTGTCGAATGAGAGTCTTCTCTCTGTTTCCCGTGTGAAGATGGAGTCTCGTCTGTTATGTCGTATGTTCGTATAGTTAAGGTAAAAAAAAACGATTGAAATTGGGGGTAAAATTGGAATCGCGCCATATTTTTTTGACAGAACATGTGCTCTCTACAAAAGCCAAAACGAGAAGTATCAATTACGGTAATTCTCCAAAAAGTATTATTTGTACTCTTTTAAAAAGTTATTCTTCCGAAGCATCGAATGTCCAAATGATCGAGAAAGTGCTTCTGACTCCCCGCAAGAGTCAGAAGCACTTTGAGAAGTCAATCCAAACAGGCCCCAAGTTATTTAGAAACCTAATCATGTAAGTCACATTTCTGAAAAATCTTGAAGACTTGGTCTCGCAAGTATTAAAACTATTGTTTATATTAAAAATCAAGTATTATTATTATTTAAAATCAACTAGAAGATGACATCTGCAAACGCATATGTATCTAAAGGGTTTATCTGTAATTTAAAATATTAATTAAAGGGTGATTTTAAAGATTACATAGTAAGAAATTAATTTATGTAGTTATCAAAACTAACAAACGTGATTTTAGGGAGCGATTGTGATTTTCTAAATTTTTGACAAAAATGTCCTTGCTTATATAAAGTTTAAATGTTAAAGTGATGGCAATTTTGGAATTCAAATTTTTGATTCCAACCACTTCTACTCGGCCTTCTCTCATTATAATAGTAAAGATAAAACCGAAATTTGTGATAGAACCTATTTAGTTCAAATAATAATAAACTAAAAGTAAAACATACATAATTTTTAAAATTCTTTGATAGAGTAAATTGGTCTAACCAAATTGAAAAATGGTTCGACCTAGTTTCACCAATTCAACAAATTTTGGATTTGGTTCAAGTTTTAAAATGTTTAAATTAGGAGAGCGTTCGGAAGACAATCTTAGGGGGACAAAGTTGGGAAACAAAATTTGTCTTATATGGTTTAAAATTTTCAAATTGGGTTGATTTTTTATAAGGATCTCCTCTTGAAACTTCTAATCCCATAAAAAATGATTTACAAAGTTGAAGAATTGTGGACCGTCGATTTTTATCATTAATTTGTAAATCACTTTTGATGGGGTCAGAAGTTTCAGATTGGAGTGATTTTTGTGAGATGATCTCTTCACTATAAAGATCATCTTCACAAAAAATCCGCCCAATCCAAACTTATAAGTTATATAGGACAAATTTTGTCTCCCAACGTTGTCTCCCTAAGATTGTTTGTCGAATGCTACACTTTAAATAATTATTCAAAATTAATTTTCTATATAAATGGACGCTTTTTTAAGAGTCGCGACAAACTAACGCGGTTCATTTGGCAGTGCACAGAATCATAAATCTTTTTCTTCAAGATGCATAAGGAAAAAGATCTATGGTTCAACCGCGTCAACTTATCATTAGTCATTTTTTAAAATAAAAATAGAAAGCTAAGAAAATAAGTTGGTCTTGTATCACTTTATCATATCAACAAATTAATTTTCTTAGACGCCCATATTTGATTCGAATTTACTTTTTAGGTAGATTCGATTCCCATACCACACACGCAATGTGCTTTTGCCTTTAATGGTAAGTGGTGGGCAAGAGATTCTTAGAGGTTTAAAAAAGAGGAAATTATTAAATTAACTATCTATTTTGTCAAAATAATATTTTTTTAATATTTATGAAATGGTCATATATCCGATATTATTATTATATTTTTCTATAAAACTTATTATAAAGATTCTTGATAATATGACTCGCCAGGTGGCATACTCAAATGACTTCATGATGTGGACAAGTTCGGGTATCATATATAGATCTGAACACCTCAATATACACGATTGCACTTCCTTATAAAAAAGTTTATTCCAAGGGAATCGTGTATCATGAGACGTACAGATCTACGACTCTCGAACTTGTCCACGTCATGGAGTCATTTGAATATGACGACTACCGAGTCATGTTATCAGGACCCAATTATAAATAATTACCAAATTATGAGCATTTGCAACCATTTCTCATTTTCTCAGCTTATTCTTGCTTGTGGGGTGGTTTGGTGGAATGGGCATAATTAACAAATAATTCAAAAAGAATGTCAGGGTGTAGTGAGGTGTATCAAATTTGATATGCGTTTTTTTTTCTAAATTTATCGAGACTATGGTACTAATTGTGAGATTAGTCCAAATAATTATTCAAAATGGAATCTTTATTTATTTATTTATTATTAATGGGTTTGCAATTTTTTTCCCAACATTAAGATTTGAATTATGGGCAACAACATGAATGATAAACACTTAAGTTGTCTCTTTCACCTAAATAATTTAAGGCTGTCAATGGTTTGGTTCCGGTTTAGTTTCTAAAGGAACCAAAATCGTTCGATTTTGGTTTTTCGTGTAATCAGAACCATAGAAAATTTTCAACTTTTTGAACAATTCGATTCTTGATTCCTATCGGTTTTTATTGATTTGGTTCTCAATTAATTTAGTTGCAAAAGACTCTTTTCAAAAATTGATTCAAATATTATGCTTAAATGGGTTACCCATTGACACCTCCCATGTACGATATAAAGATAGAAGCATATTCTTCCCACCTTGTACAATTTTGAGATTCAGTCCATGTAGACGCAAGACCTTTGGGAGCACTAGTAATGATTCCAATAGCAAATAGCTTTATATTGAGAAGAAGAAATTCTTTTAATTTTTTTTTTTTTTTTAATTTTATGAATTATTTTGTTAACAAACCCTTGAATTATTGTAAACTCTCTGAATAATTTTTATTGTGAATTGTGGCTTGGAGTCCACAAAGCATAAATTGAAATTATTTTTTAATATAATTTAATGTTTTTATTCAATTCAATTTTAAAAAAATTCTCTAAGTTTTACCATCTTAGGTTAAATGGAAATTTACCAACATAACATTTAAGAGAACTCATTTACTTATGCAAGGGATTTCAATTTCAATTGGGTTATTAATAAAAATAGATAACACAATACTAAGTCTTGGTAAGCAATGATCGATCCATAGAGACAGCGTTGATTCAACATTTTTGACTTAAAACAATTAGATTTAGAAGTAACCTATAAAAATTGATTAAAAAAGAACCTATACTAGATTAAAAACAGTAAAAGAAACGGAAATAATATCACAATTTAAAGATTTAGATCAGTAAAATCCACTATAAACAAGTCATCGCATCAATTCATATGTATTTGTTTTTATTTCAATCCAACTAACAATTTAATGTTATTGGATCGGAGAATGATTCTATTAAACATAATTAGTAACTCAAAAATTCATGATTTAAGTTTTAATAAGATAAATAAAAAAAATGTGAACATGATATTTTAATTCAGTATGATTTAGCTTGAACTTATCAAAAGTCTAAATCATCAAAATCATGAATAACAAATCAAATCTGGTGATTTATACTTAGTAAATCATCATCATATGTAAACCATTGAACACATATATAAATAAATAAATTGACTACGACAATATTATTCATGGTTTCATCGACTTTTGTAATAGAGAATCTAGCCACAAATCATCACAAGAGCATATAAAAGCATAAAAAAGGAGATTGAGAGAGAAAAAGAGTTATGTTGCTTTTTATTGATCTTGAATGAGCAAGTCGTTCCTCCTCGATTATAATACTTGAAGAAAAAAACTATATAAAAAAAAAAACCTATAAACTAAAAAAGGAAGATGGAAGATAAGATATATCTTTGACTTGATTTGGTCTCTATGTATACAGACCAGATTAGAGTTTTTTAGGTTTGGGACACTCTTTGTATAACAAAAATTCTAAACCCTATTTTATTAGGTCATAAATAGTGTCGTCATAATGTTTGACGAATCCCGAGGCATTTTGTAGCCGACTTCACCATGCCGCCATAGGGCTTCATCACGCTGCGGCTCTTGTGGGGACCTATGAGCCTAGATTGTGATCTAGTTCTTTGTTTAGAGCTCTTGATCACAATTACTTACTCTTTTATTTCCTGAATTATACTTCAATTGAGTGTATTTTAGACCTTTCATAAATAAATATGCACAATTAAGCAGATATCAAAACAAATTCAAAAATAACAAAATATATGGACTATGAATGCATCATCTTTATTTAGGGGATTTAATGCATATTTTATCCCTAAAGTCTTTGTAATTAGGACCTCAAAATAGACTTTCTAGGCCCTGATCATCAATCATGAATAAAATCTATTATTTTTTTAATCGAAAAGTAATAATAATAATAAGGTAAATTACACTTTGACTGTAGTTTGACATAATTCTATTTTAACCCCCTAACATTTTGATAATTATAATTACCTCCCTTTTAGTTATTTAAGGGGTTTACTTATCCCCCTTTCGTCGAATTGCCATCAGCTTAATAATTATATTCATTTTATAAAGACCATTTAACCCTTTCTAAAATGTTATTCTTTCTTATAAGCAAAAAATATGCTTGTCAAAAAACGAGTTCAATGAATACTTAGGAAGGGGCATTTTAATTAGAATAATGCTAAAGTGACCTCAAGATTGGTTCTCACATTGCACACCCTGATGTGAAAGTGGTTGGGAGCCAAAAGTGCTTTCATCGAGATATGATTGAAAAAGCATTTATGAGTCGTATCCACTTTCACGTCAAAATATGCGATATGAGATCCAATCTTAAGATCACTACAACAAGAATCTTTTAATTATTGTTTTAAAATTTATTTATTTATTAATAAAAAAAAAACATAAAATAGGGGTAAATGGTAAAATACAATTTAAAATCGATTTACAAAAACAGGACGATTTACGATTCTTGACTTGTTTTGATGGGGTTAGAAATTTTAGAATTGATTGATTTTTTGTGAGGATGATCTCACAATAAGTTTATTCCGACACTTTTAACTCATATAAGACAAAACTATTTGATTATGGCACAGGTTGCCCTTATTAATAATTGGATTTCTTTCACATTACTCTATGAAGAATAAAGAGGGAAGGGTAATTATAAAAGCACCCCACGAATTAATAAGGGCAACCAACACCATAGTCGAATTGTTTTGTCTTATATGGGTTAAAAGTTTCAGAATGATATAATTTTTGACGAGTAAGATCTTTATGATGATGAGATCATCCTCACCAAAAATCAGTTCATTTCGAACTTCTAATTCCATTAAAATAAGTTCAAGAATCATAAATTATGCAAATTTTTTTGCAAATCGATTTTAATGGGGTTAGAATTTTGGGAATGGACTGATTTTTTGTGAGGACGAGTTTCTTTTCATGAAGATCGACAAAAATCAGTTCACTAACATCACGTACAGGTTCAGTTCAGACGTTGAATGCCATACCTTGCTGAAGGCGATTCACGAGAGAATCACGTACAGTTCTATTTGACCGAGATGTGGATGCCCGTGAACCCATATGAGATAAATCAAGTCGGCTATGGTGTGGGTTGCCCTCATTAATTCTTGGGGTGCTTTTTACAATTACTCATGAGTAAAATACCTTGTGTGTCGGAAGTTTGAAAGTTTGAGTGTTCAACTCATGGTTTTAAAACTCGTCCGAGACCGAGACGTATCGCCCGAGTTAACTCGGTATCAGCGGTGAACGAGACCAACTCACAATGAGTTATGAGACGAACGCGTCTCGTGAGTTATGCGAGTCGTCTCGGACGATATTTTCGCAAAACTCGTCCGAGACAAACGAGATATCCGAGATATTACAGATTTTACATTAACTCGCGAGACAAACGAGTTGTATCGGACGAGATTTTCAAAATCTCGTCCGAGTTAACCGAGACAACCGAGTTTTGTGAAAAAAAAGTAAAAAATGAAAATTTCTATTTTATTTTTACAAGCAATAGCTATTGAGTGATATTATTACTTTCTTGTGATAAATACTTAAATGTATTTTTGATAATTTGTTTTATTTTTTCTTTAGAAGTTTTTTGATGAAAATTTCATTAGAAATATATACTAATTTTTAGGAAACATGTGTTTTATTTAATGGGTAGCATTCAATGACTAACTTTTTGGCAAAACATTTTTCAAAACATGAGTTAGAAGTTTTGGAATAGGCTTATTTTTGGTGAGGATGATCTCTATGGTGAGGAGATCATCCTCACAAAAAATCAGCCCATTCCAAAACTTCTAACCCATGTTTACAAGTTGAAAAATCGTGGACCGTCCATTTTTTGTAAACTATTTTTTATGGGGTTAGAAGTTTTGGATTGGGCTGATTTTTGGTGATGATAATCTCCTCACCGTAGAGATCATCTTCACCAAAAATCAGCCCATTCCAAAACTTCTAACTCATGTTTTGAAAAATGTTTTGCAAAAAAGTTAGTCATTGAACGGGACCCTTATTTAATTACCTTGAATTTGATTGATAGGTATATTATAATTTTTTTTTAATTTTATATTTTTTGAGGGGTTCATTTTTTTTAATAGGAATCAATTTTGAATTTTTCCTGAATTTTTCAGATTTTTTAAATGGTTAAAAACCATTGTTTTAATGTTGAACGAGACGACTCGACGAGACGAGACGTATCGTCCGAGTCAAATCGGTATCAGAGGTGAACGAGACGAGACCAAATACCGAGTTTAAAAACCATGGTTCAACTGTAACAACTGCAACTCAAAGAGGCCAAAAATGGATTTAAGCGAGACGAAGCTGTCGTACTTCGAAGACATGTGGAAACTCCACACGAAGGCCTCTCTCCTCTCTTATTTACAGGTCATCCTTTTCTTCTTCGACTTCAAACACTAGAATTCTCTAGGGTTTCAAAACCCTCGTTTTTATTTTTATTTTTATTATAAATAAATTCTAGTTTCAATTTAAAGGGAGAAGATGGTCGAAGTGCTTTGATCTTGGATTCCACGATCTTCTATCCTCAAGGAGGTGGTCAGCCGTCTGACACTGGTTTCATCTCAAATGCTGAATCGGATTTCAAGTTCGTAGTTGAAGATGTGAGACTGAAAGATGGATTGGTGAGACATTCGATCGGTTTTCTTTATGTCAATCTGATTCAGTTTAACACTTTTAACTTTCATGATTTTTCCCCCCTTAAAATGTTCTAATTCGTAATTTTGTTGTTTCTTTCTTCGATAGGTCTTCCATTATGGTTATTTTGAGAATTCTGGTGGTGAATGCGATTTGAAACTCGAGAAAGGGCGAGAAGTTTGCTTGTTTGTTGATGAACAGCGGCGCCAGCTTAATTCCAGGTAGTATTCTATTTAATTTCCAAAATGTTTTTATTTTTTATTTTTTTTTTAATTCTGGAATTATGATATCTGATTTCATGGAGAGACTAATGTTAGACCCAAACCAATGTTCCAAAAATGTTATCTGATTTTGTGGAGAGACAAAATTAAACCCAAACCAATGCTTCAAAAATACTAGGCGTTAATGGAGTGGTAAGTTTATTCGTAATTGTGGAGTTTAGTCCCACATCGGACATAAATTGCCTTGTCTCTTTCCTTATAAACTTCCGGCCGCTTCACTTATTGCCATTTGATTTTGAGTTGGACCCCCAAATATATCATGGTATCAAAGTGGGCCTTTCTCTCCCCCACGTCACCCAGTTCATATTTCCATATGCTTTGGCTTTGCAATCCGAAAAATTTACTTGTCTGTCTCGTCCATGCCTAGATGACTCGGATGATACCTCTCGGATGAGTTTTGCAAACAGACTTGAGTTTCACACTAAGCATTCCACTCTACCCACAAGTCTGACCCTTCTTTATTTTAGGCTGTTAACTTGTATTTTTTTTTTTTTTAAATCTATTCGTTTACTTATTTTATTTTATGCAGGTTGCATTCAGCCGGACATTTGCTTGATATATGCATGCGGAATGTGGGTTTGGCTCATTTAGAGCCAACCAAGGCTTACCATTTCCCTGATGGGTATGATCTTAAAGCAATAGTAAAACTTAAACTTTGATGTTTAAGTGTTTTCTTATCCCTTTGGGCCTAAATCAGCTTTTTGTGCCAATTGCATATTAAAGATCGAAAAAAATGGGCTTAGACCCATGGCTCGGTTGGTTTGACATATTGCAAAGCACCTTTGGGGTCGTGGGTCCAAGTCCAGCTTACCCATAAAAAAAAGTTTGAAAAATATAATTTTTATAGTTGTTTCTGTTTTTGTAGCAATTTTTATGTGAGGCTTCCAGCCCATGATCCCCATAACCCTGAGAAGCATGGGACAAGCAGCCACACTGATACATAATGCTAAGTGTAGATATTGACTAAGAAAGTTTGGTATATCTCTGGAGTTTCTTTCAAATTTTCTTTAGGTTTCTTTACATGCTCACAGCTGAAAAAAAATTGATTTAAATTCTTGTCCTTGGGTTACCTTCATTGGTTGATGTTATTATTATATTTTTTAGCCATATCTTTTTGTTTTTCAATTATTTATTTATTTCTCCCCTTTGTGCTGAAATACTCCAATTTCATTATCCTTTAATTTATAGAGAAAGCTATTTTTCTCCGTGAAGATTTGGTTACTTGGACTGAGAATTTATTAAAGTCATAATTTCAGGCCATTTGTTGAGTACAAAGGCACAGTTCCACAGAATGAATGGCAAAGCAAACAGAAGGAGCTAGAGCAAGAAGCAAATGCATTAATTTCTGAAGGAGGGAAGGTCTGCTTCAAATTTTTATAGTAAACCGTTTTGCATTTTTCAGCCGCATGTTCTCTTTAATATTTGATTTGAGTCAATTTTGCGTCCAATCTACAGGTTTTTGCTGCTGTTTTACCATATGAGGAAGCTTCGGAGTTGTGTGATGGGCACCTCCCTGATTACATTCCAAAGGTCAGAATTGAGGAATTTTTCTAAAACCATTACTTCTCTGTTCTCAATGTTCTAACACATCATCTCAGTTCTCAGACTTATGCTACAGCTCTAGAAAAAAGAGCTGCCTCTAATGTACTTTAATTCATTTAGCCCTATTGTTGATCAACAACATGGATCTTAAGTTCAAATTCTAAGGAATTTGTTGACAATAGCATGTTCAATTTTCTTTGACGGGAATAATAATTAGATTAAGATAAATATTTCTGAGAAAGAAATTGTTAGTTTGTTTGTCACATAATTGCAAGATTACGGGTATAAGAAATGACGAACTACCCTAAAAATTTATTTGATGCGGTACGAGAGACGAGTTGGAAATGTTCTGAAACTGGAGGGAAAACAAAAGGTGATACAAGTGCGGAATGTGCAAGATTATTTCTTAAATAGGGCATTTATCTATTTATTATTATTATTTTTTTTGGGGGTGGGGGGAACCATTTCCCTATCGTGTTCCTTAGTAAAAAACCCAACCTTGAGGGAAATGCATTTCCGAGCAACTATGGATTGGCACCTCATATCATGTCTTACATCTAGGTGGTTGCATCATCTGTTTACTTCTTCAGTCATTTATTATTCTATTTCCAGAGCAAATGCCACAATACGTTCTGGGCAAAAACTAACTAGTTCTTATCTATTATTGCTACTAATACAGGGCAGCACTCCTCGTATTGTCAAGTTCAGTAACAATCCTGGCTGCCCTTGTGGGGGGACTCATGTTGCTGGTATTTCAGAGATCGGGAGCTTGAAGGTACTGTCCTTTGTTAATTACCCCAATTTTCCTATTAGTTAGGGCTGTCAATGGAATATCCGAATCCGAAATTTTTATTTGATATCTGAATTCGAATCTGACGGATGTTCTAAAACTCTATCTGAATTTAAATCTGATTATCCTATCATATATCGGATAATATCCGATTAGAATTCGAATAATTTATATTAAAAAAAAACATAATTTTTCCTTGTCCAACTGATTTTTCAATATTAAAAAAAACTTATTATATGTTATAATATTTATATAATAAATAGATAAAATATATTATATTATTTATATGTAAGATTAATCAAATAAAGTAATATATATTATATATTATTTCGAATCGGATATTATCGGATTCGAAATGTTAATATCCGAATTCGTATCCGATAAGGATTCGAACATATAAAACTATCTGAATTCGAATTCAAATCGGATTTGAATTTTCAACTATCCATTGACACCCTTACTATTAGTGATGATAAATGTTCATCATCAATTTGATGTATTGTAATTTATTTTATTTTAATTGATGGCATTCCATTCTATCTGGAACATAGTCGATTCACCTTGGTATTGTTATTTTACGGTTGGCTAAGAAGGAACCAACATGGTTGATTCATTTTATTAGCCTCCTTTTTCTACCCTTTGAAAGAAAAATAACATATTAAATCTAATCAAACAAATGAGATGCTCAGATCCATTTGTTATTATTCTTGCACAAAGGACCATTCTATTAATCAAAATGCATGTTATCTCTTGTACTTGTGTGTTGCAAATAAAATTTCATCGTTTTGTTAGTCTTGGCCCTAATCATTAGCCATAGTTTAAGTCTTCTTCCAACTTCACTTGAATTTTAAGACTTTTGAGAGTTCTATCATACTCAAATAGTGACTGAACTGTGGTGGTCATTCACCTTCATTGGACATCAAGGTTAATCGAGATGGAATTACATCACCTTCACCAGGTGATTCTCATCCACTCTACCCCAATTTTGCAACAAAGTAGATCACCTCGAGAAGCTATCTTAATGCCAATTTCTTGATGAATGAAAGGTATATCACCTCCACATGCTAACGGATTAGATTCAGGCCTTCATTTGATTCGCAAAAAGACACCTGCATACTTTTTTTCTTAATTTGCAAAGACATCTTCATATTTGTGTTAATTTATTCAAACACGATTCTTACAATTAAGATATGTTCATGCATGAACGATTTTTCAGAACATAGATGTAATACAGATATTTAGGAGTGACCATTCCCTTGGATCTAAGGACATATCCTTACAGCTATTTTGTTTTATGTTTGTCGGCAAACAGCCTGACAAATTGGGACGATTCCTCCTACTCTAATTTCAATTGGTTTGATATTTTCCATGGGTTTAGATAATAATGTTCCGTGTTATTGATGTATTCTGATATGATTTGTTCAGGTTTCTTCGATTCGAACAAAGAAGGGTCTGACAAAAGTCTTCTATACCATAGGGGCATCTAATGGTTCTGATTGCCACGGTTCGATAGTTGAACATAAACAACAATGATTAGCTTAAGGCATGACGGTGTGTTGGTAAAGGATTTATCCCTAATTCATCCGGGTATTTAGCTGCAACTTTCTCTCTTTAGAGGGAGTTGTGAATTATTCTACTTGATGACTGTGTGGAGATTTATATGAAAAACGGAAAATGAGAAAAACATAGTAAAGAGACTCATATAGACTCATATACATACACATTTTTTGTTATTTTATCTTTATAAAATATTTGCAGTACTAATAATCAACTACTCATCTTTTGCTGGTAATTTTCTTTCTTCGATTGGTGTCTTTTTTGTTTTGATTTGATTAGGGTAATGATGTTGTCCTTAAGTTTTGTAAAATTCTTGTGGTGCCAGAGTAGAGCTCGAATAATTCGCAAATTATACCCAAATTTTTTGAATGACACAAAACGATTAAAACTTCCATCAAATTCAATTCTTATTAAGAATTGTCGACTTTTTGAATCTTTTCGAATCATTCATGATTTATTCTTTGCTCAGATTAAACAAATCAAAAATACTTTCTGCAAATAAGGTTAAAAACACAAAATAACCTATATTTTTATAATAAAAAACTTTCTATCTCAATATTGCATGATAATATTTCTATTATTTTCTCTTTACACTAAAGGTTTCGTCATTAAAAGACAATCACTAATTGTTGATTGTTATTGCACCAATCATTGATTGTTATCGAATCTCTCAATTTTTAATCAATCATTAGTTTTTTTCACTTGTTAAAAATATCTTATGCTCTTAATTTACCAAGGATGAGTTCAAAGATGAAGGGTACTGATAGCGATTTTGGAAAATAAGATATAAAAATAATAAATCTTAAAAAGATAAGGGAGATATAAAAATATTTGGATATAAGTACAATGAAAATTTTAATATGTATACATACGAATTTTTGAAAATTTTTTAAAGTATTGAAATTGAATTATATCTGAATCATTCTCGTATCGAATTTTTAAACGAACTACTAAATGTATATTCTGAGTCATACTTGAATTAATCCCGTAATGATTTTATGTCGTACACTGAATTACTATGTTCCCGAGAGATGGTTGGCCACTACCTCAGTAGTTCAATCACTAAATCAATCTTTCTCAAACCATGATATCAGATGGTATAAAAAATAAATTTAATTTTTTCAAATAAATTTAAATTAATGAAAAATAAAAGGTGGAAGTTTAAAGTTTAAAACAGGTTAACCGCTCCCATCGATCGAATGGGTTTTCCAGTTGGTTTGTGCATTTGAATGAATTGTGATCCAAATTTCATTATTTATTTTTAATCATTCGTAGCCTTTTAATATATTAATCCCATCAATCCTGATCCTATTGTCATTGTCTTATATTTGGATCCAATAATTAAGGTTTTGGATCGGTTATCGACCTGGTCCAATAATTATCAGATTTCTCCTTTTAATTGGGGCTGTTAATGTCTATTATTTGTTCCATGGTTTTAAAATTTTGTTTCACGTCTCGTCTCGTCCAGGCCTGATACCGAGTCATCTCGGACGAGTTTTTCGATACATTGGAGACGTGTCGTTCAAAAAACAAAAAAATTGAATGTAAGATATTAAATCTTGATAAAAAAAGTGACTTGTGAGTTGGTCTCATTCAGCTCCGATACCAAGTTAACTATGCTTGTTCCTTTTATAGGTTTTTGGGTCCAATGGGACCAAAACTTGTACAAAAGGGAGGGTCATTTGCTAAAGCTGCTTTGGGATTCAGAATTATATGATTCAAAGCATTGGCCTTGGCCTGTCTTTATACAAAAATTGGGAAGATTTGAATAAATTGGGACAATGACGGCAAAAGCCTATTTTTTGAAAAAATATATAAAAAAGTCCTTTCTAAATAAATTATGGACTCTTTAGTACCTAATTTATCAAATATTAATCTAAAAAAGTTTTTTGAAACAAAAATACCATAATTGCCCTTTCAATAATTTTTGAAGTTTAAAGAAACATGTTTATTTGAGAATATTTGAGCTACTCCTATATTTTACAATGACAAGCCCGTCAAATATGGTTATTTCTTATAGATCAATTAAAAAAAAAAACGTGTTTCTCTCTTACCAAAGTTAGTAATATTTAAATCACATAGATGATGATGACTACACCAATGATGATGATGGAGATGAGTATGATCATCATCAAACCGATTTGATCTATGTATATTAGATTTTTTAAAATATATAAATAATTTTAAATAATTAAAAGATAATTTTAAAATTTGATTTGAATGTTCATCGAATTGATTTAACTAAAAATTAGCAAGTCGATATAAATGAGTCAAATAAAATTATATTGAATTTAGTTTTTAATAAATAAAATATTTATTTTTTATTTTTTATATAAATATTAATAACTAAATAAATTGGTCCAAGTTTTTTATTTGACTTCCTATATTTTTAGATTAAACACTTTGTAAAGTTGTTAAAAGGGTATTTCAGGTATTTTTCTTTAAAAAAATATTCAAAAGATTCTTAATAGGCTAATATTTTATTAAATAGGATTTAAATGATCCGTATTCTTTACTAGGGGGCTATTCAGTACATATTCTCGGTAAAGAGTCCTTCAAAGTCATTTTCCCGTTTACATTGGGGTTGTGATAATATCAATATGACTCGTCAGGTGCTCAATCCCTGACGTGACAAGTTCAAGAACTGTAGATTTGTATGTCTAGGGATACATGATTGCACTTCCCCATAAAAAGTGTATCTCGAGACAATCGTGTATCCTGAGGCATATAGATCTACGATTCCTGAACTTGTCCATGTCAAGAGTCGATTGAATATGCCACATGATGTGTCATATTATTAGGATTTTTTAAATTATAACGAACATTGTTAAAGAAAATCGGATCTTTTCTGGATTCTATTTAATCATTCCCCTCACAAAAGAGGCCTCCAAAATCTCTCCATCCAACACATGGTTTTAAAACTCTTTTTGACAACTCGTCTCATTCACGAACGAGGGTGAGTCATCGTGGGTGAGATTTAAAAAAATGCCTTAGAATTAGAACAAAATAGGTCTTTGAGATTGTCTCGATGAGTCATCTTGGTCTCGGACGAGATCTAAAACCATGATCCAACACCAGCAGGTATGGGAGAAAAACTCACTTTCTATAGCATTTCCATATCCCATAAAATGATACATGAGCTTAAAATAATAATAATAAAAAATTAAAATAAAGTTCCCTTTGACCTAAATCTAAAATTGGAAAATAGGATCAAGTTGTAGGAGAATAAAAATCAAGAAAGTTTTTGTAGAATTTTAAAAAGATTGGCTTTTGGTATTAATTCTGGTCATAATGTATGTAAAGGATAGGTCTACATATTCTTTTCAAGATGTATGCAGGCCAGGGGAATGATCCCCTATGAATATGCTATAATGGAGAAAGGTGAGTTTTGGTGGGTCCATCATTCTCTAGAGAGTTCATGCATCAACACTGATGATGGCTGGGTTTTTTAGGGCTCTAAAGGTTGCTCAATATTATTTAATCACTTTCTCCTTTTTCATCCACTAATTCAATTACTAAACATTATTATTTAAAATGTGGGTATTACCCTATATTATTACTTAAATGATCAAATTACCCTTGAATTGACTCTTAAGAGATGCATTATACATAAGCTAAATGGAGGAGGTTTTGGTAATTTTCCCAAGCTAAATAAGGTGGATAGACATTAACCAAATCTAGCCCCTCTTTAAAATTAATTTTCTAATTTCCTGATCAAATAACAATTAAGTGTGTGTTTGATAACACTTCTAATATCTGAATGGAGGTGATTCACCTTTAAAATTTAGACTTCAAATATTTTATTTTTATTTGTTTCATTTCAAATTTCATATTTTAGACTTCAGAATCGAAATTCAAAAATTTTGAATCAGTGTCGAGAGATACTGGATGAAATTTCTGAAGTTTGATTTTTAGTTTCTAGATTTCAAAAATATTATCAAACATAGCCTAAATTATTATTTAGAGTATGCCACTTGTGATAATCCATATATTTACCTAAATGACATTGAATTAACATATAAGGTTTTGATAATTTGCCCATAAGTAGGAAGGAAAGATATTAATTAAATCTCGGAATCCTCACCTTGAAACTGGTCTTCTAATTTCTTGATCAAATTATAACAGTCAAATCAGTTAACACTAGTCAGAGGCAAGGGAAACTGATCTGAATTATTTACTTTATTTGACACCCCCACCACAAGGGAGGGAAGGTGAGATTGGAGAAAGAGAAAGAAAAAGCCACAGACAGCCATATAGATTAGTGGGAATCTGTTAACATTCCACACTCAAAAGAAGTAAAAAAATCCTCCACAAAGAAGACACACCTTCAAAGGCAAGAGGATAAGTGAAAGAGAAGGTTTTCAAAAAAAATAAAATCAAAATCTCTAGTGTCATTTAATACCCTCCTCACAAGCAAGAAAGGGTCCTTTTTAAAGAGACCAACCATTACAAGGTGCCCTTTTTAAAGAGATCTTATAATGGGAACACCAATTCTCTTATAACACACCCAAATAATGCCATAGACACACCATTTACACACCATTTGTTTAATGGCTTCTCTAAAGACTTCTTGTTAAGACCCCACATTGTCTTCAGCAATGTAGAAGCTTAATTGCAATTTTTTTAGCCATTAACAAGAAGAGCTCATTTAGGATTTGGCCCACCTATGATTGGATCAAGAGTTGTTAGAAGTTTATGTGGTGTGGCGTACATGAATTTTCACCCTTTCGACTGTGGTTGTTATCTCCTTAAAAATTTCTCTCCGACATTCGAAAGAAATAGGATGAGATGTAGTGATTAAAAAAAAAATCGCTACCCGATCTTTAATAAGGTGCAACTTGGTTTGGTTCAAACTGAGAATCGATAGCTTTGGTTTGGTTTTGTTTGATTTGGAACAACTTGCGATTCAGTTTCAAATTAAGAAAATGGAGAACCGATCAATTTGATTTGATTCTCAGAAGAAGTTTGTATAAAACTAAATCAAACTGAGAACCAAACTCCTATGCAATATATATATATATATATATAGGGAAATGGTTAGCACCAAACATTTTGGCAAAACATTTTTCAAAACATGGGTTACAAGTTTTGGAATGGGCTGATTTTTGGTGAGGATGATCTCTACGATAAGGAGATCATCATTACCAAAAATCAGCCCATTCCCAAACTTCTAACCCCATAAAAAATGATTTACAAAAAATGGACAGTTCACGATTTTTCAACTTGTAAACATGGGGTTAGAAGTTTTGGAATGGAGATCATCATCACCAAAAATCAGCCCATTCCAAAACTTCTAACCCATGTAGGACAAAAATGAATGGCTAAAATGTTTGGCGCTGAACGGGACCCATATATATATATGTAAATAATAATAAGAATTATGAATTAGTTTAGGAGTTAGGACATAGATTAGTAATTTTTGTGGATAAATTAATGATTTTTTATGGATAGATTAGTAATTATTGTATGAAATTTTATGTTTATTTTCATTAAAAAAAATATTTTGTATAATCTATAGAATATTAGCAATCAGTAGAATCAAACCGAACCAAATCGACTTTAGTTCGGTTTGGGTTGGTTTGATTCCAATGGAATTTGGTTCAATTCTGATTCTTATTCAATGGAAATGACCTATGTCGGTTCGATTTCAATTTGACCTCAAACCGAACCAATACCTTATTGTTATTTTAAAGAGTTGTGTTGGAGTGACATTGATTCACACTTTGGTGATGTAAAGGTGTGTACACAAACATAGATGCTTTTCACTTGTATCTTAATGAAAAGCATCTATGGTTCCGTACACAACTCCACATCAACAAGGTGTGAATTGAGGTCTCTCTAGCATTATTCTATTTTAAATTACCTAATAAATAATTTCACTAAAATGGAGACCAACGAAAGTAACATTCGATATTATTTGTGACGTGACTGGTGGAAGGATTGATTCAATTCGTTCTGTTCTTTTAAGCATAAATCCCATGAATAAAAAGGGTAACTTTAGTATAATTTGCGATTTGATGCAATTTCGAGAGGGTTTGCTCTCGAATAAACTTTGAGAGATTCAAATGCACACCAACTTCTACTTATAACACACCATCCTTTTGAAATTAAATGATTGTTTACATATAATTTGGAGTGTTACAAGAAAATTAAATCTCTCTTAAGTAAATTCTTCTTATTACTCTAATGGAGAATGCAACATTGTATTATTGTAAATTCTCTCTTTGAACATATCTAAGAAGTGAACAACACATATAAGAGAGTAAAGAGATGAATAAAAGTTTTTCTTTTAAATCCAACAAACAACTAAGCATTACAAGGCTAATATTACAAAAGCAAAAGCAACAAAATACAAAAACCCCAACACAAAACCCATCTTATTTCCCTAATTTCTTCCATAATATATTTTTATTTTTTATGCTCATTTTACAAAATTACCCCCACCCATAATACATTAATACAACTAATACATACTATGTATCTCCATATCACTCATCATGAGCCCATCACATAATCCAACACCCATTTTCATCATCATCACTATGTATCTCGATAGAATCCCACGGTTGTGATCGAGTCACTGGTGCATAAGAATCTCGATGATGTGTGGTATACATGTACGGTGGTGATGGATCACTATACGATGCAGAATAACTATTGGTAGGATAGGTTGTAGTGTAACTTGCAACATGTACAGGTGGACCATAAGATGGATATGGAAATACATGCTGACGTGGGGGACTGAGAATCATTGGGCCCCAAGTTTGAGTCATTCCAGTGCTTGCCGTCGTATCAACAGAAATTTCTACAACATCTGAAGTTTTATTACCATTTTGCCCTTTCTTTCCTTTCTTTTTACCACGTTTGCCACCACCACCTCCGGTTTGCTGATCACCAGCCCCATTTGGAGACTCGTTCTCTGTCTGTGAATCCTCCGTTATCTTTCCGTCAGATTTCGAATCTTTGTTTCCTCCATTATTTTTATCGGAATTTTGTTCAACTTTGTTGTTCTCTTCTGGTTTTTTCTGCCCATTAATGCTGTCTTCTTCGCTGCTTTTTGAGTCTTTTTTCTTATCTTTGTTCTTCCCTTTTCCTTGCTTTTTCTCCTTCTTCTCATCTTTTTCTGGCCAGAGCTCAGCACGTTTGCCTGTTTTAACAAGTTTTTTAATCAAAGTGTCCGCATCAACGTCCCCTGTTACAGTGACTTTGTGTTGTTGGGAATCGATTGTTGTTGTATAAACACCTGAGATTATAAAGAAAACCCAGATGAGAAACAATGATATTTAAGAGAAATTGAAGGAATAATGAGGGTTTGTTTGATACCATCGATGTTATGTAGAGAAACAGAGATTATAAAGAAGTAAAAAAATGATGAAAAAGAAACAGAGAATATAAAGGAAACCCAGATAGAAAAATGTGAGATTTATAGTGAAATTGAAGGAATACCATCGATGCCCTGTAGAACTTTCTTGACTTTTCTCTTGCAACCTTCACAATGGATAGATACTTTCAAGACCCATTTCTAGAAAACAGAGAAGAAGAGGTTAGAAACAGTTAAAGAAGTAAAATTGATGAAAAAGAAGAGATGGGTTTGTGTGAAAATAATAAAAAATCACCTGGTATTTCAGAGGTTCTGATGCTTCTACAACTGCACTTGCTGCCATTACACACGAACAGAGAGAGAGAGAGAGTAGAGTGTAGAGAAGAATAGGGTAAAAGAGATTGCTCAGCGTGCGGACACGTTTAAAAGCATGAAACTGATGAACTAAAGTGAGAGAGAGAGAGAAAGAGATACAAAAGTTAGAGAGAGATAGTTGGGAAAGAGAGTGGAAATAACTCAGCGTGAGGAGACGTTATGAAGAAGAAAGTAGAGAGAGAGAGTGAGAGTGAGAGTGAGAGTGAGAGTCAAACTTTGAAGGTCAGTCAAAGAGAGGCAATGTTTGAAGGTCAAAATTTCAAGGGGGCAACTCAAATTATTTGGTAAATATTTTCCTTGTAATCAAACAGTTAATCATGATTGGAGTCTTGTTAATGTGGTCGTGTACGTATTGATGAACATGCATGGTGGTGGGACCCACCATATCCAAGATCTCCACTTAATTCACTAAAAATCGACCTGATTGGACGGTTGATATTAACTAATCCATTCCAGAAAGTTTCGGAACATTCTAGTCAAGTGGATTAATTCTGGATTTGTGTGGGGAGCCAATTCAAAGTAAGGAAGCCCTCCTTTGGATTACATGGCATTTTCAAGGTGGTATTTCAAATTTTGATGGAAAGTGAGGGACGTGAAATAAATTAAAATACCACGTGTCTTATAAGGGAGAGGGTTTCATCAAATTTTTAAGGGGCTGTCCGATTCAAAGTCGGACTCCTACCAAAGAGTCCAGGTTCATTGAACACAAAAGCCTCCAAGAACTTTATTTATGTCATTTGATATGTATCCAAAAGAAAAGAAAAAAAAAAAAAAAAAAAAAAAAGGCTCTGATTTGGTACACTAAAACGTTCACCAACATTTTACGGACACGAACCCAAAGGTTTAATAAGAATGATTTTTAAGTACTCCGAGATAGGGGTGTCGATGGGTACCCACCCATTTAATTGAAATCGAATTGGAACTAGAATCGAAAATTTCATTTCCGATTCTCTTTTTATTAGAATCGATTAGAATCAGGTCTAAAATGAAATCAAACCAATAGGAATTTGAATCGTTAATTTCTATCCAATGGATAATAATGAATCGATTTATATTGTCATTTCTTTTTATATTATAGATGATTTAAGATATATATATATATATATATATATATATATTTTTTATATCAAAATTAATGCATGTTTTATAAAGTTATTCAATTTTTTCTAAAAAAATGGATTAGAACTTAAATTTAGTCATCTCTTCTAAAATTTATCACCTTTAAATAAGATATAATTTTATTTTTGAAAAAAAATCATTGACTTATATATTTAGTATAAGGAAAATGCTGGAATGACACAGGGTATTATTGCGATTCTCACAAGTCTGACGTGAGATGTACACATAACTTTTAAGAGAAAATTTCGGGAGAAAATTTTTGGAATAGTTGAAGTGCTTTATTTTTAGTAACTTTTCAGTACACATGTCGTAATGTCATTAGTTCAACAACTTAGTACATAACTTTTAAAACAACAAATCTATGTATTTCATATTATATGATATAATTAGTTGAGAAGAGTATAATTACTATCATGTCAGAGTTTGGGAATAAATCGATAATTTAAAAAAAAAAAAAAAAAAATTGTTGGGCCAGGGTTCGAGATGTGTAATTGTTCCTACTAAGTAATGTTCTCATATTAAATCATTAAATCTCATATTAAACTATAATAATAAATCACCAAATCTCATATTAATATCATCCATATATACCATACATCCACAAAAATTATTGATTTTAGAAGGTTTTTAGTATGTTTGGCATTACGACTTTGTTGTCATGCTAACTTACGAGATGTTTGTTCGTGCGCCCTAAAGTAAAAAAATGGTAACCCATTTTTCCCTAAGCTATATTCATGATTTAAAGCATATTTTGCATGTACGTGATTATTTCTAAGAAATATGTTTTTGAATTTATTTTTAAATACCGTTGGCTTTGATTCCTCAATTTTTTGCATCGATGGGGGATCTACCAAATGCACTCTAAAGTAGAAAAATAAATAAATAAAGGATAAAGTGTAGTATTTCTTCATAAAATTCTAGAATTGTAATACAACTGATCACCCTATTTGTGGTTTACCATATTAATTTGATTTGCCTATATCTAAACTGTTTTTTTCCCTTGGGATTCTTTATATCAATGATTGGACTACTCCAATATTCTGAATTCTATGGAAAATAAAAATCCGAGTACAATCGTTGGAACTGAGTTGAAGTGGATTACATTTTTTTTTCTTTTACAAAGCTGCATCCATCACAGGATATTTGATAGTGAATTCTACTTTATTTTTTTTTATTTTTACACATTTTTATTATTGATACTTATCTCGAGGTGATACATGTATGATCAATCCATCCGTTTTATTTTTGATCTAGTAAGTATTATTATAAAATTTCTTTTGAATAAAGTGAAAGAGGGCATCTTTGTTTTTCTTCAAGAAAAGAAGGGCATTAAGAAAAAATAAAAACTTAGAAAGGTGAGTAGTTAAGATGTATTTATAGTTAATAAATAATATATTGGAATATTTGGTGTGTGTGAAAGTTGGTGACAGTGATGGGAGTGCTAATTAGTGGAGATGTTTCTTTATTTATATTCAAGGTGTGTTGCTTTGATTGCACGTTAGATCGGAAGGTCAAGAGAGAAGAAATATCAAAATCTACAACTTTTTGTGGTAACTGATTTATTAAGGCAACACTTTGCACCAATCCCTTCTCCCCTTCTTCAAAGCAAAGCTTCCTCTCTTTTTACAGGACATTTTCAAGCATCTTTCATTGTCTCCATCAAATTAGCAATACTACCTGTTTGGAAACATCAAATTTTCAGGGCCAAGCCTAGAACTAATCTAGTTCAAAATTAATTCTTGAATGATTTTGTGCTATTTGATTAAATAAAAAGTTCCATTTTGATCTTTATCATATATTTAAATTGATTCTGTTTTAAAATGTTTTTTTTTCGAAAAAAGAAGAGTTGAACTTGTTTAAGGTTTAGAATTTTCAGAGCATGCCTTGATTTTGGATTCACAAACAGGCCAAAGTTGGTAATTTTTTTTTTTTTTTCCTTTTCTTCCAAAATATCTTATAATCTCAACCTAGAAATTAATAAATTATACAAATTCCCATTAAGTGATGGTAGTTCTTTAAAGAGTCACAATCCTGGATGATAAATTTGGGGGTCCAACTCAAAATAAATTGGCAATGAGTGGAGGGGCTAGGAGCTTATAAGGAGAGAGATAAGGGAATGAGTTTTCAATGTGGGACTAAACTCAATACATCCCCACACGTGTGGGCTTGATTGGTCAAAGCACGTGGATATATGAATTGAGTGACGTGGAGGAGAGAGGCTTGTTCTGAATCCATGATAAATTTGAGAGTCCAACTTAAAATCAATTGACACAATAAGTGAAGAGGCCTATGAGCTTATAAGGAGAGAGACATGGCAACGAGTGTTCGATGTGAGACTAAACTCAACATAGGATGGTGTAAGCATAGGAACGGTGTCTACGTGGTGTGTTTGGGTAGTAGTTTAAGACACATTGGACTCTTAACCAAACCATTTTTCTCTATAGCACACAGTCCAATGTGTTTGTTTTCCAATAAACATGTGTCATGCATACACTGTATTTTGCAATAGGAACGGGACACCTTTCTGGATCGCGAATCTTCTATAAATTTCAAGTTGAGTGTATTATCTCACTAGGAATCTCATGAATTGATCACACTAAGGATTAAATTTTTGTGTTGTTTCAAAATGATTCAGTAGAACACCCCAATTTCTGTCGATGGAGGAATGAAACATGAAATATTTCATGAACATTTAATGCCTCGGGATGTTTTAAAATGCTTTTGAATGTCTCGATTAAAACCGTTTTGATATATATTTTTTTTCCATATCAAAACATTGCCTTGAAATGAGATTTTATAATTTGGGTCACACCACACATCATTGGAGTTAAATTCGTTCAGCCATTGACCAATAAATTTTTGACCCACTCCTTGGTTGACCTATACAACAAAAATCAGCTTGATGGAATATTTCTAAGCTAAGAATCACGTGCAGCCCACGTGCCCTCCTGTGAATTTAACAGCTAAGATGATTTCTTTAGTGAATTAAAAGATATTGCAGGAGAGGATGCCAATGGGCCATTCTACAAAGATTGTAAGCTCTTTGATCTTTACTTTTCAAAAAAAGAAAAAAAGAAAAAAGAGAGAGATGGAGAATGGATCCATTAAAGCAAGCTAGCCTAACTAGTAGGTTCTGTTTTCAAGAAGTATTTTGATCTTAGTAATAACTCATCCATTAACTCAACATCAGACGCCCGGGGTGATCTGATCTAAACCATCCGATTTAATAATATGGTGAGTTCAAATCGATGGGCATGAACACAAGTGTCATCAGAGCATAATATGGAGTTGTAATCATGGTTTTAAAACTCGGTTTTGCATCTCGTCTCGTCCAAGCCTGATACCAAGTCATCTTGGACGAATTTTTCGATACGTTTGAGTTAAGTCTCGGTAAAAAAAAAGACTTGTGAGTTGGCCTCGTTCAGATTTGATACCGAGTTAACTCAAGCAATACATCTCAGTCTCGGATGAGTTTTAAAACCATAGTTGCAATGAACTATAGAATCATTATTAGCGGACATAATATCATCAGTCAATTTTTAATGTACCTAAGACAAGAAAAGAAGAGAAAGGTTGCGTCTTGATGTTGATGGAAGAGTAAAACATTTATTAAAGCCCCTTTACAACAACAAGTAGACCAATTTATATAACCAAAAAAAAGAAGCAAAAGCATAAGATACAAAAATGATATTATTGTCTTTGCAAAAATGACAAGGAAGCATGATTGCTACTAAACAATGGTCTAAATCAAATATGATGTTGCAAAACATTCCAGGATTATATATAACATGTTGAATAAGGATAAATACTAGGATTTTCCTTTAAAAGAAAAATAAGAAGAATCCTAAGGTCTTGTTATTAGATTTTGGCCAAGAATTTAGAATTTTATTTCTTTGAGAAAGAAGAAATCTATAGGTAGATTCTAAGAGGGGAAAATCATTAAAAAAAAGGATTTTCTTTGAAGAAAAAGAATTTTAAGAGAGGGAGAGAGATAGTGTTCTCTGATATTTGAGGTGCATTGATTCCGAATGACTCATCTAGAAGGGACATTCTTTATTTGGATTTTAAACTCTCATTCTCTCCAACTCTTGAAAAAAAAAATATATAAATAAAAGAATCCGAGAAACTTGCATGTAAGTTTCCTTTTCTTTAGTTTTAGGTTGCAAGCATAAATCGCATAAATCGTAGTTGTGATTCGTAGAGAAATCAAATTATAATTGATGTTGTTCAACAAACATTTGACTAAGATGGGAGGAAAACCATACTTTTCCCAAATTACAGTGCATTTTTCCTTGGTAATCCATAGAATTATCTTCCCATCTCAATCTTCCATATTACGTGCACTTATTATATATTATCCCTACCTATTGGATACTAATTTAATCATATAATTTGTGTACTATAATGAAAAAAAAATTGGTGTGAAGATACAAATTGTCCTGTATGCATCTCTATGCCCACATAGTGCTCATCCCAAATAAGTGTACATATCTAATGGTGCTTATCTCAATCCCCTTATCTTCTTCTATACTTTCTTAGCACCAATAGTGATGGACCTTTTTTCATCATGTTTTGCTCACGTTAAGTATATTCTACTCATTTATGTCCGCATCTAGCACTCAATACATATATTTATTTATTTTGGTAGCCCAGGGAGTTTCCCCACCTTAGGTGTGGTTAGTTTACCTAAGTCTCACGCACCATTCCATCCTGTCACATGTTACAGTAGGTAAGTAGCCACTTTACGTGGAGAGGCATATAGGGACTTGAAGAAACGACCTGGGGAGTAAACCCAATCATGCCTTACCATCTTAGCTAAGCCATAGTGGGTGTGATAAATAGTTTAATCAAAAAGGGAAAAATAATAATAATAATAATAAGAGTTATGATAATCTGACTTCCCCATGTGGCATATTCAAAATACTATCTTGATGTGGCATGTTTAGAATCATAGATTTTTTGCCTCGAGATACACATCTCCATTAATATGTGTAGTTGTATATCCCGAGGAAAAAAATCTATGATTCTTGCACATGCCACATCAGGAGTATGTCACACGGGGGGGGGGGGGGGGAGTTAGAAAGTCATTACTCTAATAATCAAAGTTGATTCACTACGTATTGAATGCCAAATAATAATCTTTAGTTAGTCTTTAAATTACAAAAGAATCGTGATAATCTGCCCCTCCACTTGGCATACTCAAAATACTCTCTTGACGTGACATGTGCTACAACCATATATTTTTTTTACCTTGGGATACACATGCACATCCTCTATAAATATGTCTAATTGTGTATCCTGAAGCAAAAAAGATCTATGGTTCTAGCACATGCCACATCAGGAGAGTATTTTGAGTATGCCATGTGGCGGAGTAGAAAATCATTACTCATTACAAAAAATATCATCATATCCAAGGTGTCTTGGTTGAGTCCTAACCCTACCCTAAAGAGACGAGCTCTACTTTAAACCAACCTTATATCCCTATTGAGCCTAAGTTGATTGAACCCTAACCCTAACCCAATCCCAACGAATTCGAGTCAAGTTCGGGCCAAATAAAAATGACCAAAATGTTCAATTCAATATTTTTAATAAACAAATACTTACAAAAAAGTGTTTTTTTTTTAACGTGAATTTTATCTAATCAAATTTGAAATTCATGTTTATTTAATAACTGATGATTATATTTGAGAGTTTAATTGTAATTATAAAATATATATTATTTTTATTTAAGTTTTAACACAAAAACATGCATTTAACTAACTAACTAACTAACTATATATTGATATATCACTGGGTTGGACTGGGCATTATTAAACCTTAGCCCTATTCGGATTTTGAAATTATTGAACCCAACCCTACCTTTGTGAGTTCAAATCAAAGTCCTAACCCTTATTATAGGCTAACATGTGCATATTCTAATCATAGTGACAAAAAAACTGTGATTTTTTGAAAAAAAAAAAAAACAGTATTAAATCACAATTTTAATAGTTGTCGATTAAATCCTGATTTTTTTCAAAAAATCACAATTAATCGAGATTTAATCTCAATTTTTCAAAAAGTCATAGATTTTTTGCTTTTAGCAATTTTTAAGTATTTTTTCATTTAATATATAAAATACATACTCTTTCTTTTCCTTTTATTTTTTAAACTTATTAATATATATATATATATTTTTATACTTTTTAATTTATCCGATGTTTTCCCAACTTTATCGACTTTTTCCGAAATTTTCTCTTGCCGAATTATTTCTGAACCCCGACTTTGTCATATGATTCCAATTAAGGGCCAGGATTAGTGGACAAATGAATAATGACTCATGTAAAACACACAATCTTTGATAAAATAAGATATGAAATCCAACGGTCATAGTTTTTCTTAATGTACATGGCATATCTTTGTGATATTTATTTTACCCAACCATTGGATCTCGAGTTTCAATGGTAGGGATTGCATTTTCTATTCAAACCATTTTTCAGAGAAGCCAGTGCTCTCAACTCCTTAATTCAAGGGGAAATTACCAAAACGGAGCCCCAAAATCAATTAATTCCCAAAACAGTACACTTTTAAAATTAATTCCCAAAAATGGTAATTTACCATTTTTGAAAATAAATTTTATTTTACCAAAATGGAAAAAAATAAAATGAATATATTTTTTTTAAATTTAATTTCATACCGAAAATACCCTTTTTCATACCAAAAAATAAGGGTATCTTTAGTATGCAAATTGTAAAAATACTGTTCATTTTTTATTTTACCGTTTTGGTAAAAAAACTTATTTCTGAAAATGGTAAACTATCATTTTCGGAATTAATTTGAATAATGCACCATTTTGGGAATCAATCGATTTTCAGTGTATGTTGTGGTAAATTAGCTATTTTCATTTAGGATTTTCTAAAGTCTCTCTGTCATGTTAAAGTCCTATTATTACATCTCTTACAAAGCCCGGTCCGATTACTATTAATGTCCAATACATCAGGCCCGATTATAGATTGAAACGCGAGCCCAATGTAGCAGAATTTGGCTCGATCCATTTACATCCCTACGAACAAACACGAAGAACAATTTCTCTCACCTTTTATGACCCTAAAGCCTCTGCCCAGAAGGAAAGATAAGAGCGGTCTTCTTCTTTTTATCACAGTTTTGATCATTTTTCCTAGTATCTCTTTTAGGCCCAACCCAATAGACTCGGACCAAAACCCCAGTTTAAGTGGGCTTTTGGTTGAGTTTGGGCCCTACATTTCTCACTGCCCGACATGACGACCCGATTGAAACCTTAGCCCAATGAATCCTGCCCGGCTTATTTACATCGCTACGAGCAAAATACAAAGCTCAAATTCTCTCCTTTTAGAACCCTAAACCCTCTTGCCGAGAAGGAAAGGTAAGAGCAGTGTTCTTCTTCGTGTTTTTTTTTTTTTTCAAATTAAATTTGATAATTTTCTCACATTATTTCGTGTTTCAGGAAAATTCAATCGAGTTTCCGCGAGCAGTAATGGCGGTATGTTATTTTCTCTTTTTCATATTCTTTTTGATAGTTTGCAGAAATATCGTTTAGGTATTTGTTTTCTATTATATTAGTTTGGAAGAAATTGAGTTTTATAGAGGTAGGATTTCTGAACTTTTTCATATTCTGATTCAGTTTGTTTGCTTAGATTTTCAGTGATTTTGTTCAAGATTATTCTTTATTGAAGTAAAATTTCAAGATTTATCTGTGAAGATTCGTTTTTGATGATCCTGAACATGGTCTTTAGAGAAAGTGTTCGTTGTGACTAAAATTGTGTTAGAGTTATTTTTGAGTCTCAGAAATAATGGGTCTGCTTGGATTTTCATTTCTGAAGACTGAATTAGGAAATTTTTTTTTTGCCCTAAAAGGGTTTTAAAATATATTTTGAGAGCTTCTATTGGCACACCAACTATGACCTATTACACCCCAATTAAAAAACAAAGTGAATGATTTAGAATAAGTAAAAGTTGAGGTGCCAATAGAAGCGTTCTCATTTTTTTGTTAGATTTCTATTTTTTTTACGTTTAGAATTTTATATGAGCCTTAATCCTAATTGTAAACAAGTGCTGAAATTGTCTGAATGAGTGTTATAACGTTTTGTAATGTTGATATAATAACTTGAGCCTAACCTTTGTAATGTTTCAATAGTGTATTTTAATCTTTAATTGGGGAGTGAGAAATAATTTTAGAAATTTGGGTGTAATAAGTAAAAGTGGGTTGCCAATGGTAGCTCTCTATATTTTCTAGCTTAATAATGAGGATCCAAACAATCATCATTCTAGAATATATTTTGGACATAATTCCAGTACCAATGGTAAATTTCAATTATATTGATAACCACAAACTTGATATGTTGACCCATCCATATGATTTTATTTTAAATACTTTTTTCTTTGGGCACAAAAAGAATGTATCGTGAATAACTGATGTAAATTAAATCATATGCCCCAAAGATAATGGCTAAGAATAAAACAAGTTACGTTTGGAAAGGTATGTGACCATGTGCTTTCATGGATGTGACACTACACATCTTGGAGAATGTACTAGTGTCCGTGTTTTTGTTTTTGGATAAGTACAATTTTATTTTAAAGAAAAGAAGAGGAGGCCGAGATGCTCCACCCCCCAAAGGTACAAAGAGAACCAAGAAAAGGAAAAACAAAACCAAAGGAAGGAAAACATCCAAACAACCAAAACTAATCCAACTACATTACAGAGTTACAGAGAACAAGGTGCTTCCCACTTGAAGACAAAGTCCTCAATGAAAACAGCTTCGAAATCCTTATTCAACTTGCACCAAAAGAATAGCAAGCCCAAAATCAAATCTCGAGAATGTAGTGTCCTTGTTACAGAGACGTGTGTTCTATTTTTTTTTTTAATGTCATGGAGGATTTTACATCATCGACCCTTGTTTGGGGGCTATTGAATAGTACTAGTGGTGACATGGTTGGAATGACCAGAATGCCTTTGCCAACGAAGAAGGTAAACTATTCATCCTCAAACTCAGGGTGCTGCTCACATTCCTATCATACGGTTCCTGGATGTTTCTGCGTGGGAATTGATCCATATACAATCAATGTGCATGAAATAAATAACTATTTTTTACAAGAGCATGAGCTACATGGTATCCTTCATAATGATTACCAAAAATTAGATACTCATAAGGTGCTACTCAAATTGGGATCTTGCAATTCTTGAATGTTGGAGTCTAAGCAATGACCCATTTTTAAAATAGTGGGAATTAAGAGAGAGAAACAGCTTATTCATCTGTGATTTTTTTTTTCTTCTAGTATTTTATACATATGTTACCATTGCATAAGCAAGCAATAAGTGCAGCTTGGGTGGTGAAAGATACATGATGTAGTTCTTGGGTATTCTCGGGAGGATAGGGGTTTTCATGTTTCATATTGATATTGTGCACTTGGAGATCATCGAGGCTTAAATACTAAAAAGATGCCCTGGATGATTGGAGAAAAGCATCATAATACCTATCTGTAAGAATACAAGAATGAAACTCTGAGAAAGAATTGAAAGTGGCAAATAATGGAAAGACTACGAAAGAGAAAATTATAAATGAAAGTGTTCGAGTAAATGTGGGAGTAGCTCTAATAGGATATAAATTAAAAGAAAGTTGACCCAGATGGTTTGAGCATGTTCAATGAAAGCTGATTACTGCCCAATCAGAAGAAATATACAAGTTGAAGGTTCTAAAAGAGTGAGGAATACCGAAAATAACACGCTTGGAAATAGTGAAAGAAAATATAAACACATAATAACAAATGGAAAAACGTGATTTGTTTTATCGATCCCAAATTCTTGGGATGAGGCTATGAGTGTAGGGTAGAAAAATCAAGGATTTCTACAAGATGTTGAAGACGATGGATTGAAGATGAATAGGTTAAAATTAATTTGCCCTAGAGGTTGAAGAGCTTGAAGATGATAGATTTTTTAGAGAAAACCCTAAATTTTTGGCTAGGATATCACAAATATTAATGATAGCATGCAGGGGTATAGCCAAATCACCCAAAATTTATCATTGAAAAAAGTCAATAATTGATCAAACTAAAAATAGATAACACATTGATGCAGGGGCGGAGCCAGGATTTTCTTTTTGTGGGGGCAAGCTGTGATTAGTTGTATAGTTGAAGAACTTGAATGGAGGGAGGTGAGGGTGTGGGGGCAAAAATTGGAGGGAGATGAGGGTGTGGGGGCAAATGGGGAGAGAGGTGAGGGAGTGGGGACAAATGGGGCATGTAATTAGTTAAAAATATAGGGGTGTCTCAAAGTTCTGTGGAGGCAATTGCTCTCACCAGCTCCTTACTAGCTCTGCCCCTGCATTGATGACTTAGTATTTTTACTTTAAAAAGTTCATATGCATCTGCCCGCTTGACAACATACCCAATTTGCTGGAATATGAAGTACATTCTTTGGTTGGTCACAGAAAATATAGTGAATTCTCCAGATATAAAATTTAGCCTAGGGAGGTTGGTCCTCAAACTCAATAGGTTTTCCTCATGTATGTGTAAGGGAAGATTCCCAGCTTTATCTTCATTAAATTAGCATTTTCATGTCACGAGCATATCCCAGATCTCTTTAATTTACATGAAGTTGTGATTGTTTTAGGTTATGAATCTTTGTTTTGTCATGCAAGTCTGTCAACTTCATGCCATGCCAGGGGCAGAACTAGGATTTTTTGTAGTGGGGGCAAACTATAGTGAATGGTACACTTGAAGATGAATAGTTTTGGGGAGAAATTCAGAGATTTTTTGTTAGAAGTTGAAGAAAAGGATATTTAGGTCATTTCCAATTAGTCTATGAGAGAAGGCTCAGTCGAGGTAATTTCAGAGAATTTTTTGTTGAGGATTTGGGGGGGCAAAAATTGGAGGGAGGTGAGGGGGTGGGGGCAAATAAGGTATGTAATTAGTTGAAAATAAGGGGTATCTCAAAATACTGTGGGGGCAAGTGCTCTCACTGCCTCCTTACTAGCTCGGCCCCTGTGCCATGCAATGTCAGGATCGATTGTCAGGAATATCATTTACAAATGGTTTACTACTATTTATTCTTAATTTTTGTGAAGCTGATTCTGTAATTGGTAATGAGTCTATGCAGAGTGCTGTTCCTGTTAACCCAAAGCCTTTCTTGAACAATCTGACTGGCAAGCCTGTCATGGTCAAACTCAAGTGGGGAATGGAGTACAAGGGTACTTTCTTCTATGATTTTTTTTGAATTTCTTCATTGATGTTATTCATGCTTAAATGAAAATAATAGCTAACATCTAATGTTTTTTTGGGGGGCTTATTTCAGGTTATCTGGTTTCAGTAGATTCATACATGAACTTACAGGTACTTGTGTACATCTCCCTTCCATCATTTCGTTGATTGATTAAGGCGTCCCTTTTGCTTAGATTAGTTTTTTTTCCAGATATTTGTTTGGTATTTTTGTATATTCTAATTATGGGTTCCTCCTCTTCATTTCAGCTTGCCAACACTGAAGAATACATTGACGGGCAATTCACTGGAAATCTGGGAGAGATCCTCATAAGGTATTTTGTTTTTTGTTTGTTTGTTTGTGTGTGTGCGTATGTGAAGTACTTTAATGTATGAATAACTTAAATCATAGAGTGTCGATTGGATTCATGATTCATAATATGATGGAGAAGCTGGAACTCACTCCAATTAGCTAGATGGACCTGAAATTTCTGACTAGCAACCATTAAAGAAGGATTGGTCCACATTTTGTATCCCTGATAATTTCCTTCAGTTTAATTGGAGTTGATGTGTACTTTGATTAAACCAAAGGGAAAACGAAAATTGTACATCGTAACAATATGACGAAATATTCTTTAGGCCGCAGAAAGTTGGCCCATCTAAAATGGCTGTAGGAGGAATGATGGTATCGAGATAAATGAGTGGAAAGACTAGGAAAGATGAAATAAAAGTGAGAACAACCCGATGAATTTAGTAATAGCCTTATTAGAAGAGGTAAAAAATTCAATTAAGATGGTTTTGGCTTGTCTAACTAAGACTAGCAATGCTGGTTGAAGGTTCTAAACAGAGAAGAAGGCTGAAAGTGACATAAATTATGAGTTGTTCCAAAATATCAAAGACTCGTGCCTTGACGTAAGATTTAGATCTAGATAGAATTGAATGGAAAAGAATGATTCACTGATTACAGATGGCCAATGTGATTCATGTTCTCATCCGAATGATGTGGTTTTGTTCTGTTTGTAGAATGTTGTTGCCTCACTGACCTCTGATAAAAATGTCTAGGAAGCTGTGATGAAGAAAGAGAAGGTTATGGAGTTATATAAAATTATGCTATTTATAAACTCTTTTTCATATTTGTGTTCTTAAATACTGATTGCATTGTGGTTGTTCTACTTCTACTCCAGAAATGAACAAGAACATGGGCGAATCTACATCAGGAATTGAAGGTAAGAAAAGTCCAGAAAATAATCCCGATATTGGATAACCATTTGGAAGCTCGGCCATGAGTTTGATGCAAACGATCAAGTTAACTGATTACAGATGGCCAATGTGATTCATGTTCTCATCCGAATGATGTGGTTTTGTTCTGTTTGTAGAATGTTGTTGCCTCACTGACCTCTGATAAAAATGTCTAGGAAGCTGTGATGAAGAAAGAGAAGGTTATGGAGTTATATAAAATTATGCTATTTATAAACTCTTTTTCATATTTGTGTTCTTAAATACTGATTGCATTGTGGTTGTTCTACTTCTACTCCAGAAATGAACAAGAACATGGGCGAATCTACATCAGGAATTGAAGGTAAGAAAAGTCCAGAAAATAATCCCGATATTGGAGAACCATTTGGAAGCTCGGCCATGAGTTTGATGCAAACGATCAAGTTAAGAGTGTTGGCAATGGTGAAAAATCTATCAGAGTTGTTTCATTGCATCCATATAAATCCAATCGAGGGAAATAGCTATGGAAAGACTCGGCCACATGAACTGTTCTTGTGGTACTGGCAATGGCAACAATTATGGTGGTTATGGGGAAGCAGGCGTAGAGCTTAATCTGGGAATGCAATGTATACACAAACTTGTAACTTAAATGTTTTTGTTGAGACATGTTTGGTTTCCAATTCCAATGTCACGGAAAAAATCATGTCTATACACTGTAGTTCAAGTTTGTAGCAATGAAATATTGTTGTTCTTCCCCAAAGTGATATATGATTGATTTCAAATACCTTTTGAGACCTCTCTAAGAAATCATGTTATTATGTGTTCCCAAATATCCTATCTTTTTCTTTGTGATTTTAAGATTGCTTAGAAGGAGATAACGAGTTGAGGTTGAAGTCTGAGTACAAACAATTTTTACACTAAAATGAGGAACAGGGGGGTCAACAATGGGTTGAGATGAATGTTAACAATTACCCAAAAGGTAATCTCTGTCATCCTGTTCATCTTTCTCTGGGTATTTGTAATCTTCTAATGTTCATTCTTTTTCTTCTTTCAAGGAGGAGATATTTAGTGTATGCTTGTATTGCTACTAGGTATTTCATTTATAATTCCATTAATTGGAGTCTTAAAGGGTTGGTGTGAAAATAGAAATTCTCATTTTTAATTACATTTGTAAATTAGCTTGACAAACAAATGGAATATCAAGCAGAACAAACCAGAACTTGAACACTAGCTATACATGGTTCTTAACCACAGTGACAAAGTCACGGTTTGAGAATAATTTGACAAGAGAAAGCTTTGGAAACAGTCGGGAAAACATTGGATAACTTTAAAAGTAAAAATGATAAGAAAAAACAAAAATGATTATGTGATTTTTTTTTTTAAATCCTCGATTAAATCTTGGTTAATCATGACTTTTTTTCAAAAACTTTGTGATGATTTAATCGATAACTATTTAAATCATGATTTAATTGAGATATTAAAAAAAAAAAAAAACTCAGATTTTTATCACTATGTTCTTAAGTACACTATAGCAAATATTCCTTGATTTTGTGGATTTTCCTTACAATCCGAAGGACGAATTACAATTAGACAAAACTTGGTGCATTAAACTACAAGTTGAAAAATCTGAAACCATTTAAGAAAACCTTAAATTATCCTTGAAAGTAAGAAATCTCGAGTATTTATCATAAAATCATTCAAGAAAACAAAAAGTAGAACTTATTAGGCATAAAAACAGCACCTTGAGAGCCAAAGTGACTTCTTCCTGCCTTTCAAGCTCAATGAGACAACAATCATGTCCACCTTCAAGAGCCTCAATACATGCATTTTGATGAATTTATTGAGCTTCTCTTCATCATCTTTGAACCTTTTAAGACCCAAAATTACAAAAGGAGCTTCTTTGTAGATTATATCCTATGGCATTGGATCATGGTTTTGAAGTTGAAGTTACTTTATTTTGGAAAGAAATAAAAAAATATCTATTTAATATTACATTTTTGGATCCGATTAATTTAACCCGACCGTTTCAATTTTTAAAATATTTCTTAGAACAAAGAAGGTCAAATGAGTTTAGGTGTTTATATTTTGTATCATTGTACAAGTAGAATTTTGTTTTTTAGACTATGAAGGGTATAATTGTCATTTGACAGTAATAATTTCTCTTCTCTTCTCTTATGAATCTTAACCAAACAGTAGAAACTTGACTTTTTCTCTTCTCTTCTCTTTCAATCCAAACAGGGTGAAGAGAAACTTCCCTTCCCTTCCTTTCCCTTCCCTTCCCTTAATGAGTTTCTCTTCCCTCCCCTTCCCTCAATCCAAACACAGCCTAAACCCTCTTGCCGAGAAGGAAAGGTAAGAGCAGTGTTCTTCTTCGTGTTTTTTTTTTTTTCAAATTAAATTTGATAATTTTCTCACATTATTTCGTGTTTCAGGAAAATTCAATCGAGTTTCCGCGAGCAGCAATGGCGGTATGTTATTTTCTCTCTTTTTCATATTCTTTTTGATAGTTTGCAGAAATATCGTTTAGGTATTTGTTTTCTATTATATTAGTTGGAAGAAATTGAGTTTTATAGAGGTAGGATTTTTGAACTTTTTCATATTCTGATTCAGTTTGTTTGCTTAGATTTTCAGTGATTTTGTTCAAGATTATTCTTTATTGAAGTAAAATTTCAAGATTTATCTGTGAAGATTCGTTTTTGATGATCCTGAACATGGTCTTTAGAGAAAGTGTTCGTTGTGACTAAAATTGTGTTAGAGTTATTTTTGAGTCTCAGAAATAATGGGTCTGCTTGGATTTTCATTTCTGAAGACTGAATTAGGAATTTTTTTTTTGCCCTAAAAGGGTTTTAAAATATATTTTGAGAGCTTCTATTGGCACACCAACTTTGACCTATTACACCCCAATTAAAAAACAAAGTGAATAATTTAGAATAAGTAAAAGTTGAGGTGCCAATAGAAGCGTTCTCATTTTTTTGTTAGATTTCTATTTTTTTTAGGTTTAGGATTTTATATGAGCCTTAATCCTAATTGTAAACAAGTACTGAAATTGTCTGAATGAGTGTGATAACGTTTTGTAATGTTGATATAATAACTTGAGCCTAACCTTTGTAATGTTTCAATAGTGTATTTTAATCTTTAATTGGGGAGTGAGAAATAATTTTAGAAATTTGGGTGTAATAAGTAAAAGTGGGGTGCCAATGGTAGCTCTCTATATTTTCTAGCTTAATAATGGGGATCCAAACAATCATCATTCTAGAATATATTTTGGACATAATTCCAGTACCAATGGTAAATTTCAATTATATTGATACCCACAAACTTGATATGTTGACCCATCCGTATGATTTTATTTTAAATACTTTTTTCTTTGGGCACAAAAAGAACGTATCGTGAATAACTAATGTAAATTAAATCATATGCCCCAAAGATAATGGCTAAGAATAAAACAAGTTACGTTTGGAAAGGTATGTGACCATGTGCTTGCATGGATGTGACACTACACATCTTGGAGAATGTACTAGTGTCCGTGCTTTTGTTTTTGTTTTTGATAAGTACAATTTTATTTTAAAGAAAAGAAGAGGAGGCCGAGATGCTCCACCCCCCAAAGGTACAAAGAGAACCAAGAAAAGGAAAAACAAAACCAAAGGAAGGAAAACATCCAAACAACCAAAACTAATCCAACTACATTACAGAGAACAAGGCGCTTCCCACTTGAAGACAGAGTCCTCAATGAAAACAGCTTCGAAATCCTTATTCAACTTGCACCAAAGGAATAGCTAGCCCAAAATCAAATCTCGAGAATGTAGTGTCCTTGTTACAGAGACGTGTGGTCTATTATTATTATTATTTTTTTTTAATGTCATGGAGGATTTTACATCATCGACCCATGTTTGGGGGCTATTGAATAGTACTAGTGGTGACATGGTTGGAATGACCAGAATGCCTTTGCCAACGTAGAAGGTAAACTATTCATCCTCAAACTCAGGGTGCTGCTCACATTCCTATCATACGGTTCCTGGATGTTTCTTTGTGGGAATTGATCCATATACAATCAATGTGCATGAAATAAATAACTTGTCTGTTTTATATGTTTCTTACTTTTATCTTATCCACTGTTATCTTGGGCATGAAGGAAAAAGTAATTAAAACTATTTTTCTCAAGAGCATGAGCTACATGGTATCCTTCATAATGATTACCAAAAATTAGATACTCATAAGGTGCTACTCAAATTGGGATCTTGCAATTCTTGAATGTTGGAGTCTAAGCAATGACCCATTTTTAAATAGTGGTGGGAATTAAGAGAGAGAAACAGCTTATTCATCTGTGATTTTTTTTTTCTTCTAGTTTTTTATACATACGTTACCATTGCATAAGCAAGGAATAAGTGCAGCTTGGGTGGTGAAAGAAACATGATGTAGTTCTTGGGTATTCTTGGGAGGATAGGGGTTTTCATGTTTCATATTGATATTGTGCACTTGGAGATCATCGAGGCTTAAAGACTAAAAAGATGCCCTGGATGATTGGAGAAAAGCATCATAATACCTATCTGTAAGAATACAAGAATGAAACTCTGAGAAAGAATTGAAAGTGGCAAATAATGGAAAGACTACGAAAGAGATAAATTATAAATGAAAGTGTTCGAGTAAATGTAGGAGTAGCTCTAATAGGATATAAATTAAAAGAAAGTTGACCCAGATGGTTTGAGCATGTTCAATGAAGGCTGATTACTGCCCAATCAGAAGAAATATACAAGTTGAAGGTTCTAAAAGAGTGAGGAATACCCAAAATAACACGCTTGGAAATAGTGAAAGAAAATATAAACACATAATAACAAATGGAAAAATGTGATTTGTTTTAGCGATCCCAAATTCTTGGGATAAGGCTATGAGTGTAGGGTAGAAAAATCAAGGATTTCTACAAGATGTTGAAGACGATGGATTGAAGATGAATAGGTTAAAATTAATTTGCCCTAGAGGTTGAAGAGCTTGAAGATGATAGATTTTTTAGAGAAAACCCTAAGTTTTTGGCTAGGATATCACAAATATTAATGATAGCATGCAGGGGTATAGCCAAATCACCCAAAATTTATCATTGAAAAAAGTCAATAATTGATCAAACTAAAAATAGATAACACATTGATGCAGGGGCAGAGCCAGGATTTTCTTTTTGTGGGGGCAAGCTATGATTAGTTGTATAGTTGAAGAACTTGAATGGAGGGAGGTGAGGGTGTGGGCGCAAAAATTGGAGGGAGATGAGGGTGTGGGGGCAAATGGGGAGAGAGGTGAGGGAGTGGGGACAAATGGGGCATGTAATTAGTTAAAAATATAGGGGTGTCTCAAAGTTCTGTGGGGGCAATTGCCCCCACCAGCTCCTTACTAGCTCTGCCCCTGCATTGATGACTTAGTATTTTTACTTTAATAAGTTCATATGCATCTGCCCGCTTGACAACATGCACAATTTGCTGGAATATGAAGTACATTCTTTGGTTGGTCAGAGAAAATATAGTGAATTCTCCAGATATAAAATTTAGCCTAGGGAGGTTGGTCCTCAAACTCAATAGGTTTTCCTCATGTATGTGTAAGGGAAGATTCTCAGTTTTATCTTCATTAAATTAGCATTTTCATGTCACAAGCATATCCTAGATCTCTTTAATTTACATGAAGTTGTGATTGTTTTAGGCTATGAATCTCTGTTTTGTCATGCAAGTCTGTTAACTTCATGCCATGCCAAGGGCAGAACTAGGATTTTTTGTAGTGGGGGCAAACTATAGTGAATGATACACTTGAAGATGAATAGTTTTGGGGAGAAATTCAGAGATTTTTTGTTAGAAGTTGAAGAAAAGGATATTTAGGTTATTTCCAATTAGTCTATGAGAGAAGGCTCAGTCGAGGTAATTTCAGAGATTTTTTGTTGAGGATTTGGGGGGGGGGGGGGGCAAAAATTGGAGGGAGGTGAGGGGGGGGGGGCAAATAAGGTATGTAATTAGTTGAAAATAAGGGGTATCTCAAAGTACTGTGGGGGCAAGTGCTCTCACTGCCTCCTTACTAGCTCGGCCCCTGTGCCATGCAATGTCAGGATCGATTGTCAGGAATATCATTTACAAATGGTTTACTACTATTTATTCTTAGTTTTTGTGATGCTGATTCTGTAATTGGTAATGAGTCTATGCAGAGTGCTGTTCCTGTTAACCCAAAACCTTTCTTGAACAATCTGACTGGCAAGCCTGTCATGGTCAAACTCAAGTGGGGAATGGAGTACAAGGGTACTTTCTTCTATGATTTTTTTTGAATTTCTTCATCGATGTTATTCATGCTTAAATGAAAATAATAGTTAACATCTAATGTTTTTTTGGGGGGCTTATTTCAGGTTATCTGGTTTCAGTAGATTCATACATGAACTTACAGGTACTTGTGTACATCTCCCTTCCATCATTTAGTTGATTGATTAAGGCGGCCTTTTTGCTTAGATTAGTTTTTTTCCAGATATTTGTTTGGTATTTTTGTATATTCTAATTATGGGTTCCTCCTCTTCTCATTTCAGCTTGCCAACACTGAAGAATACATTGACGGGCAATTCACTGGAAATCTGGGAGAGATCCTCATAAGGTATTTTGTTTTTTGTTTGTTTGTTTGTGTGTGTGTGTGTGTATGTGAAGTACTTTAATGTATGAATAACTTAAATCGTAGAGTGTCGACTGGATTCATGATTCATTATATTTTTCAAGATGTCCAAACACACAATATTATCTTCAAATTTAAATGCTCACTGAGAACTCAGCCTAATTTTTTGGTTGCAAATGTGTTGCTACTTTTGTGTTCATGAATATGGGTTTGGCGAAAATGGCTTGCTTTCTTCAAATTCAAATGCACAATAATATATATATATATATATATAATATATATATATATATATATATATATAATGTATGTATGTATATATTTGGATTTTGTACGTTCTCATTCTCTTTAGAGAGTTTAACATGTGAAACCAGCCTTAAAATATGACCTACTTTCTTCCTTACTTATCATTTGAAAATGAGAGGTATTTCTGTATTAGTTTAAAAAATATGATAAATTAAAGAATAATGATTTTCTGACGCCTCCCGTCTAACATACGCCCCCATCACAGAACCGTTGATCATTTGCCTTGGGATACAAAGAACTATAAATCTTTTTCTTGTGTATCCCGATGCAAAAGATCAATGGTTCTGTGATGGAGGCATTTGTCAGATTATCACGACTCTTAATTAAATACATTGGCATAGGTGATGCCAGCGTTGTTGTTTTAAGCTTGATTTCGTTCCAATTTGTTGTATTTCAATTGCAGGTGTAATAATGTTCTCTATCTTAGAGGTGTACCAGAGGACGAAGAAATTGAAGATGCCGATAGAGATTGAAAACTGATTTCCACACTGTTTTGATTGAGAAACTAGTTGTTCATCTTACTTCGGCCTGGTTTTTAATGATTACTTCTAATTTATAATGTTCCATATGTTAGTGTTATCATTTTGTAAAACGTCACATGTTATTTAGCAGTTTTTGTAACTTGACATTTCGCTTCTTTCTCTTAGTTTACTCATAAAGAAATATGGGTCGAGGATGGTGAAGGAAGCCTGATTGAATGATGGGCTTTGATACATGATAAAGAAATAATTATTTTTTTATTGGGTGGGTCCCAAATTACAAGAATTTGTATAAAAATAATGGAAAGAACTCTAATTTTTATCGTAATATTTATGACGAGATAATTTAGTGTAGGAGCAAAGAAATTAGAATCTATCATTGTTACTCAAGTGATGTAGGATACCTACATGATTTAGGAATCTATAATTTTAGTTGGAGAGTCCTAAGTAATTTCTTAATTCTATCAGGATTTATTTCTATTTTCTAGTTTTAGTAGGATTTCTATTTTTTAATTTCTACTAGAATTTTTATTTTAACTTTAAAAGAAGTCTTTATTTTATTTAATTTTTAATTTGTTTTTAGATTTTATTTTAAATTTGTTTTTATTTTTATGTTATAATTAAAAGTGATTTTAAGTTTAAGTATTTAAATTGGATTAGAAAGTTAGTAGTATGTTATAGATAAAGTTACATTTTTGATATTTTAAAAGGTTTCTAAGTTATTATGACGAAGTTATCAATTAAAAAATACATTAATTTTTTTTTTCTTTGACATACTAAATGTACCAACAATCCCCCTAAATCTAAACCCTAACACATGTTCAACGGTTAAATATAGTCACTTTTAATTAAATGGGCATATAGGATTCGAAGGTGTTACTTGGGGAGCACACCCAGTCACCCTTACCATCTTAGCTAACCCCTTATGGTTAAAAAATATGTCAATTAATCTCTCTCTCTCTCCATTTCTTTTCTGAATAGGGTTACAATTTTATTATCAACCCTAAAATTTTTATTTCCTACAATATCGAAATCTAAAGAATAAGATTGGGTTTTTAGGAAGTTTGTGGATGAAGAATTTTAATAAGAAGCCCAAGTTCCTACCCTGGGCCTTTCGAGGATGCCACACATTTGCCCTACACAAGACCTAAAAGGGGGTATAGTGAGTGAACATAACGAACCCCGAGGCCCTATGGGTGTTGTAGTGTCAGCTCTCCGTCACTAACACTATCTCGAGACGTACACAACCGCACACAAGAATTTAAGATGACCCCCTCTTGGATCGCCTCAAGCTAACCAATGTTGAACTAGGATATGCCCATGTGACCATGGGGAGAAGATGGGGAAGTGCTGGGGAGGAGTTAGCAAGGAGTCAGTGGGGGCAATTGCCCCCACTCTCTCACCTCCTTCCAATTTTTGCTCTCCCCCCTGCCTCCCTTAATCATTTTAAAGATGATATTGCCCCTTGATTTCGGTATTCCCTCATAGATTAATTGAAAATGACCTAAATACCATTTTCTTCAATCTTTAAATAAAAACCTTTGAATTTTCTTCCCAAAACAACTCGACTTCAAAGCTGTTCAAAGTTAGCATTGACTATAGATTGCTCCCACTACAAGAAAATCCTGGCTCCGCCCCTAGAATTGCCCCACCTTAAGTTCGCACTGATACCTTACCCAATTAGGTGTGACACTCTCTCTTCCCCACCGAATTAATCAAATTGCAACTCCATCGAATAATTATGAATCCGAACTTTTTCTTATGCACCCCACCCTCCACTTTTCACTTTTAATTCTCTTGTTCTTTTTGTAAAATGGTTTGACATAAAGCCTGTCTGTAGTCGGGCTCAGGCTTTGGGTTCTCCTCTTCGACCTGGCCCAAACCTAGAGAAAGCCCATCTAGTTCGGCCCATTTTACACCTTTAAGGCTTAAGTTTTAGTAATCCTAAAATAAAGAGATGTGGAGCTGGTTTGATAATAAACTCGGGAAGTACAAGATCTATACTCCTCTAAGAAGTAAAAAAAAAAAAAAAGAGTCGTTAACAAGAGTCCACTCGATCGAGTTACAGATAATACCGTTTCTGTCTCACGTGACTTTATTTTGAAAGAAAGCATCTCACCGCCTCTCCCGGTTGCTTCTCTTTCTTCTTTTCCAGCTGAGCAAACAGCAACCAATATTTTATTGAGAACTTCTATTAACACACCAACCTAATTGAGACGTCTCTTTAATAGTTTAATTTCTAAATGATTGGTGTGTTATTAGTAAAAGTTGACATGCCAATAAAATCTCTCTCCCCCTCTTTTTGCCTAAAATATATATATATATATATATATATATTTTTTTTTTTTTTTTGGTGCTAAAGCCTAAAGTCGCCGCCACTTAAAAGAATAATCTCTATTTCTATGACTCTTATCTCTCTCTCACTCTTGTACTGTAAAGAGCTTAACTTTTGGGTGCTGTGTTAGGAAAGCGAAAGAGACTGAAAACCTAAAGTTAATCCCAAATGTAGAAGAAACGGATTACTTAGAAGTCAAAATCTGATCTTTCAGGTATTGGTGGTTCTCCGAGTTGGGACTGAGTCAGAGAGGAAGAAGGAGAAGATGAGTCAGGAATCGTTCATTTACAGCTTCGTGGCTCGAGGGACGATGATCTTGGCTGAGTACACCGAGTTCACTGGTAATTTCCCTGCAATCGCGACTCAGTGTCTTCAGAAGCTCCCATCCTCCAACAACAAGTTCACCTACAACTGCGATCACCACACCTTCAACTTCCTCGTCGAAGATGGCTATGGTACGGTGCAGCTTTTTAGGCTTTTTTATTTTATTTTATTATTAATTTTTTTTTATCGATCTGTTCTTTGGTGTGCTTCAGAATTGTTGTTATTCTTTTTTATTTTTAAAATGAATTTTGATAGAATTTGATGTGCGGTGAATTGGATCTACTACATTTGTTTAAGTAAAACCCTAGAATTCCAAGAGATTAGCTTAAATTCCTCACACAAACTTTAAAATTTTGATCTTTTAGTTTCAGCTTGTAGTTGTCATAATAGATCTTCATTCGGTTCTGGTGCTTAGAATCTAGGTTAACCTTTAGCAATAATTTGTCTCTAGATTTGGTGTTTGAATAGTGTCAACTGAGTGAAGCGTGTAATTGATAGAAACTATTAGAGTTATTGTTTTTTCGATTAATCCTGGAAAGCATTAGAATACTCCATAATAAACACTGATGGAGAAAGACTTGTTTTTTCCACCCACTCACATATTTGAATTATGGGACAAAGAGATATTGTTGGATGCATGGTTTTAGATCTCGTCCGAGACTGAGACAACTCGTCTGATCGGTATCGTCCACCAACGTTCGTCAATGTATCGGATGAGATTTAAGACCCACTTTCTTTTTTTTCATTGTGAATGAGACGTGTCAAATGTATTGGAAAACTCGCCCGAGATTACTCAGTCATTTGTGGACAAGACAAGACGTCAAAACCAGTTTTAAAATCACGGTTGGATGTACTCTAGAAATTTATTGTTATGAACTTACGATCTCTATTTAGCAATTAGAATTAAAAAGATTTGATTGAGATTATGATTGATTTAGTTGATAATCTTATCTTTAGAATGTAGGTTATAATTAAGGTTTTAAGGATATATGTTGTGGGAGAAGAGAAGTATTTAGGAGAAATACTTTTAGAGGTTTTGGCCTCTTGAAGAGGCAAGATGTATAGAGGTTTGCCTCCTCAAATTCGGCCTATCAATAAATATATTAGTATTTTCTATTTTTTCAAATTTGTAACAATTATTGGTTAGTCAATTGTGGTGGTGAAAGCACCCAAGTTTTGCTTTAACTAGATGTAGATATCTACCATTATTGTTATTGTTATTATTGAGTTGAATGTCTACGAAAAGATAAGATGATTAGTGTAGCTAAAAATTCTCGCATATTATGCATTCTTCCGATTATTTAATTACTGCGACAGCTACTCAAGGATTCTTTCGATTTTGATTTTCTATATTTTCTTTGTTTAGATTCGATTGATTACATTCATGAAGTCTTAAAGAGGTTAACTTTTTCCTACTTCAAACTTCTTGATGTTATATTGCTCTCTGGGTTTTGCAGCATATTGTGTTGTCGCCAAAGATTCTGTAGGGAAACAGGTTTCAATAGCTTTTTTGGAACGTATGAAAGCAGATTTCAAGAAGAGATATGGAGGTGGTAAAGCTGATACAGCTATTGCCAAAAGTCTCAATAAGGAATTTGGGTTAGTTTTTAGTTTCCCTTTTTTGGGTATAAAATTCTGCATTTTAAGGAAGATGCATGTATAACCCTCTGTTTTTGCTCCTTGAATGGTGATTGTGGCTTAAGAATTTCTGTTTAAAAATAAATATGGCCTTGATTAATTGCAGCCCGATTATGAAAGAGCACATGCAGTATATAATTGATCATGCTGATGAGATTGGGAAGCTTTTAAAAGTGAAGGCTCAAGTTTCAGAAGTTAAAAGTATTATGCTTGAAAATATAGACAAGGTATCTTATTCCATCACATTGGCAGTTATGCATTTTGTCTCATCTGTCTGTTTAAAGTTCTTATTTTTCTCCTTTTTTTTTTATGTGACTATTTTGGGCAATCACTGGCTGTTAAGAACCTAAACCAATACTCCAAAAGGCCTAGTGGAACACATCAAATTTAAGCCCTTAACCACTTAGGCACATAGCAAACCACCACGCTCTGCAGCCAATGTCCACGGTGGCTTTCACTGTGGGTGGGGCACTTCTCGGGGATTTTGTCGGTTTTCTTCTTGTAGCCCGTAGCCCTTGTGCACTTCTTGGGGCTTTTCTCAGGGTTTTTTACCGTAGTCCGTAGCTCTCCCAAGTAGCCTTTTTTGTGACTTGAACTTGAGATGTGGGGTTGGCTCTGATACCAAATGTTAAGAACCTAAACCAATACTCCAAAAGGCTTCATCCGCTTGCAACACATCAAATTTAAGCTCTTGACCACTTGGGCAAGTAATACTAGCTCATCTCACTTTATTGATTTGTCTTGTAGTTGAAATGTTTGTATAATACTAGGAAGAGTATCCGGTTGGGTTAAAACAAAATGAAATGTATTTCCCAAAAATTAAAATAAGGTCCAATATTCCTGATGGTTAAGAGGATAAGTGAAGATGATTGTAAGTTGTAACCTGAGGTTCATCCTTGGTAAAGATGATTGCTCATATTTATGGTAATGGAATAGGTTTATTCCCAGCAGAGTAGTGAATTTCCACTTTCATATGTATACTAAAAGTCCGTAGTTACTTTTTGGAAGTCAAGAACAAGTTAAAGATGGTAGAACACTCTTTCCAGTAACTTCCATGGTTCTAAGGGCCACACTAACTCGAGAAGGTGGCTGAGGTAGCCCCATGCAAAAGCTAGGAAGAATCTACAAAGCTGAAGAAAACAACAAAACAACCAAAGTCACTTGTAATTGGATTGTTTGACCGTCCAGCACCAATCAGACCATGAAACATGAGATTACACACAGAGGCTATCTAGGAAAATTGTATCCTTTTCAAATGTATGGGGACAAAAGAGACAAACCAGTTACTTGATTTCCAAGTTTCATAGGTACACTTATATGTGGCACACATGTTGGACACTAATTATCCTTTGGAATCTATCAACATCAAGATTTGATGCAACTCATAAAACGACTGTTAGACTGGATGGGCCCTTTGGTGTCATTGTGCAGTTCTTCCGTGCCCATATAGTTCCTAACTTAGAATGCATAAAAAATTGTCCAATGTTTTTTTGTTGGAAGTGTTCCTTAATTAAGTGTTGATTTAGCTGTTTCTTTTACTATGCTTGACTGTTTGATTTCTTTCTTTGACTAAATAAAACATAGATTTGGTACACTGCATTCTCATTTTGTTCACACTTTATTTTATGCAAATTGAACAAAATGTTTATCCAGCTGGGTGATCAGTGTGTGAGTACTGCAGGAATGTCACTCACCAACATGTGGAGTCATAGAAATGTATGATGGTAGTTATTTCCATATAAACCAATGAGCCTTTGATTAACTTGTGGGGATATGTATCATGTCTTAGGGAAGGCCCAATCATGACTGGGGATAGATGTTAATTGGTCCAAAATCCTAAGGTGACTTGAGATCCAAAAAGAACACCTGAGTTAAGATTATGATCAACCAGACTGTTTAGGGGTTGGTCAGATCGCCTCTTTTCCCTTCATCACATCCCTTGAAGCCTCGTTCTTTAATATGTGAAAATGTGATTGTTCTGTATCATTTTATTATTTGACGTTTATATGACCTTAAAAGTCCCTTTCAGGCTATTGATAGAGGGGAGAGGCTAGACGTTCTTGCTGATAAGACTGAAGATCTGCGTTCACAGGTGCTTGACATCTTACTTAGCAGGACCTCCTATTTCTCACTTTTAATTGCAATTTATTTTATCTACCCCCCATCATGTCCTAAAGAGCCCTGTTGGTTGATCTTTTCAGGCCCAACAATTCAAAAAACAAGGAACACAAGTTCGGCGAAAAATGTGGTTTCAGAACATGAAAATAAAGCTTGTGGTTCTCGGGATCCTCTTGCTTCTTGTCGTGATAATCTGGGTTTCCATTTGTCATGGGTTTGATTGCACCAACTAGCATTTCTCAGGATTACAATTTAGACCATATATTACAAAGATCTACACACAATGCTGCATTCCAAAGAATTCAGCTGAGAAGAGTTTTAGTTTCACTGGTGAGAATTATAACCCTTTTGCGACGATATCCGATCTTCATCAGAGGCACAAGTTAAACTGCAATGTTGGGTGGATTTGGAGTTGTAAAGTGTACCCATTTCCTGAGTTATGAAATCAGATCTTACTGGTCAATAATATAGTGATGTATTGTTTTGTTTTCCAATTGTTCTCTTTTTAGAATAGAATAAGCAGTGTGGGTTCATGATATATCTTGTGGGATTTGTGAATGTAACAACATTTTTGAACTTCTCATAGATGCACATTTGTTTTATTGCGGGAAAGCTGCCTTGAGGCTAATTTATTGAGAACTTGGATGGAATTGTCTTCAGAAGTCTAAATGTGAAGTCATGATTTGAGTTTGAAAATCTATGAAATAAAAAAATTTCCGTAGTGATGGAGATGAGTTCTAAACCCCCTTCCAACTTATATGGATCAAGAGTTCAAGTGGTCAAGTCCATTCCAAGTGGTATCAGAGTAGAGGTTTGTTCGAAGGCTGGCTTAAGAGAAAATTGGCATTGGAGTTGCACTTTCGAGGAAGTGGTATTATAGTTAAGGTTTGATGGAGTCTTTTTTGGTGAGAGGTCATTTTCAAAGGTTGTGTTTCTTCCTTTTGGGAGGTTTGGCACCATGTAGAAAGTTTGATCTGATTGTCAAATCTGTTTTTGAGGAAGAAATAACTTACTTAGCTCTTTAGGCGGTATGTCAAGTCTTCAAATTCCTTGAAGAATTATAGCACTGCAGGGCTGTGATCCTGATTATCCATGAAGAATTTGTAACATAAAAAATGCATGCTATACACCTTGAAATCCATGTAGGTTTGGGAAAGTGTATGATAGTGGGGACGAGGGTGCTAGGACAATTGTGAGGGGGAGATCATCACAGTTCTAACGACCTAAGTGTTTTATTTTTTGTTCATGTCTTATGAAATCCCAGTAAGAGTTGAGATAATCTGACTCCCATTTTTGTTCACAAGGTCTTAAGAAATTCCAATCAGAAAAAAAGTCATGATAATTTGACTCTTTTTTCTGTACATTCTTTGTATGTTCCCTTCATATAACCGTAGATCCTTTGCTTTGGGACACACAAAGACATATATATTTATGATTTTGTACGGTTCTGTGAAGGGAGAATACAGAAAAAGAGAATATTGTTAGGACTCTAAGAAAAATTCTAAGTTGTACTTGGGCTATATGAGTTCCAAATGCTCTTTTACAGCAGGGGAATGCTTTATAGTAGTTCAAGTGGAGTCCATTTATTTAAAGAAGATTCCGAAAAAAAATAAATTTAAATAGGGGTAGAGTTTCCAGAAACTATCCTAATTTATGAAAGTTGCAATCAAACCCACAACAAAATAATAAAATTCTTTCAAAATTAATTATAAGCTCATTTGAGTTTTCTTTAGTGTGTATTATACCTTAGAGAACCACTGAAACTTCTATCGAAGGGGAGCATATCCTTTGTAGCCTATTTTTCCTATAGCTCTTTGTAACTATTATCAACCATTGAGTATATGCCACATCATCAAGATGGTTAATTCCAATCGTATTAATTTAAGAATTCAGTGACTAGATATTTTCAAACTCCTGATAAGAGTTTAAAAGAAAAATTGAATTTTTTTAATATAATCTAAACCATGAATCCAAGATAACTGAGTTGTTATTTTTCTTCAATGTGATGTTTTATGGATTGTAGAACAAGAGTTAGAGAGAGCTACATGAAAAATGAGCTACAAAGGATATGCTCTCCCACCAAAGCAGTCAATTATCGATAGGGGTCCTAACCAACCATTTTGCGTTTAAGTCGTTCTCTCTTTTATCTTAAATTGTTCTTGTTTTTATTTATCTTGCGCATTTTATTATTTGAGAGAGAGAGAGAGAGAGGGAGAGAGAGATGGTTAAGTTGTTAACTGATGATAGAGTGACAGGATTGCAATTTGGGCGGGTTAACGCGGGCTAACCCGGGTTCAACCTGATTAATGGGCAAGCCTAAGTTGAGTTATATGGAAAATGAGTTGAGCATGGGCTAGGAAATCTCAACTTGAATTGACTTTGGATTGAGGTTCAGGGCAACCCAACTCAACTTAAATCCGATACTATATATTTACATATAAATATTATTTATTTATTTAAAAATATTAATTTTTTCTTTCTAAATATATTTGTAAAATTAAGAGAAACAATTATAATATAAAAATTAATGGATTTAGAGATTGTGTGCAAATTTATTTACTAGTGATTTTATTTTTTTATATTATATTTATTTTTTAAGATATAAAATAAAATTTATGTATTGATCAAAATGAAATTAGATTTATTTAATGAGTCCAACTTGTATTGAATCTACTCAAAATTATCTCACTTGAGCTAATTCGAACTCAATTAATCCAATTTTAGAAGTTCAATCTCAGTTGAACTTGGGTTAATAAGTTTTAAAGTCTAATCCAAAGATCGGGTTGAGGGTTCTACAATTTGAGTTGAGCTTAGGTTGACTCTTTAACCCACCCAAATTTCAACCCTATCGAGTGATGAGATAGATGTGCAAAGAAGAGAAGAAAAGAAAAAACGAAGAAGAAAAGAAATCCTAAATAAACTTCTTAAGATATTGTGCTATGATTACGTGCACATGACAATGTGCACGTAATCATAATATTTTTCCTTTCTGAGTAAAAAAATCTAAGGTTCTGTGCACATTGCCATGTTAGCATATTGTTAGGCACAGTATTATAGGAAGTCAGTTTAGGACGGCTCAAATATGACATATAATCCGACCATGGCAGTTTGTCGGCCAATCCCCAGCCCTAACTCCTCACTCCTCTCTATAAAGAAATCTAGTTCGACCTGATCCGAAAACATCTTGGACTTTCTTTTCTAACTCCAATTCCCAACTAAAATGAGTCAAGTCACCTCAGACTTTGTGCAATTTGGCCCATTTGAGGACTATTGTGGGTGGTTGTCAAAAGTAACGTTTAGAACTTGGTGTCTAATTCGTACAAAAAAAACATATAGAAATGTGAAAGCTACTTGTTTGTCAGTTTATTTATTCACCCCATTTAAACTTTCCTTAATATATCATATAATACTTATAATTAAATTAGTTTATAAGTCGTCTCTTGCCAACCATTCCAGCTTATTATATGTGTATTTTGTATATAATATAGAAGCAAATGTGTAAACGTAAAGCACTGACTTTCATGGAGGGACTGATTCACATGAAATTAAGGCGGGCGCAGAGATACAATAGTGCACTAAGTGGAAAAATGACTTTAAAATATTGCAAATATACACCCAACTAAAGCTATTCTAATTCTTTAAGAATGTTTAACAAATATATTTATTTCGAGGACTCAGGATCCAATACGGTGTCCTGTTCCTATAAAAGAAGAAAAGTGTTTATGTGGCATGCTTCAGTTGGAGTTTAAATCACCTTGGACTCCTAATGTGTATGTTCTTCAATCCAAACGTCCCACGTAAACACCTTTCTTATGTATAGGAAAGAGACACCATTCTGGATCTCGACTCTTATTTGAGAGCATGCTTAGCCTAAAATAAACTAAAGTGTGCCAGAAGTTTTATAATGCCATTAATGGTAAATATCATCATTAGTAGTAGTGTGGTCTTAGAAAAAACACTCTTTAAGCATCTCACTGAAAAGGAAAGATCCCTAACTTAAGAAAGTGAGTATGAGCTTTATGAGTGTATTTCATGTACCTTTGGGTGTTAGGTAGCTATTCCTAGATGACACGGGGCAAGTTACCATATAAGCGTCGGCACACTTTGGAGAAGATAGAGGGTATCGATTGGTGATTGGGAAGAAGGGGTTTTTATTTTTATTTTTATCGGTTATCCCACAAGTCATGGGATCCAATATCTATCATTACCAAGAGTATCAATGTTGAGTCATTCATAGGAAATGAGCTGAAGACGTGTTAAACTAAATAATTTTGTTGAGATATTCGTAATATATATGTTACTAAATTTCGAACTTGACGAGACTAGTTATAAAGAAGATATTACTGTCATTTTACATCATTCTAAAATTTAATAAAAAGGACATTGAGGATCAATTAGAAGGGAAAAAAAGTTAATTACATATATAGTTTTACCAAAATCTCCTATGAATTTAGGTTCAATACCTCTTCCTTTGGTTCCTCTCCCTCTTCTTTTTAATCATGCTCATATTCTTTATCCATCATTACCATAATAATTCTTGAAATATTGAAAACTCGATTTAGGCGAGAATCAGAGATCCTCACTTGGCTACTCATTTTGAAATAAAATATACATTAATTCATGTGCGAATGAAAATTAACACCGATATACATAGTTGTGTCGTGTGTTGTACCAAGGTGACATGAAGTTGGTTAGCTATCAAAATTTGTGAACCATAGTATCAAGTCTTGAACTCTACATGCACATTTTTAAACTAACAAGGCATGCAAATAAAACAAAAATTTGATTGTTCCCCTCTTCATGAAGAAAGATCCCTCCCTCTTTGCTTCCCCTATTATGCCCTAATTGTGAATTATATTAAGTAAAGGAGCATTAGAATCTCCTCATTATTTTATCCAACTTCTCACATTCATGTTTCACTAATGTTTCTAGCGAATATAATAGGTTAATATTAATATTTTAACATTCTCAGTGATTAAATAACTAATTATACCCAATGTGTTTCACAGCCAATGGTATGTATTGGCTGGTATGGATTTGTAGCCAATTGGCTCGAACATTCTACACAGTTGGTGGTAGACTTGTATCAGATTGGTTCGATAAAATTTGTTGTCTCCACAATAGAGTTATATCATATTGGTTATACCCCCAAGTGAGTTAATGGGTTCCAAAGTTGAAAGAGCTACCTCCTTAATTGGTTTTCTGCAATTAAATACATTAATAAACACTCATTGAGGTGTTAATGGGTTCTTGAGAACATTCTTAGACAACCCATTTTAAAATTTTTATTTTTTTATTTTTAAAATTATTAGGTATCACAAAGGTTTAAAAGACCCATATTGCTGATACTTTATATTGAAAATAACGGTTGTTATAAATAGTAAAAAGAATTGACTAGTTGCAAATCTCTAGGAATGGATCCTCTATTTCTTCTTATTTCTAGTCCTATGTAGTGCAAATGGACGGTTGGAAAATTGTCATGTTAACGCGATTGTAAAATCCCATGGTTCAAAATTGGGAGTATAGTGTCTGTCCAGTTTAAAAGTCTTGGATTTGGTTGAAAAAAAAATTCATTTTTATTTTTTAAAATCAAATCTAAGCCATGAACTCGTAGAGGCTTGTGTTGTTATTATTATTATTTTTTTAAATGAGCCTCTCTCTCCTGTAGAGGGAGCACTACAAGAAAGATGGGCTACAAAGGTTCTGTTCCCCAAATCACCTAAACTCAATTGCATTGTAGACGTAAGATTACACTCCAAAAGGAAAAAAAAAATACTTTGGTTCTTGATCAACCAAAGTTTGTGATTTGCTGGGTTTTTTACCACTTTTTTTTTTTTTTTGGATTTCTTCATCACTCCCAAAAAGAAATTGCCCTTTACTATCATCATCATCATCATCTTCTATTTTTTCATCATTATCGTCATCTTCTATCGATTGCACTCCATACATAGCATTGCAACATCGAGAAAAAAATACTTATGATTGTGATTAATAGCAACACCAAATAGAGAGTAAGAGCGATGGATAAAGTAAGTTGAAGAAAATCGTAAAGACTCCCCGATCTTCAGTGAGATATAATTAGTATATATATATATATATCGTATGAGATTAGTTCTTATGGTTGCACACCCCAACCTAATGGAAGTCTCTCGATGTGCAATAACATCAGTCAGAAAATCACCCAATTTCAAACAGACAATCAAAAGAACCAAACCCTTATTGGTTTTACCTCCAAATCAAACCGTTGGGAGTCACAACTAGCACAGTTGACACAAGAAATTAAATTTTTTTCTTTTTTAATTATTTAAAGATTGGGTGGCAATGGGCAACTTGTGATATATATGCAAGTAGTCAGTCCCATGGGTATATAATCAGAATGAAAGAAAAATGCATAAAAAATGAGATGAGATGGGGACAGCAAGATTTGAACCAACCCTAATGTACAAGTGTACTAAATGACAAGACCAATGAGCAAATGCACATATCCATCAAAATCAAACTCATAAAAGGCCAAAAAGGGATCTCTTTTTCTTCCCCATCCTTTGTGGATAAGATGGGATCATGTAATTTGTCTTCTCCAATGGATCCTTTACAAACAAACATCTTCCATTTGTAAGTAAGGGTTGCCCACTACCCATTATTCATTCATTCATTCATGAAGGGAATGGGCTCAGATATCACTGCCACGAACAAGAAGATGAAGATGAAGAAGAAGAGGAAGAAGAAGATTGACAACCCTAACCCTAGCTTTCATGCATCATCTCTTCAATCATTTTTTACACGTGTTGATAAGGCTTCTCTTATCCACATGCTTTGTCCATACGTGTTATTGGCACATGTGAAAATATAACTGATTATATGTTGTAAACCTCTATCATATTACCTGGGACATTTCATATCATCATCACCATTGATTACTTGACCAAACCTCAAGTCTTACACATCCATGCAAGTGGGACAAACATCTTCTGACACGTGTAAAATAATGGGGAGGAGTGCTTTTTCACATCTTTTGAAAGCTAATGTGTCTAGTGCTATTGTCCAGCTGAGACGTACCAAAATGATCCCATTGGGCATGATATACCCATCTCATGCAGATGTATGAATTCGAATTTGATCCGATCCACAACCCAACGGTTATCTAGAATAATCCAAAATGGATCTTATTCCTATCTAGCTATATACCTACCTCTAACCCATAAAAGTGCATGATATGGGATTGAGTTGTGCTGAGGTGACAAGATTTACTATGATTCTCGCAATTCTGATGTGGACATGCATACATAATCATAAATGATTTTTACTCGTATCATGAGAAAACCCATCTATGATTATGTGCACATCCCACGTCAAACTTGTAAGAATCGAAGTAAATTCTTTTTGTCATTTCAGCATTTTCCTATGGGATTTGATTCAAATTTTCCATTTTGAGGTCTGAACCTTTAAGATTAATCAGATTTAGATACATAAATGTAATCAAAATCAAACTTTTTGAAAAAAATAAAATAAATAAATAATAAAAACTTAAAGATTAATTACATAATTTAGTTTTTTGGGTACAATTTTTTTTTCTTTCCTAGAGCTAACAATGAGGTTGTATTATATAATGTTACTACCGGAGTACAAAATACATGTGAAGACTATGATACGTTTACGTCATGAATGAGGCAGGCCTGCTTTTTCGAGCATTGTCCGTGAAGACTGCGAGACTTCACCCTCGCCATAGAAATCGGAACTAAAATAGAATAATAGATCTGTCCACTAGAATTTCGACACCTGTCAAATGGTATGCTAATTTGGTGGAGGGCTTCACGTGATTTGGACTCTTCACTTTCTGCCCTTTAGGCCCAACAATATCTTTTCCTTCAAATCGAACCACCTTATTTTTGGAAAATTTTTTACTCACCCCACGTTTGATTCTAAGCGTCAAACGTACCACTGATATGGCAAGATTCTCCCTAGGGATTCCCATTAGAGTATCCCTAGAACAGAGTCACACAAATATAACCTGTTTCTGGAGTTGTACTCCAGAATTCTTCTCTGTAGTTCAGGATTTTATTTGCAAAACATTAGCCTTAAACGTTAGTTGAGGGCTTGAGGCTCTCCAGCAAAACGATTGAGATGGGAGAGAATCTTAAAATGTATATCTAGATGAGCTTACACACTAATCTCTAGAAAACTGAAGTGATCTCTGGGAAGTTTGTATCTTTCCTCTTTATCCGTTTAATGGAGAGCCTCAAACGTCGTTTGAGGTTAGAAACTTTCATTTTATTTACATGTTGGTCAGGTGGTTTTTATATACTAGATGTTCTTAAAGCTGTTAATCTCAAAAAAAAAATAAAAATAAAATTGCCATGCCACCTTGAGATGAATTCTGGACTGCAGCCCCAGAAATCATGTTTAGTTTGGAATAATTTGAGCTACTTATTAGGTATCATCTCATCACCAAATCAGCTTCACTTTTAGTTCACGTTAACAGCCATGCAAAACATGCAGCCAATGAAGTTCTGCCATGTCAGCAAAAAACTCCAACATCATCTCCAAACTAGAACTTTTTATAACTAAAATCAAAAACCCATTTTAAGTAGAATGAGATAAAATGATCAAACACACAAAACCCATGTTTCATTTCTGAACAATTTAACTAGAAGAATTAATCTAAACAAAGACAGAAATTAAAGCAATAACATCAAGCCCTCCCTAACACACAATCTCCACCTATTTCTCCATCAAAGAAGAGACCCAAACAAGAAGAAATTAAGACAGAGAAACACACATAGTGATGAGAAGAAAATGGTCTACATGTCCCTAACTTCGAAAATATTACGGTTCTTAACAACGATGTCGTACATATGGACCGATTTAAACTTGCTGAAATCTTTAGGGAGTGAGATGAGATCAATAGATGTTCTCTTGTGGAATTGATACAAGTCTGGGTCATTGTAGTACCTCTCCCATCCTAACGCCGTTAGCTTCCGTTCCAGGACAGCATAAGATGTTATAACGTCGTTACTAGACTTATGTACCAAAACTTTACGGCGACCTTCCAACGTTTCGGTCCCCGGGTTCTCGACAAGACGAACAACGCCGTTCTTGAACACCCAAACACCAGACATGGAGGCTAAGATGGAAGCTGTGAGTGTAGTTGTTTTGTGTTAAAGAGGATGATGGAGTGATTCAATGGATGTAGATATATATAGGCAAAGTTTGGACTACAATATGGGGTCTAAGGAGGAGGGTGCACTCACAAAAACACGTTTGGGCCGAGTGTTGGGCTTTCGTTACCTCATGTGGGGCCCATGTAGGGTGTCTATAAGGATACAAGGATTTTGTTTGGGTCGGGTTTGGGGCACACATAACATCCTTGTGGGAGGGATTGGATTGAGAAGAATCCCTCTTTTTTTTATTTTTTATTTTTTTGCCATCTTTGCCCCACAAGAGGAATCTTTTTTCTAGAAAATAGATGAAGGTTCAGAATTTCTAGAAATATATATATATATATATATATATATATATTACACTTATATATATTGTAACTTTTGTATAAAAGTTGACTATGGATTATCTTACTTTTAAAATCATCTGAGTGACTTAATTGAATTTCGAGTCGATTCAACGCTTGACTTGTTTTAAGTAACTCGAGTTGAAATGGAATGGGCCTTTCGGTTGTATTAATTATTATTTTTTTGAGGAAAATATAATAAAAATAAATCTTAGTTTTACAATATTCAAAAAATAATATTTAATATGTATCTTTGATGACTAAGGCGACTTGTGAGGTGACTCAACTCGAATTGACATTGGAATCAAGTAGTCTAGGAGTTTTAAAACTATGATCTTCTTTGTCTGGACAAATTGTGGCCGTCTGATCACCATATTATGGGGATTGGATCTTCTCGAGCTGTTAATGGATCAGATTCATACCAAATTGGCACTGAATTGATTAGATATTTATTAGACCCGAAACTAACCAGATATGCCATTTTAACTCTAGAGTTTAACTGGCATGATACATTTGATTTATTCCAATTAGAAAAGTACAATAATTTTCTGCCGCTCCCCCCTCCGACGCATACTCCTTGACGTGGCATGTGTTAGAATAATGGATTCTTTTCCTCGAGATACAAAACTGCACATATTTATGGGGGTGTACAATGGTGTATCTCGAGGAAAAAAATCAATGGTTCTAGTTTGTACCACATCATGGGGTGTGTGTCTGAGGGGAGTTAGAATATCCCGACTCATTAGAGAAATCCATGCTCTTGGATCGATCCTAATCCAATTCAAATGGATTATATATATATATATATATATATATATATATATATGGGTAGCGTTCAATGGCAAACTTTTTGGCAAAACATTTTTCAAAACATGAGTTAGAAGTTTTGGAATGGGCTGATTTTTGTGAGGATGATCTCTACGGTGAGTAGATCATCCTCACCAAAAATCAGCCCATTACAAAACTTCTAACCCGTGTTTACCAGTTGAAAAATCGTGGACCGTCCATTTTTTGTAAACTGTTTTTGATGGGGTTAGAAGTTTTGGAATGGGCTGATTTTTGGTGATGATGATCTCCTCACCGTAGAGATCATCCTCACCAAAAATCAGCCCATTCCAAAACCTCTAACTCATGTTTTGAAAAATGTTTTGCCAAAAAGTTTGCTAAAAAGTTGGCCATTGAACGCCCCCCTATATGGGTAGCGTTCAATGGCAAACTTTTTAGCAAACTTTTTGGCAAAACATTTTTCAAAACATGAGTTAGAAGTTTTGGAATGGGCTGATTTTTGGTGAGGATGATCTCTACGGTGAGTAGATCATCCTCACCAAAAATCAGCCCATTACAAAACTTCTAACCCGTGTTTACCAGTTGAAAAATCGTGGACCGTCCATTTTTTGTAAACTGTTTTTGATGGGGTTAGAAGTTTTGGAATGGGCTAATTTTTGGTGATGATGATCTCCTCACCGTAGAGATCATCCTCACCAAAAATCAGCCCATTCCAAAACCTCTAACTCATGTTTTGAAAAATGTTTTGCCAAAAAGTTTGCTAAAAAGTTGGCCATTGAACGCCCCCCTATATATATATATATATATATAGGGTAGCGTTCAAGGGCAAACTTTTTAGCAAATTTTTTGGCAAAACATTTTTCAAAACATGGGTTAGAGGTTTTAGAATGGGCTGATTTTTGGTGAGGATGATCTTTACGGTGAGTAGATCATTCTCACTAAAAATCAGCCCATTCCAAAACTTCTAACCTATGTTTACCAGCTGAAAAATCGTGGATCGTCCTTTTTTTGTAAACTGTTTTTGATGGGGTTAGAAGTTTTGGAATGGGCTGATTTTTGGTGATGATGATCTCCTCACCGTAGAGATCATCCTCACCAAAAATCAGCCCATTCCAAACCTCTAACTCATGTTTTGAAAAATGTTTTGCCAAAAAGTTTGCTAAAAAGTTGGCCATTGAACGCCCCCCTATATATATATTGGAAATGTTCAGCAATAAAAAACATTTTTCAAAACATGGGTTAGAGGTTTTGGAATGGGCTGATTTTTGGTGAGGATGATCTCTACGGTGAAGAGATCATCATCACCAAAAATCAGCCCATTCCAAAACTTCTAACCCCATCAAAAATGGTTTACAAAAAATGGATGGTCCACGATTTTTCAACTTGTAAACTGGGGCTAGAAGTTTTGGAATGGGCTGATTTTTGGTGAGGATGATCTCTTCACCGTAGAAATCATCCTTACAAAAAATCAGCCAATTCCAAAATCCCTAACCTATGTTTTGAAAAATGTTTTACCAAAATGTTTGCTGCTGAACGGGACCATATATATATATATATATATATATATATATATATATATATATATATATATAGGGTCCCGTTCAGCACCCTAAGCTTTACCACACACTTTAACAAACGTGTTTTGTCTTACATGGGTTAGAAGTTTTGGAATGGGCTGATTTTTGGTGAGGATGATCTCTATGGTGAGGAGATCATCCTCACCAAAAATCAACTCATTCCAAAACTTCTAACCCCATAAAAAATGATTTACAAAAAATGGACGGTCCACGATTTTTCAACGTGTAAACATGGGGCTAAACATTCCGGAATGGGCTGATTTTTGGGGAGGATGATGTTCTAATCATAGAGATCATCCTCACCAAAAATCAGCCAATTCCAAAACTTCTAACCCATGTAGGACAAAAAACGTTTGTTAAAGTGTGTGGTAAAACTTAGGGTGCTGAACATTTCCCATATATATATATACATATAATAAAACACAACTGCTAGGCCTAATTTACTTCAGTTGTGTGGGGATAAACGTCTCATTCATTATAATTTTGTGTGGGGGCAAACATCCCCTCAAATTACAATTTTGTGGGGATTACTTTATTATCTTTACCTTTCACCTCATTTAATTTTATTATATTTCTTTACTTTACCTTATTTTTAATTTATTTTATTATTTTTTCATCTTTTACTATTAAAGTTCAATTTTTTTTTACTAGCACCCCCTTGATTTTATTTATTTTTTCATTTTTACCCCCTTAATCCCAAGAGGATAGGAACTCTAGTACACATATAACATAAGATCTATCATTTATATGTTGCAACAGAATTATAAAATGGGGAGATGTTGATCTAAAATTTATCTGATATGTTATCAAATTGGATTCATGTCGAGATTGGGTCCTTGTCAAAATCCAAATCCTTGATCTAGACCCATTGCTATCAATTGGATTTAGGGTATGATCCGATCAATTGACAACCTTAGGATCAACCCGATCAGTTATTTAGCTATGATGGGCTGATCGACCCATTTATATTTAGTAGTATAGAGGTGCAATAATCACAAATTATTCAAGTGGATAATCTAATCCAATAGATCTGCGGACTATATTAGTTTTGACTAATTAATAAGTGACAGAGTGTGGGCCCTGTCAAAGAGTAGGTCTTGATACTGCGTGCCACGTGGCATGATTTGAGCTTGCACGCAATAGATATTTTCTATGTTGCTTTTCCTAAGTAGAAAGCTATGATGCGTGTTAGTAAAGCTCAATCGTTTTCTTCTCTCAAAGAAAAAAGGGCCAAAAAAAAATGGACATTTTAGGCTTCTTTGGGGGTTGTTTGTGGTGGGACCAATTAAAGCGATTCTGGTTCTTCCCCGTTTTCTTTTTTTTTATTTATAATAAGAACAAACAAACACAATGTGAGGTTTTCCAAACTTGCCTAACTGTTGACCAATATTCATATCCTCTTTGCCTTATAATTTTGAACTCATCTGGCCCCCACTCCCTCAAAGTACTTTGACTTTAGGTACTCCTGTAATTTGAATGGAAAGTAAAGCCCATTTTTGGAAAGACATGAAATTAATTTGCTGTATGGCATATGTATCCATATAGATGATGCACAGCTGTTCTTGATCATGATAAGACCCTAACCATAAGATCTTAGGATTCATTTTTGGACAATGGTTGCATCTTTAACCACTCAAATAAATGTGGTAGATCTGATGGTGTCGATTATCCAATTAGGTCAAATTTTCATCGAAAAGTATCTTGTGTAGTAAAGACTAACTTGAGCTAGATCACGGGGATTAGTTCCAGTGCCACGAGTGAAAGGCTAGGTTTGTGACGTAAGGGCATTCTATTTTATTTAGTAATTGGAGTTCATCCGTGCCGTACCATAAGCATCCTCTTGGAGAGTTTAGGGGGTGAAGGAGGAAAAACAATAAATTTGGAAGGGTATTATTAGAAAAAGGGACAAAGGAGTGGGTCTCATTTAGGATTAAAATGGTAAAAGAGGAAATATAGTAATATTAGAAAAGTATTATTGAAGAGTCGTGTTGGAGTACATTGATTCTCACATTGTTGATGTGAGGCGCACACAAAATCATATATGCTTTTAACAAGTGGTCTCCACTGTTGTGTTTTATTATATAGATTGTAACTCCTTTTCATTTGTTTTTATTCTTATTCTTATTCTTGGTTTTTTTTCTTTCGAAGAACCGCTTCTAATCGAATATCTAATCAGGTGAGAAAGGCTCTTCGATCTCTAAAGAGAGATGTTCTGAGAGTAAGAAAGTGATCGAGTAAAAAATTGAAATATAGTTGTTGTTGGATTGCCATTGCAACTATTCTCCTCTTCCTCCTCTTATTGTTCTTTCAGTTTTAGGATCCTTTCTCTTATTTGTACACTTTCAAAGTCTGACTTATTATTATTATTTCTTTAAACTAGTTATTAATTTGCAACTCTTTCAACAACATATTTAAGCTTAATTAATTTGTAAAGTTTGGTTTGAACAACGTTATGGTTTATATATTTTAATTTTTTATTTAATATATGAGTCACGAGATATAAAATTTTAATGAGTCGTGCTAAAGTGACCTCAGCGGGAGACACCTTGACATGGTGGCACATGTGCATGCATGTCTGTAGATGTGTTTTATTTGTATCTCGGAGAAAACACATCAATGGGCATGTGCTCGCCACCACGTCAAGATGTGCCCTGCTGAGGTCACTCCAACATTAATTCAATTTTAATATTCCCTCATAATTATTTCGACTTCGTTAACTTCTGATGATTTCTCAAAATTTCTTTAACTGTCACTAAGAGGTAATATATGATTAATTGTTATGGCAACATAGGCTCTCTATGTATAATATTGACTCTTTATTTTTATTTTTTTTATGAGTTTATTATCTAGCTGTGAGCTACTACTGTCCTCCACACTAATTAGAACACTTAGAACTTGACCCTACCCCCATAAAATTGTTACTGAAAATAGGAAAATATCCAAAATTTTGAACATGTAAAGATGGAACATCACCTAGACCCAAAAATTTCTGAAGTCCTATAAAGTTAGAAGTGGTCCTATAATGTTACAAGTGGTTAATGAAAGTTGGTACATATGGTGTACTACTTTAAAGAATCCATTAATTTTGTAGCCAACATCATAGGTCCTCTTCTTTCTCCCTCTGCTTCTTTTTCTCCATCCCAATAGGACCCTTGACACTAACATTACATGATTAGGGTCTTCAAAGTCATCTCCATATATACAAAGATCTCTCTTGCTGCCCCTCCTCTTGTCAACTTCACTAAAATTCCTCTAAATCTAACTGGACCTCACTCAAGAACTAGCTTACTCTTTGTATCTTCTTCAACACTACTATTGCTGGTGTATATGATTGAAAAGAAAATGATTTTTCAAGAAAATTAAGTTTCGTGAGAAAATGGGTTCTTTTTAAAATATTGACATTCTAGCAAATTGTCAAAATTCGGGTTAGCTTTAGTTTTGGGTGGTTGTAATTGTGAGAGAATGACATTAGAATTTTCGCACCGTGACGAGAAAATTATTTTCTTAATTATTGGGTCGTCATGGTATACTTTTCCCTTTAAGATGTATGATGATTGTTGAGGAAAAATAGTTTCTTAGGAAAATTAATTTTTTTTAGAAATGATCTTGAGAAAATGGATTTCTTAATTTTTTTTTTTTGTGCCCATAATTGATTACACTTAGAAAATATCAAAAAAAGAGTTGGATTTTCGTTTTGGGGTGATGGTAATCGCGAGGATGACAAAATCATTTCCTTGTGGTTGTGTGGGAGAATACCTTCCCTCCGAAATAAGTGATTGCATTGAAAACATTTTCTTAAGAAAAGTATTTTTCTGTCCAAATGATCTTAAGAAAACAGATTTTCTTAAAATGTTTGCACCTATGGAGGTGAGAGTAATCATAAGAGAAAAACATAATATGGGATTGGGTTGGAGAATATTTCTTGCATAAGATTAGAAAAATATTTTAACTAGAGAATTGCAAATCATTTTTCTTGGAAACCCTTTTTTTTTTCTTCGAATGATATAACCCCCTCCTCACAATCATAGAAATCTTTTTAGGCCAATTTATCCAAGCAATTATACGTACATTTGCCAATCGAATTTTCCCTAGAAAACCATTTTCCCCGAAAATTATATTCGATCCTATGTCATCAACATCACCAGATATCTTTCACTCAAAAATAAGAATAAAATCCCATGTACAGGGTGACATAGGAGCTTACGTGGCCGTCGAGCTGGCTACGAATCACATGACGCTTTTTTTTTTGCTAGGCAACGATCACATGACACATATCCATCTGAATGATTCTCGAAATCCGACATTCCGCCCCTGAGGTTCAAGGACAAGCTATATCAGATCAACTTTGTTTTCTAACTTTTTTTGGGATAAAGTTATTCAGGGAACATGTTTTAGCCTCAATCCGACCATCAACTTTATATCCTTGATCAAGGTGAGAATCAAAGAAAACTAGGCTCCACATGAACAGAGACACTCTCATCCACACATGTATGCCAACCCATGTGAGCATCCCCCCTAGTTATTTGATCAATAAAAGATACTTGTTGCCTCTTTTATAAAGCAATGATCCATCTCAACAACAACAAGGGATTACTTTAATCTTGTTGCCAAACAGTTTTTCTTGTATTGGTGAACTTATTCTCCATTACAACAGCTAAATAATACAACAAATTAACCTCTTTGGGTTTTAAAATGTACCATAATTTTGTCCATAGTTTTCAAGTTTTCTATTGTGAGATGTAAGATACACAAAGCAAAAGGAATTTGGTTAAAGTTAAAGGAGAAAAAAATTGTTTTATGGGAATATTGTTAAAGGTAAAGGGGAAAGAATTATGGTTTATATATATTTTTTTTGTAAGTTTATGCCTAACTTTGATTAAATGATTGATTGAGAACATTTACATTGATTATAAGAGAATAAAGACTAACATTTGGAATGTAGGATCAATTCTTTTTATAAACATATGCGGTCTATATGTGGCTGATGTGGCAAGGGCGTAGAACCATAGATCTTTTTCTTCGGGATACAGACCGGCTGCGTCAATTTATCATTAATCTAAAATTATAGCTTCTTTGTTCAATTTCACTTACCCATAGTCCACCCAAGCTAAAATTACATCAGGCTTTTGAAGCTGGTGCTCATCTAGGGATGTCAATGGGCCGAGCTAGACAGTAAATAATCTGGTGGTAATTGGGCCTATATCATAGCCTAAGCCCAGCCCATCATATGATTGGGCCAGGGAAAATGAAATCACCTATGTTCAGCCTGACCCAGCTTGCAAGTATTTCAGGCTGAATTATGGGCTGTCTGGAGTGCAAGTTTTCTTATTATAATAGTATGAATATCACTAGAATATATTATACATAAAATTATGGTATAAGTTATCAGGCCGAGGTCCCTGACTGGTCCTAGACATGAGACAGGCCTACTCTGGTCCATATTAATAAATAAATGGGCCTAATAACACTATCCAAACCCAATTCCACGATGAGCCAAGATGGTTCTTTTTTTTTTTTGAAAGGTCAGCAGGGTTAAGACAGACCCAGACCAGCTACAACAGAAGAATCGGGACACTACAGGCATCTTGATAAACAATAGAGACAAGGTCACTAAAGAGCAACTCATAATCTAATTTAGTACAACCTAAACTATTCTGATAAGAAGCAAGCATGTCAACAATCCTGTTGACCTCTCTAAAAAAGTGGGTGAAGGATACTTCGTTGAATCTATCAAGCAAGTTCCTTATAGCAAGGACCATTCAGTACACTACACGGGGGGTTCCACCTACCCTTCAGGACTTGGATAGTGAGTAAGGAATTAGATTGGATTTGAATCTTAGAGCATCCTTTAGAGATTACTAACTTAATCCCATGGAAAATGCCCCAAAGCTTATGGGAAATGACAGATATTGGAACTTCACATCCAGCAATAGCTGTCAAAACTTCTCCTTCATTATTTCTAATAATTGCTCCAACCCTCCTCTACTCGTGGAGAAGGAACCATCAGAGTTAATGGCTCAAATTCCTCGATCTAATTTAGGCCAATAACAATACCTACTCGGCTTATGGATAAAGCTAGTCTGAAGGCCCCAAGCACTAGACAATGATTTCTTGAAGAAAGGCAAGAAAACAAGAAGAGGTTGAATTTGAAGTTGGCTTTGATAGTTAATACTAAGGAAAGATGGGGAAAAAATAATTATTTTTTGTATCTATTTTCCTTAAAGTCACCTATTGTTGTAAATTTCTGAACCATAAATGAAACCATGGTAAACCACCCCACATTGTTGGACATTTATATAAAAAATCAGATAGATATCTTAGTGATTTTTAACATTTTGAAGTTGAGAAATTATTTATTATGGGCTTTAGAACAAGTGAATGGTTGTATCCAAGCCCATGTTGGAAAAAGTTAAATCCAATAGATATAATAAATCAACCAGGTTTAGTTTTAATTTGTAGTTCCACCTAAGAGAGGGAAAATTTGGCTTTGATTGAAAATATGAAGACACATGCCTTGATTACAAATATAGCTCATGATCGAGGTGAAACATGAAATATAAGATTCATTTTACTTATCCCAATACTTAGAATAACGTAATAGATGACAATAATGAGTACATTTTCGTTTGTGTAGATTGTTTAGTCTCACATCAGACACTCCTTGCCTTGTTTCTCACCTTATAAGCTCCCCTCGAGCCTCTCCATTTATTGCCAATTGATTTTGAGTTGGATCACCAAATTTATCATGGTATCAAAGCATACATTTTTCTCCTCCATGTCACCCAATTCATATCTCCACCTGCTTCGATCCAGTTTGTCCCCACATGTGTGGGGGCATGTTGAGTTTAGTCTCACATTAGACACTCATTGCCTTGTCTCTCTCCTTATACGCTCTTGGGACTCTACACTCATCACCAATTAATTTTGAGTTGGACCCCCAAATTTGTCATAGATACCATCATCTGTCGATAATAGCTATGATTATGTACATGCAAAAAAGTGTACGTTCCATTATTAATGAGAGATTATATTGCCACAACACCCTTTTTAATTGCTCGACAAACAATGAAATTAAATATGGTGTCCGTGGGCATGGATAACCATTTTATCTTTTTTTCACTTATGGCATTTTATGTCCATTTCTCTCATTTCTTTTTCTTTTTTCGACTTTGGTGACAAAACCTTTGAGCTATAGAAGGAGGTTATGTGACTGAGAGTGTGATTGAGAAATCAAATGGAGTTGTATACAATTTTATAAGAATGCTAAGAAGACCCCCTTTTGTTGTTAGATTGCCGAAGTTGCTTCTATTTATATAATTTATTAAGGATGTTGAGATGTATGATTGAAAAGATTTTGAAAGATAAAATTAGAAATGAACTCATTTGAGAAAATTTATAAATAATTTAAATAAACGATAAACTACGATAATTTGAAGAAAAATGGGTGAAGAGAGAAGATAATACAGTGGAGCCCATACAAAATCCCCAATACTATAAGAATGGCTGACCCTACAAGTTGAAAGTTCTGAAAAAGTGGAAAATCGAAAACCTAAAGGAATGCAAATTGAAAATGATAAAAGCGGATGTGTAAATGATATCTCTGAAAAATCATTTCTTTGGGTAGTGTGGGGTAGAGACTTCAATTATGTAATGATGATGATGATTTAAACAGTAAATAAATAGATTTTCTAAAATTTACCAAGAAGCGCATCTGGTGTAGTGGTATCATAGTACCCTCCCACGGTACTGACCGGGGTTCGATTCCCCGGATGCGCAAATCTGATCTTTTTCGATTTATTTTTCCACAAAAGCTCTGAAGTGAACAAGCCACACCTCTCTATATAATTTATTTTTTTTGACAAAAAAATAATAAATTCCAACACATAACCTATGAAGACCTTTCCAGAATTCAACAGCATAGGAAACAAAATCCTGCATCTCATAAACACATGCACTTCTCCCACTCAACTTCACCAAATCCAAGCCCAAATCTTACTTCTAAACCTCCACACCAATACCACCATAACCTTCAACTTCATCAATGCCTGTCAATCTCTAGGCCTCTTGGACTCAGCTCTTCTCCTCTTCAACCAAATCCATAGACCCCATGTCTTCATTTGTAACTCTCTCATTAGAGCCTTTTGTCACACCCAACATTCCCAAACCTCTTTCTCTATATACACTCATATGCACAAAAACTCCATATCTCCTAACAACTACACCTTCCCTTTCATTCTCAAGTCACTCTCTGACCTTAAATATTTCAAACAAGGTCAATCTATTCATACCCAAATCATCAAATTAGGACATTTAGACGATATTTATGTCCAAAATTCACTTTTGAATCTCTACTCGTCATGTGGTGACATGGGTACATGTCAACTTCTATTCGACGAAATGCCACAAAGAGATGTGGTATCATGGACTATCTTAATTGAAGGATATCGGAATGTCGGGAATCTTGATGATGCGTTGGTTACTTTCGAACGAATGCAATTTTCGGGTGTAGTGCCAAACTCTGTAACAATGGTGATTGCATTATCCGTGTGCGCTAGCTCCGGGGCGCTTGAAATGGGTATTTGGATACATGATTTCATAAGAAGGAATGGGTGGGAATTGGATGTGATCTTAGGTACTTCTTTGATCGATATGTATGGAAAATGTGGAAGAAGTGAAGTGGGTTTGAGTGTTTTTCGGAACATGAGTGAGAAGAATGTGTTTACATGGAATTCACTTATCAAAGGGCTTGCCCTTGCAAAGAGTGGGGAGGAGGCAGTGTATTGGTTCTTTAGGATGGAACAAGAAGGGATCAAAGCTGATGAAGTGAGTTTAATTGGAGTCCTATGTGCTTGTAGCCATGCAGGTTTAGTAGAAACGGGTCGAAAAATCTTTCATTCCTTGATTGATGGGAAGTACAGATTTGCACCGGGTGTTAAGCATTATGGGTGTTTGATCGATCTCCTAGGCCGTGCGGGGTATCTTGAGGAGGCCTTCAAATTGATTGAAAGTATGCCTTTTGAACCAACTAAAGTAATGTGGGGAGCATTGCTTGCTGGTTGTAGAACTCATGGAAACTTGGTATTGAGCGAGTTCGTGGCAAGGAGGCTTGTGGAATTAGAACCAGACAATGGCGCGTACTATGTTCTGTTATCTAATTTGTATGCAGAGATGGGAAGGTGGAGTGATGTAGAGAAGGTAAGGAGATTGATGAAAAATATGAGACTTGAGAAGGATTTGGGTTATAGTTATTTAGAACTTGAAGAACCCAAGAAACATTTTCATGAATTATTGCTCCATGAATCTCATTGTGGATAAGAGAATTTACCTTATTTTTTTGATACGTGGTGCTCCTTTTATTTTATTTTATTTTCTTGATTAATTGCGGAGGATGGGGCTTTGGTTTCGATTGCTACATTTTGATTCTAAATTCTGATTTTGGATTGTCAGAAACAGATTGGGAAAATTGGTTTTCAAATTACGAGACTGTCGTTTTGCTAATGTTTTTTTGAAATTAGTTTCAGAATCTAGAATTAGAATGTAGTTTGCCCGACAATGTTTCTATAGTTAGGATAAAGAATAATGCGAACACATCATTTTTTTTGTTCGGTGAATCTCATTTTTATAATCCGAAAAAAATAAAAGTAATATTGGATTCCAGAATCAGAATTCACCAAGATGATTGATTTGGGGAAAATTTGTTTTAGTTGAATTAGAACTCTTAATTTAAATGTAGTCTAGGAGGGATTTGACAAGTGATCCCGATCATTCAAATCGTGATTGTTGAAAAAATAGTTCTAGTGATTGAACTTTTTTTTTTTTTAAAGAGCGAAAAATGCAGAACATATTGAAAACACTAAAAAAATAATAAGAAAGAGATTATAAAACCAAATCTACAAGATGATAATTGTGAATTAGACTTGTGAACTTCTTTAGTGCTTCCTCCTTTCACTTCTCGCCAAACCCATTCGTTATGTTAACTCCTGATAGACAGTTTACAAAAGATTAGAGGGTTAGAAATCTCGTTTTCTTTCATATGTTGGGAGATTAGATTTGATCAAATCGGTTCTGTCTTCTTTTCAAATCTATTGGTTAGCTTCCTTTTCTATTCTTGTAAGCGTCTTTAAAAAAAGAAAAAATTAGAATATGAGGGTTTAGGTGTTCGAAGCCTTAAAGAATGTAACAAAGTGAGGATGTCTAAATTTTTTTTTGCGCGGAATGGATGTTAAAAAGATATGCCGGACATGGAGATATATGGAGCTGTCAAACTTTTTCTAATGCTTCGTGGGCTTGGAAAAATATTCTAAAAATCAATGATTTTGTTATGGAGCTCGGGATGATTGCTTTTATGTAATTGAGGATAATGCTTTAATCCCACAAGAATTAGCAAATATCATTGTCAATGATGTAACTTGAAACTATATTCGCTAGTTGATCTTAATAAAAGGGATGGGTCTCTCCAACTCCAGCTTACCAATCAAAAAAAAAAAAAAAAAAGGAGAAAGATTTTCATAGTAAAAAAAAGTCAATCAATTGAGTATGTTATGATCTCTAGAATAGATTTTTCAACACAAACAACCTTCACTAATGTACATGTATATTTTCCTCTAGATTTAATTTTTTATTGTATAATGTAGACGACGTTAGTGGTACCTGACGCCAACGTAAAGGTGGATGGAAATAATACAAGGAAGATTAGCATGACCCCTGCGCGAGGATGAGACATAGTCCAATTTTTTTTTAACCCCTGATTTCTTCCTTTGCACTATTTGAAAATTAAAAATTTTGACAGACTAAAGCCCATAAATTTTAGAAATTGAATTTTAATGGTTCATGACCTTTTAAAATTTTTCATGTTCTCCAATTCGGCGGCTTGGAGCCATCAAATTCTCCCATCCCCCATTAATTTGACGGTTTCGATCTGTCAAAAAAAATAAAAATAAAAATTGACGACTTGATCTGTCAAATATAGGCTTTTTTCATGTTGTGTTGGAAGGGTTCATAAAAAATCTTGAAGATGGTAGAAATTTTTTCAAAAATCTTAAAAATCTAAAAGATTATACCTCCCGGTTTGGATTTTCTAATAGAAAGTTGAAATCTCTCTTTGGCTAAATAGTTAAGGGCATTCAACGACCTTTGGGATTGTGGACTCTTATGAACAGTGTAATCCAAGCAACGTTGGATAGTTATGCAAAATGACACTGCATTTTTAAGGGAAAATCACACTGCATTTGATGCAACGTTGGATAGTAATGCAAAATCAATTATCTGAAGTAAATATTCTATTAAATTTACAGTTAAATTTATTGTTGAACTGAATTTGCAAATAGAACCATGTGATTAGGAGTTTAAAGAAAACCTTCTAAGAAGAATATTAGAGAGCAAGAATCGAGCAGATAAATTAAAGACTCCCAATTTTTTTTTTTACAAGAGGCCAAAGATGATTGAATGAAGATGAGGTTGAATACATTTAAAAGAAGAGTTGTGATAATACGACTCTCCCACATAACATACTTAATCGATTCCCTTGACATGGGGTGTGCCGAAACCATTGATTTTCTTTCATCAGGATACACAACTGCACAAATTTATGACGATGTGCGGTTGTGTATCCCAAGGCATAAAGTCTATGGTTTTGACACACCCCACATTAGGGGAGTCGATTGAGTATGCCACATGGAGGAGTCATATTATCACCATTCTAAAATGAATTTTACCTTATAAAGTCAAAGGCTTGATGATTGCATATTCTTGGAAGAAAATTCAAGGGATTTTGGCTATAATTGATAAAAAATCAGGGGCACTAAGGACATTTTCATTACTATATCTTCATAGGTTAAGGTCAAGGATCATATGTAGTAAGTTTGAAAATACAGGGTTATTTCAAATATTCAATAAAATGTAGGGGACATGTCTAAATCTCTTTTAGGGGGATTTTCTTCGAGGATTTTATGTATAATTGGGATGGGATTCGATGTATTTCGCGTGAGTAGTGTCATATTTGTAATGTTTTACTAAGCTGGTCACCTCGACAGGCCTAGTGCTGTTCTTGAATGAAATACTACTTATCCAAAAAAAAAAAAAAAAAAAACCTTTGCAAGCATCTCGAATAATACAACAACCTAGGCATCGTTTTGAAGTTGAATAGAGTGGCCTACCTCTTTATGGTGTTATACAACAAAAGCCATCTTAATCATAATTATTATTTATTAATCAATGAACAGGATTAACATTTTGTTTATTTATTTCAAATTTTTTTTTTTTTTTTTTGACATTGAAGGGTTTCCCCACACCCACTTGAAAATTAGTTTTCCTATAAAAAATGCCCTAAAAAAACAATTTCCAACAAAAAAAAAAAAATACCCTCAAATTCTTATTTCCAAATTGAATCTGATGTATCTTAAAAAGGGCCCACATTAAACTAGCCTTAATAACTTAGTAAGATTTCATCTCTTACTAAAAGCAATTCCAACCCTGTCTCTAGAATTTAACTCCAAGTTGTCGTCTTCTCTAAATTTTAAGAAGACGCTCTCTTCCAAATCAATTTGAACTTCAACTGGTCATCCCTCTAAATCTCTAAATTTGGGATTGAATGGAAAGAGAGAAAAATAAGTAGGAGAAAAAAAAAATTATATGTCTTATGAAAAGATCGGAAATCAAAATGACATTTATATATAAAAAAAATGAAGACAAAATAGATATCTATAAGTGATATGAATAGTGAAATAGAGGGGTTGTTAGAGATTTAGAGACCTATTAGACCTAAGTTCGGATGTCTCTATCTCTAAATTTAGATATATAGAGACTGGTTGGAGTTACTCTAAGGATTGTTGAACTCACCTTGTGGCATCTAAAAACATGATCTGATGCCATGGGTTGTAGAGGATAGAATTCAATGAACCTTGCAAAGAAAGAAAAAAAAAAATTCCAAAAATGTTATTTTAATTTCACCATTGAAATTTATCTCAGTTGTTCAATGAAATCTAGAGGACTGGCCGGGGTGTTGGATTGCCAATGTGGTAATCCATTTGAGCTTAAGAACTCTTAATAAGAGTTAAATCTTACCCAGTTAGTAAGAAAAATTATAGTATTTTTCTTAATCTAATATATTCGTTGTCAAACCTCACAACGTCCCATGCTGACCTTCAAGACCAGCAGAAGGAAGATGCGGCAGAGCACTAATTTAAAAAAAAAAAAAAAGAATCAATCAAATTAGTAAAAGGAAGATAAGTGGAATAGGAACAGTTGGACACAAAAATTTGGAATCCCACAAATGCCCACTCATGTGCCTTTAATCTTAGACTCACGACCGAGAACAATGTCATGTACCCATACTCTACATGGCACATTTTGGTTGGATATTAAATACATGCATTAGGTTGGGTGGAATGTAGAAAAGGGTTTGGTTAGGTGGTCAATGCATTTTAAACTCCAACCAAAATATGCCATGTAGACATCATTCATGTTCTATCAGGACAGGACACCTTACTTGATCCATTCTGATTCTTAATCTTATTATTATCAAGGTCATTTTTGTTAAAATGAAAAAAACTAAATCTTATTATCCCTAAAATCACTTTGGTTAGTTCTCAAAAATAATAAAAATATATTTCTATCACTAAATGAAAATTGGAAAATTTGATGGGTCAAGATCGACAAATTTTAGAAATCAAATTTTGATGGCATAAGGCCATTGAAAAATTTGATGTTATCTAGATTCGATGGTTTAGAGTGGTTGAATTTCTCTCATCCTCTACTAATTTGATAATTTTGACCTGCCAAAAATAAAATAGAATTCAATAATGAAATATTCAATGCCCCTTCAGCCGAGCTCACTCTGTATCGAGAAATGTCACTTTTGATATTGCCTTGCCTCTAGAAGTCCAAGTCCAAACTGTCAATGAGGTTTGAAAGTTGAAGTTGATAAAAATCTTTTGGTTAAAGATGAATGTTAAAAATTTTACTCAAAGAGGTTGAAGATTACTGATTTTGAGAATAGGAAGCAAGTTTTTTGCCAAGTCCATCTCGATACAAATTGAGGCCTAAGGCGAAAACTCTAGATAAGGCCTTTTTGGTATTTAATATATTAATAATATTAATGAACTATCTATATAATAAAAAATACTGAGGATATTTTAATTTTCTTTTGCTAAAATATTTTTTTATTATTATCTTCGGATGTTAAGAACATCAGAAATTATTTATGACCTAAAGTCTTACAAAGCTTAATTAAAGTATGACTTATCATTAACATTACCACACATGAATCTATTATTGTTAGTTACCCTATTACAAAATCCACAAATCCAATTAGTTGATTTCATTTAATCCAATATCCCCAATAAATAAAAAACAAGTGGTTAACCTAATATCAAGATTTTCATTAAATGAACAAAATGTAGTTATGTAAACCTTAACACTCACAATGTGAAAAAAGCCCAAATTTGACGGACTAAGAGGTCGAATTGGTGTCGAATTTTTTATTGTCAAATTTTTTTTTTTCGATGGGCTGAATATGTCAAATTAATGAAGGATGAGAGAAATTCGACAGCTCTAAGCCATCAAATCTGGGAACATCAAGTCCTAGACCGTCAAAATTCAGCTTCTAAAATTCGTGGGCCTAGGCCCGTCAATTTTTTCTGTAGAATTTTTCAGTTTTCACGTAGTGACTGCTTGAAATTTAAAAAGAAATAAAAATAAAAATTGGAAAACATTACAAATGAAAAAGGTTCCAACCAAACCAATAATCTTCGAAGAAGCTCATTGCATGTAATAAAAATAAAAATAAAAAAATAAAACCTAAAAACACTAATGAAAATGTTAAACTAAATCTGGAATAGAAGTAAAAAAAACTTCTTTTTGACAATTCAAAAAATAGCAAACAACTAAATAAAATAATTAATTGATTATGTGAGATTTAAATGAGGATAAATAGATAAAAAAAAAAGATGATGAAGAGAGAAAGATCAATTGAAATTATTTTTAATTAATTCAAATATACTGATGAAAAATATTAATCCAAATATTAAATTTATATTTATAAGAATGACCTCTTTTAATTTTTTTCTTTTTTGAGCCATAGATTAATGCCCTCTTTAATCTATGCTCGAAATCAAATCCAATTTCTAACTAACACTTTTACTTAATTATAAAGATTGAGAGAGAGAGAGATTTGTTTAAACTTTTATTTTTGTAATTTCAATTAACATACAAGAAAGAGGGACCTTTAAAGAAATTTTTTAGGGAAAATTCACCAAAAAGTTAGGAAAATAGAAAAAATCCCAAAACAGTAGTATAGTTATATCTAAAAGGGTGCAACCATCTCACTTGAACCACAATGTGAAAAAAGCCAATATTTGATGGTCCAAGGCTGTCGAATTTCATAAAATTTGACGGATCAAGGCGTCAAAATTTTCATTGTAGATTTTTTTTTTCAACGGGTCGAAACCCTCAAATAAATGGAGGATGGGAGAAATTTGATGGCTCTAAGCCATCGAATCGGGGAACATAAAAAAATTTCTATGGCCTTGGGCTGTTGAAATTTGGTTTGTAAAATTCGTGGGCCTTGGTCTGTCGAATTTTCCAGTTTTCACGTTGTGGAACACAAGCGAACCCATCCAATGAAATTGTGACTGTTTAAATCATTAGCATAGTGATTGCTTGAATAATCACCAGACCTGATAAATAAACTGAATTGGAATCTCATTTTAACACCAAAAAAGTTGATGTTAATAATTCTTACTTTGGACCTATCTTTTTATCCACTCTTGTAGAGCATACAATCTTTGTGTTTGGGTCTCTTCAAGATAGTCCAGAGTTTCCAAGAGATGACAAAACAACTGAATTTGATTGTATCCTAAAAAAAAATTAATAAGTATCCTAGGGAATGTAAAACAAAATCTACAAAATGGTAAAATTGTGAAGTAGATGTACGTGTATGAACTTCTTGGCAATAAAGAACTTAAAATCAAACCATATGGAAGTACCAAGGTGGATTATTACATTCAAAAGTATCTTATTACAATATTAATTTCATGCGGCATGATCGGTAGAATATTTAGTTGGATTCGTATAATTGAGCTTCTCATAAATAAATAAAAAAATGCCAAACAATTGAGTATATTAAGATATCACTACAGGAAAATTGGCTTATAGCGACGACTTTTAGTGACGGTCAGATTTTGACCATCGCTATAGAGTCATTTAGACGACTAGATGTCACCGACTCACTCGCTCTGTCTCTCATCTCAAACTCGAAAATAGAACAGTCTAATCTTTCTCATCTCAAACTCAAAAAACAGAACAATCTGATCTCTCTCATCTCAAGCTTGAAAAGGAAGTCTCTCTGCCTTTCTTTCATTTCATACTTGAACTTAAGACCTCCTTTGAAACAAATCTTCAAATTAAGGTCTTTCTCTGTCAATCTCTTTCTCTTTATCCCTCAAACGTGTGAAGGTTCAATTTAACCAGATCTGATCTGACCCGATGTCGGTCTCCTGAAATTTGAGAAATGGATTTTGTTTGATAGAAAAATCATGTTTTCGTACATATTTTGTTGATTTTTCTCTTCAATCGATCCCTAAATCTTAAAATTTTTCTGGTATAGGGTTTGAACTCTCGGTCTCACATAGTGATTTTTTTTTTTTTTTTTTTTTTTTTTAATTTATAATTATTTCTTTTGATCTCTGAGGTTGAGCTTTCGGTCTCTCTCTCTCTCTCGCTGTATAATCCTCATTTCTATAGTATTGATTGAAATTTTGGTTCGATTTCAAATCAAAATCCCAATTTCTATAATTTTAATTCAATTTTTTGGTTTAGTTTCAAATGAAAACCCTAATCAAGATTAAAGGAGAAACAAAGGAGTATTAACATGTATGTATAATTGTAATTCTCATATCTTTTTGTGTGTGTGTGTGTGTGTGTATGCGTGTGTATCATATGAACCCGCAACAACAGAAAGGCTACCAAACCTTATTTCCTTAAAGAGCTTGAATTCTAAATAATTGAATTCATACATCTTTGAAGATCAACCCTTTATGTATTCTTAAACAATTTTAACTATTGTAGACACCCCATTTTTGCACTCGTTTGATTAACCAACTCGTCAACCCGATTGAAACGGTTCCCAATGATGGATGTTTATTCCAAGACTTTATTTATTACCAGATGTATTTCAGAAATTCGGATGAGGTATCTCAAGTTAACAAAACTTTAGAAACCACGCTACGTTAGGAAAATATAATCCCAAAAATATAGAAATCATCATTTTTCAGACAAAAAGAAGTTTCACGATAAAAATCATTAAAAAAATGATCAAATTACCAAAATACTCCTAACCTCAAAACATCCCTAGAGCCTACAGTACGCTTAGGAAAATCCTTTCAAACACATAAACCAACAAATTAAAACCAAATAAGTCAACAGGCCAAGGCCCATGAATTTTATAAAACAAAATTTGATGATAATTTGTGATGTTCCCTAAATTCATTGGTCTAGAACAGTCGAATTTCTCCCATTCTCCATTAATTTGATGGTTTCGATCCGTTGGAAGATAAAATTCAACAGTGAAAAATTTGACGCTATGGTCCATTGAATATGAGTTTTTTTTTCGCGTTGCTATTTCCCTCTGGATTTAATACTGGATTATATAATGTAGACGACGCTATTGACACTATAAAGGTGAAAGAGACTAATACAAAGTGCTTATTGCTGAAAAAAAATAAAAAATTCAGTACTTTTTGTCTAAATAGGGCATTTGTTTACTCCATATTTTCAGCGTTTATTGGTGAAAATAAGTGAAAAAAATTCAACACTATTTTGATGCTGAAAAAAAGTGTTGAAGCGGTAAGCATTTCGCTTTTTTCAGCACAGACAAGTATACCTTTCATTTTTTTGGACATGGACATGTATGCCCTTATACATAAAAGGATATTATCTCTTATATCCCTTGGATAAGTATATAAGCACCTCACAAATTAATAAACCTACACCATAATTAAATTATTTTGTCTTATATGGGTTAAAAGTTTTGGAATAAGTTGATTTTTGGTGAGGATGATCTCTACAATGAGGAGATCATTCTCACCAAAAATCAGTCCATCCTGAAATTTATAACCCCATTAAAACAAGTTCAAGAACCTAAAATCGTCCATTTTTTTTGAAAATTAGTTTTGACGTGATTAGAAGTTTCGGAATGGGCAGATTTTTGGTGAGTATGATCTATAAACCATATAGATCATTCTCACCAAAAATTGGTTCAGTCCAAAAACTTTAACTCACATACGACAAAAAAAATTGGCTATAGTGTTGGTTGCCCTTATTAATTCGTGGGATACTTTTATAATTACACATCCTTCATTTCCATAGAAAATTATTCATCCCAAATCAATTTATTTCAATATTGATTTCTAATTTTTGTGACTTGTATGACATTATTATTTTTAATTTGAAATTTGTGGAGTTTTAGGAATAAAAATTATCATTTATAAATTAAAAATTTTAGTATTACTTGTTATTTAAAAATGAATTGTATTTTAATTTTATAAGAAATAATATATTTTATTATTTTTAATAAGAAATAGGCATTTGAAACATGCAAATAATGTATAATATGATTGTAAGGGTAAAAAAAACAATTTACTAATTTCAGCAATGTGTAACCAATAAGATTCTACATCTAAACAAACAACTTTTTCGATACTTAAATTTAGTGCTTATAAGTTTCAGTGCTTAATGTTATTCAGCACTTATTTTTTTCAGTTTAACAAACAGAACTTAAGATGGCCTTGCGCAAGAATGACATTGACACACAAATCAAGAAATAATCTAAATTTGTTTCCCTTCAAAACGAAAAAAAAAAAAATAAAAAATAGGCAACTTAGCTCCCTGATTTCTCCCTTTGGAAGGATCAGTATATTTTTCCAAAATTTTAAAATATCTAAAATATTCTACCTTTATTTTTATAAGTCACCAATATTATAAATCACGAATTATTTCGAAAATCACTAATTATGGCTTATACCTTACACTGCCTCTAATGACTGAGCTAATACCCATACCCGCATCACGTGGTGGTTCCAACCAAGAAGTAGAATTCCCCTTAACTTTACTCGTATCGCTGACACTTTCCCCAAATTTGAAAGAGAAATTCAATGTTCCTTTAAGTTTTCCAGAGGGATTCCTGACCTGATAACTAACGAGTTGGGGAGATATTCCGTCTCCAAGTTTGTCGAGAAGTTCTTTGACGGGTACGTGAACCTCTCCAATTTCTTTATCATCTCCAAGGCTTTGTTCCCATAACTTGTGACAAAATAAACAGAGACTTCGTTGGCATTTGAGTTGAAAGACAAGACTAGATTGGTTCTGCATGACAACGGTTTTATCGATGGAGAACTTCATAGGAAAATCCCACTTAGGGTTTTTTCCACCATCTTTGTCCACTGGGGTTTTTTGTTTGGTAGGAGGATCATCAGCAAGAGAGACAACAGCATAGACATCCATCTTAGAGAAGAGATTTACCTCTTTGAGAACTTTTGCAGACATTACAGTGACCTCTAAAGGTGTGTACTCTACATATTCCATGATTCTTTAAGATCAAAATCTTAGGAGAGAGAGAGAGAGAGAGAGAGAGAGAGAGAGAGAGAGAGAGAGAGAGAGAGAGAGAGAGAGAGAGAGAATGAGTTCTTGTTTGAATGAAAGAGAGGAGGAGAATGTGACGGAGATTTATAATGGAGTTTTGGAGAAGAAGAGAGGAGGAAGTCTCTTTTAAATTTTAGTTTGGCCCTTGTTGTTGTGACTATTGAATATAAACCCTTTTGTTTTCAAATTGATGACATAACCTTGACCTTTTTCTACTTTGAAAATCTAAAATAAATACTTTTCAACCTATATATACAGGTAAGAGAACAAGCGAAAATCACACTGGATCTGATGCAATGTTTGGTAGCATCTTTTTCGATAAAGTATACTCTCGAAAACTAAAAGATAATAGATCCATTTGTTGGAATGGATGGACTCATGAAATGAGATGGTTATATCTAATGAATGGGTGAACGACATAGAGTGTCAAGTGCTTGGTCAATAAATACTTTTCCTAAAAAATAAAATCTCCTATGCATTTCATATATGATTGTTGATTGAGTTCATGTAATCATTTCAAAAAAGTATACCTAAAAGTGTTGTATGCTCATCAAAGTTGTACACGACCTAACATTTCGTGAACTTCACGAAAAATAAGCTCTCATATTAACCATCTAAGGAAAAATTAAGCAAAATACACTATCTTCAATAATTTTTTTAATATTAAATATACAAGTTTTTTTTTTTGGAAGGTTAAATATACAGTTAACTTTATTGTTGGACTGTATTCGCATATGGAACCATGCAATTAGGAATTTGCACTAAACCTCCAAAGAAGGTTTGAGAAAAAGAATCGAGTACCTAAAAGACTCCAGAACTTTTTTTACAAGAGGTCGAAGGTGAAGTTGAATATATTAAAATAATTTATCCTATAAGTTCAAAAGCACCTTAAAGATTTCTAATTCTTGGAAGAAAATTCATGGTATTTTTGCTATAATGGATAAAAATTAGGCGTACTAAGGATATTTTCATTAGTATTTCTTTATAAATCGATTGAAGTCCAGGGTAGTGCGTCATAAGTTTGAAAACATAGGTGTTTCTCAAATATTCAGCAAAATGTCGGGGCATGTCTAAAACTCTCTTTTAATTTCTTGGAAGGTGAGAACTAAGTTAGCAAGGATCGCGAATAATAAAGTGGCCCACCTCTACCTCTTGGTTGTGTTTTACAACAAAAGGCATCTTACACATAATTACTATTTGTTAACCAACGAATTGGATTAAAATTTTGTTCTTTTATTTTTTATTATTTTGACATTGCAGGGAAAATTTCCAATTTTGACCACACAACATGAGGAAGCAAACTCTTAAGCAGTTTTCTTCAGTGAAATTACTAGTCAATTATTATAGTGTGCAAGTGCACCAATAGGACAAGTAGATGATAAAAGCTTCATTATAAACATTTAAGGAACATTTTGGGAGATTACCCTATATTATATAATTAATTTAGGGTTTTGTTAACATGTGTAGTAAGGGCTCGCATTAAGATGCATTAAATACACCTTTAAAATTAGCTTTCCTACCTACAATGACCTCAAAAAAAAAAAAAAAAAAAAAAAATCCTTCCTACTAAAAATACCCTCAAATGCTTATCTCCAAAGTGTATTTAATGCTAATAAGGGCACATGTTAACACAGCCAATGAATCCAACTAGCCTTTCTAACTTAGTAACATTTCAACTCTTACTAAGGGCCGGTTAGTTCAACTTGTGGCATCCAAAAATATGATCCAATGGATAGGATTCCATCAATTTTGAAAAAAAATTCAGTAAAATATTATTTTTCACCAATGAAATTTAATTTTAAGTTTGGGAATTCCGTGAATGGGCTGCCGTCCATTTTAAAAACCTTGGATCAAGCCCAAAAAATTCTTTTTGAATTTTCTTTAATCTAAGTTTTTCCATGAAATCTTGAGGGTTGTGGTGTTGTCTTGCCCAATGTGGTAATCCAGTTGATCTCAAGCTAAGTTAAAATCTTACTAAGTTAATAAGTAAAGTGTTTTTCTTAATCTAATATATTCTTCATGACAATATCTAATAGTGTCCCACGCTCAAGATTAGTGGAAGGAAGATGCCTTGAGCACTAATGAAAAAAGAAAAGGAGTTTAATTAGTAATAGGAAGCCACACGGAATAGAAGTGGTTGGACACCAAAATTTTGGAATCCCACAAATGGCCACGCATGTGCCTTTAATCTTTAGCTTGTGATCCAGAACGATGTTCCATTCCTATAACAACTAGGGGTGCATATTGGATCTGGCCAAACCGAGAATCAAACTTTGGATTATAAAAGAGTCCCTTTTTCCCCTCATTTTTTTAGAATCTCTTCCATATCCCATACTATAAAGGAGCCCCTTTCTCTCTCTCTCTCTTTTAAAAAAAAAAACCCCTTCCATATTCATACTATAGAGAAACCCTTTTTTCCTTTTTTTTTTTAACTCTCCACAATTGCCTCCCCATGACTCGAATCTTAGAAGTGAGTTAGTTCTGATACAAAATGTTAAGACCCAAACCAATACTTCAAAAATACCTAGGCGTTAAGAAAGTGGAAAGTTTGAGTCTTAACCCTAAGGATCATATCCTATTTGTTGATAACAAATTTAAAAATTGTACCTTGAGATTCATGAAAAAGATCGCAAATGATTATTTTTTTTATTTCATAAAAACAAGAGTACGAATCTCAGTGTTGTCCTCTGATTAACAATCAAGTACAAAAATAGATATGGTGACATGTGTAACTTTCTTCTCTTCGTGTTTCGTGCGTGATCGACTGAGAGGATTGCTTTGATAACGATTTTGTTGTGATTGATCTTTTGTAAAGTCTTTATACAAATTTCTTCTCTCTGTATTTCGCACTTTATTGATTTAGAATGATTTCTTGACTTCTGAAGAAGGACTTTAGGCTTGATCTTCTCTTTAATCGGAGTCTGAGTTTCTTGACGAACTTTTTTTTGTCTCTAGAGGAGGACTTGAGATCTTCTTTTTCATTAGAGAGAGGATTTCTATCTTCTGAGAGAAAGTGATTCTGTTTCCTTTCAAATGAGAAAGACTTTGGTATTTAAAATTTATAGACTCGGAAAAATTTAGCTTTCTAATTATGCCTTGACTTGAAGAGTTTTGATTGGTTCATCTCAATAGTAAATTCGTCCAAATCTAGTTTTAAGGATTCTATAGATAACTGGTGGGCCAAACTCATTTATTTGGGTGTAGGGCCCAGTACTTAATATGTGGATTACTTGACTTTGTTTAGATCACGAGTTTTATTTGCGAAAATCCAAATCCAAAATATATGAGACTCGTCTCAATCAATGGGTCCTAATTAAGATGTGTAGGCCAAACTCTAATTTTAGGGATTTTTCAATAATTTAAAGAGTTGCAAGGTCTCTTTAAATTTTGATGCCGACAATATTCCATTCCTATAACAACTAGGGGTGTACATTGAATCCGGCCAAATAGAGAACCGAACCGTACCAATGCATTTTGGATTAGTTTTGTCGCGCCCCGAAATCCCAAGATTCCTCTATTAGAATCTCAATGTATGATAAACAAATTACTCATTCTATGTTTAACAATAGACAAGAAAATTCATATTTAAACAAATATAATGCAACAAAAAATGACTAACATCTAAAAACAGAGTGAACGGAAGCTATCATCAAATATAGTCATGATCCAAAATCCTCACTCTCATAAATCTATTAAACTACAAAGTCTCCAAACAAATACATATATCTCATGTATAATAATAACAACCGCTACAATCCTATGACAATCGTCAAATGGACAACAGCGATAAGACATCAACAAGTTACTGCTCACGAACCTCCTTATACGACTCTTTACAAATAGACTTCTCAATAACAAAAAAATCTGAAAAAAGGTGAATGGTAGGGTGAGTAATAAGAGAGTTACTCAGTAGGATAAATGTCATTCTAACAATTAGTTATAAATGCAACGTATAATCAAATTGAACAATTTAAATAATGCAACGTATAATCAAACTGAATAGTTTAAATAATGCAAACTTTAATATAACATAACATTCAGATAATGTCTAAATAAAAATAGTAAACAATTATAATAGTCATTAATTTATCAATTTATAACGAAAATAATCTATTCATACCTTTCAAGTAAAACGTCTATCTATCATCGCAAAAGAAAAATATATAATAAGAACATAGAGATGTAATCGATAAGAGAGTTGAAGAACACGTCGATACAATAGTCTTGACATGGACTATCGATATTTTAAATTCTTTGCGATGTGGAATCCCATCGTTAATATCTGATATTGTGACCGGTCGCTGTTACCACACTTGGGTAACTATTTATTTGGTTCAGAATCGACCGTTGACCAAGATCCAAATACTCAGACCAATTATGTTTTTCATTCATTTGACGATTACAGACTAAAAATGATCACCAACTAGCCTAAAAGCAAACTCTCTGTGTCTAAGCCTATAAGAAGCAAGACGTGTGAACATTAGACCTGTCTACACTATACAAATACCACTTTACACACAAATATTTCCTAGGAAAGAATAAGGGAAATTTTCGGACCTCACGAGTCATGCTACTCTTTAAGGTATCTCATACTACCCCAACAAAATTGAACATCAAATATTATCCTAGATTGACCCATTCCTTTTGAAAATATAACAACACATTATTTTTTCTAGATTTTTCACAACCCTTTTCTACTAAATAAAAATAGTTTTGTTTTAATATATATAGTTTCTTTTTATCGAACATATATAAAATAATCATAATGCCCTCTAGTTTCATCTATTAATTAATCAATCTATATATTCATCATATCTCCACGTAATCTTGGAAACGTGTGAGATATTAATTCATCTATCTATCTATTATGCAATAGTGTTAGCCTAAGTCATTACATACATTTGAAGTTACTGTTTTGTCAAACAGTCGAGAATATACGTTTTCATTATCCATCCATCAATTGTTTATCATCTTACGTATTTATCAAAGTATATATTTTCTAAAAGGTATTTGTGATTTTAAGACATTAACCTTAGTTGAGTAGAAAGGACTCGAAAAACACAATAAAATTATAAATAATTAAATTGTGGAAAACTATGAAAAATTGGCTAAGTGTTGGAAAAAATGATTTTTTAAAGTTCTCTAAATGTAAAATGGGTTTTTAGAAATGAAAACTTTAAATAAATATATTGACATCATGCAATTTTTGTAGCTTAATTCAAAGTAACATAAAATATATCGGAATTTGAAAATTTGACGAAAACACTGTAAATTATGTTTTGTTTTTTGAACAAAAAATTAGATTGGATAAGTAGAGATTTGGATTTTTAAAACATTCTTATTGTTTTCAAACGTTAGGGGGAGGAGTAATCCCATAATCTCATTAAAGAATATAAAGTAAGGCATTTACTTAAATATTTTTAATAAAAATAAGTGTTAAAATTATATAAATAGTGAAAAATTTTCTTGTGCTGAAAATTTTATAACTGGGAGAATTCGGTGGCACTCGGTGTCATTGAACGTTATTTTTAGTGCCACCGAAAATATCATTTGCAAAAGCATATTTCGTTTGGTGCCATTGAAAAGTGGTGTCGATGCCACCAAAAATACACGACCATAACCAATTTTTTTTTTTTAAGAAAGCAGTACGAATTTGATAAAATTTCTTTCAAATTATTTCCAAGACTTTTCAAACATTAATTGATTTATGAAAAGATCAATTTACAATATATGACATAAGATCTATCGATAAAAAATTGAGATCTACAATTTAATCCATCAAATTATGCATGAAATTTAAGGAATTTATCATAAATTGGAAAATATCATTAATATCAAAGATCAAAGATAATTTTCTACAAAAATACATTTGGTTTAGCTAAAATCTTTATATTTTATTATGATAATAAACATCATTTACCAATCTATACTTTTTCTCTAAATGTTACCAATATTTATACTACGCAATCTATTCGGTGAGAGTTATGTTAGTAAAAACATCTTAAATAACAATAGAAAAACCTAATTTCATGGAACTCCATTTAAAATCCTATTAATGAAAATCTCATTTTTATTAAAATAATACCGTATGAAATATTACTTTTCATTGATTTTATCAATAAAGAAACAAAGAAAAACTACATGTTTATAAAAAAAAATGGTATACTTTTTTAATAAAATTATATTTACGAGAAAATAATGTAGAGGCTACTTTTTCTTTTAAATTTAAAACAACAACAACAACAACAACAATAATAATAATAATTATAATTAAATTGCATAGTCTAAGAGTTCATAAATTGAAGAATTAAATAATACATTAAAATATATATGAGAATACTAATTGAAAAAAAAAAAAAACCCATTTGATTTTGACAATGTGAATGAAGAATTTTATACAGAAGACAGTTAGACTTTGAGTAAAGTGTAAAATAGTTTCAAAATTTCAATGAGTGCAACTCTTTTCTTGAGTGAAAATTTTTATTAAGAAAATAAACCAAGATTTGAATAAAAGAAACTCACACAAGAATTTTTTTATTTTATTTTATAATTTTCAATTGTATTGATATATTGATATAATAAAACACATCAGTAGGGCCCACTTGTGAGGGATAAGTGTCCCATCAGGTACAACTGTCTTTCCTCTTCTCCACCTTCAACTTTATCGTTTTTACTCTTTTTCCCCCTTCAATTTTATTATCTTTCCTCTCCCATCCACTTTTCCTTTTCAATAATACCCACCCAATTTTACTATCTTTCTGCTTTTACCCCTTTAATGCCAAAGAGGATGCCAATGCCGTTGGTAGGGCACGAGCAAACTCTAGTAGTTATATAAATCTCAAATTAAGTGATATATTTAGTGAGTTGTATTAATAAAAATATCATAAAAAATAATAATAAAAATAATTTGATATAACTCTAATACGAGTTATGTGAATGAAAATCTCATTTTTATTAAATTAAGACTACGTGAAATATTATTATCTAGATAGATTTACTGGCAACCTATTTGTTAAATTTTTATTACAAAAACTCCCTTGGGCCCACATGGCCACATTGAGTTTGACACGATAACCCTCTAGATTTCATGTTAAAACTTAGATTAAAAAAAATAGTATTTTAGAACTTGATCCATGATTTTTGGATAGAGAATCCGTGTTGAGAGGTGAGAGGATATAATAGGTATTCGATTTAAAGAAATAGATGTATTATAGATATTTAATTTTTTTTTTAAAATGACACGGGTCAATTCAAGTTTTTTTAGTGACAAACTTCATAAAGTAAGGATCCATTAGAAAAAACTTTGAAACGGACAGTCCACATCAAAATTTCGATAGAACCCTCTTTATTGGAATACACTTGGCCGCTTCAAGGAGGTATTCCAAATATTGATGAAAGATTAAGGATGTGAAATAATTCAAAAGCCACATGTCATATTGCAAGGAGGGTTTACCAGAATTTTGAAGCAGACTGCCCTCTACAAAGTCGGACTCGGATCCATTAGAGTTGTGAAAACTTCAAGGGAGTTTTGTAATAAAAGTGCAACATTAGCTAAATTTCTCTATTTTTTATAGATATTTTATCAATACCTACCTATTATATATTATATAGAGTAAGTAATTGGGAGTTCACTAGCCATGTGTTTTCAAAACCTTGGATGTGGAGGACAAAATTCTACAAACTTTGGAAAAAAAAAACTTAGGAAATGTTATTTTTCACCCTTAAATTTTTATTTTAAATTTGTGAGTTCATTAGCCATGTGTTTTCAAAACCTTGGATCAAGCCCAAAAAATTATTTTTAAAAATTTTGTTTTCTGATATGAGTTTTCCATGAAATCCAGAGTAGGGGTGTCAATGGGTACCCATTTAACCGGAACCGGAGCCGGAATTGGATACCCTAGTTTCGGATCCCTTTTTATTGGAACCAATTAGAGCAGGGTTTAAAATGGAACCGAACCAATAGGAACCAGAACCGTTAGGTTTTATCTAATGGGTACCAAGAACCGATTTATTTTGTCATTTCATTCCATACTATATATGATTTAAGGTATTTTTTATTTAAAGAAGAAATGCAAGTTATATAAAATTCTTCAATTTTTCATATAAATTATCGATTGAAACTTAAAATGAGTTACTCTCAAAAAAATGATTACTTTTAAAAAAGATAAATTTTTATTTTTGAAAAAAATAATTAATTTGTATCTTAAGTATAACAAATTATAACTAAGTTAATAATTTTGTTGATAATATGTTAATTTTTTAAAAGGAAAATTTTTTTATATAATGATTTGAAAAACTTTTTTTCTCATTTGATTCTTGAGAATCAGAACCGATGGGTACCCGTGATTTTTGATGGTTTCGGTTCCATTTATTTTGGAACCGGACCTGGAACCAACAAGAACCGAAATTGAACTAATATAATGGTTACCGGTCTAAGTCCCTTAGGAAATGAACTAGTACCGGCCCATTGACACCCCTAATCTAGAGGACTGTATTGTTGGATTCCCAATTTCTTAATCCATTTGAGTTCAACAACCTTAATAAGATTTGAAATCTTACCAACTCTATAAGAAAAGTGTTTCTCTACTATATATTATGCACGCAAGATTTAAAATTTTTTTTTTTTAAGAGTCAGTGATAATCAGATGCCCCCCCTCCTCCCTTTTGACATATGCCTATTACGGCCCCAACACAGAACCGTAGATCATTTGCCTAGGGGTACAAAAAAAAGATTTATGCTTTTGCGTATCTCGAGGCATATGTCAGAGATTTTTTTTGGGGGGGGGGGGTGAATATCCTTATTCCTTTCTTAATGATTGGCATACCAAAATTACTTTTTGCCTTCTAAGTGGGTGGAGGATTATCACGAATCAACTTTAACAACTCATTGAGTTTGCGCTTGATAATAAATATTAAAATATCAATCAAAGGCCATTCAATGAGAAGTATGGAATTTTATGATTCCACCACATTACAAAAGTAGACATTTAAAGTTAATGTGATTGATAATTTAAAATTAAAGAATTTAGAACACGGACCTTTTAGTCCATAGAGCAGGACTTTATTTGAAAAAAAGGAGAGAGAGAGAGTATCATATATTTATTCTCATTCCATAATATTATCCATCCTTGCTCACACTAAAAATTTAACATCCACACACTCTGTACATCAAACCACATTGATATGACTTAATGGCTACAGAGCACGCTAACAACAATCAACAAAGCCCACACCAGCTTTAAGTTGCAACCTCACCGATATCTGGAAAAAAAAAATAAAAGCCCATGAATAACACATCGTTTACAATAGAATTTGGCATAGAACAAATTCCCTCACAAATAAATTCATGATTCAACATCATGAATGCGTTTAAATATCATGGAAATGCATTTTTCAAATCAAGAACTCCCATATACAAGATCCAACGAAGATACAATTCTAGTAATACAGTTCATAACTATTCAATTTCAAAGCAACATATCTAGAGCATCAATTTCATAAGAATATATATATACTAAACTACTCATTAGAGCATCAAATCCATAAAAATTTCATGGATATAAATAATTAAAATATTGAATACAAATAGAATCTCTCTTTTGAAACAGCTGGTTTTTAGGGGGGTGGAATATTGGTGGGTCTTAGGTGGGTTTAGGATGTTATCGAATTTGGAATTGGAGCAGTGGGAGATGGAGAAGGTGAGGGGCTTGTGAGGCCTTGTTGTGGGGCCATTAGACACTTAAGGGTCTTTGGACCTTTTGATTTGATCAAAAATTTGATTTTTGACAATTTAGCTTTTTAGGCCCATTGACAAATTTGCTAAAAAAATCAATTTTTTTTTTTGTCTTTTTGAGTGGGAGCCGTTCAAATTGGGGTGTCTACAATGATGACCTCATTGACTTATGTGATAAGTTTCCTCTCTTGATTCTTGGATTTTTTCTTTGGCAGGGGCTTGATTTACTTCTAGCTCCTTGTTGGTGTTGTCCGTGTTAACATCTTTCGATAGTTGACTTGATTTTTTTCTTTTGCTGGTACTGGCTTAGTCATCCTCTTCTTTCGAAAGACTTCTTTTGATCTACGATTTTCTGTTTCTTTAAGATAATGGTCTGACTTTCTTCTACTCCTTTGTGGCTTCTAGGACTATAGAAGGTAAGAAGGATGAGGCTTGGTGCCCTAAGTAGCTCTGTACTTGAACAACTATAGTTAAATGATAATAAGATATAAATTAGAGAATTTATCAAAGACTTAGGTTTGGAGATCACGAGAATGAGATATTTCTACTATTTCATCCGGTTATCTATATCAACATCGTGAAGCTTGAAATTTCTCCCTAAAGAATATTGGAAGGACCATGAAATTCTAAAAGATTGTAGAAAAATATAAAACATCTTATGAAGTCTTAAAAAATCTAAATTTTTTTATGAGATTCTATACCCTCTTTGGATTGACACCGGAGTGAGCTTCCTGTGTCGTTCGCTTTTACTCTGGTAGGAAGCCATTCTCTATAATCAACCTAAAAATTATCTTAACCTTTTCTAATACTATTATTGTAAATATTCAAATTTCTCCATAAGTTAATGAAATTGATAAATAAATGTTATAGTTTTCTTCAAACCTTTTTAGAAGATTGTAGTTTCTCCACAACTTGATCAAAAAAATAAATGTTGAATTGCATGATGAGCTAATAATATTTAATTTCTTATATTCCAGAGAAAATTGTTATTGAAATATTTCAAAATATTATCATACAAATTGATACATTTTGATGAATATTTTGGTGTCAATGTTTCATATCGTTCTGGGCCAATATTGTTAAGTAATACTATATATTGGAGTACCATGCTCCCATCCTCTTTAACCCTTTTGTTTGTTGAGATCACTTATCCTTGGTTTAGGGTTTCAACTCATTAAAGTCCTAATCAATTTTTATGCAGAAACCTCAATGAAACAATCTTGACTCTACATTACCATCTCATGGTCATCTTGTGAGAAGAATTAGGTAGATCTAAAATCCATGATCTTCACCTCACACAATAAAATGTCAAATTCCAAGCATCCAAACAAAAGGCTTTTCTACCATCACTCATACACACAAATTCACAAAAGAAAGATATTATTAAGTCCAAAATCCTTTGAAATATATATGAATGGGAATAATATAAAGAAGATTAACATGGCCCATGTTGGTATTCATAATCGATTTGTCTTGTCATCTACTTTTATATATTAGATTATTTACGCTTTTCTCACATTTTGAAATGAATGCATATTACATAAATTTTTTGAGAATATATTCAGATAAGGATGATGTACCTATAAAGAACATTTCTAATTTTTGTGTAAGATGAAATTCTTGTTCTTGAGCTTCCTTTGCAAAAGCATCTTGTAAGGTGTTCCATACCTCTTTAGAGGATTCAAGTCCAACAACAAGAAGCAAGACATCTTCATTCAAGGTGACAATCATTATTTTTAAAGGCGTGTGAAGCTTATGCCTCAAGGCGCATATCAGAATGAGGTTTATTAAAAATGCCCTGACGCATCAGGTTGAAACATAAAAGCGGCTGAGGTTTGGCCCTCAATATCCATGAGGCATATATAGGGAAATGTTCAGCAACAAACATTTTGGCAAAACATTTTTCAAAACATGGGTTAGAGGTTTTGAAATGGGCTGATTTTTGGTGAGGATGATCTGTACGATGAGGAGATCATCATCACCAAAAATCAGCCCATTCCAAAACCTCTAACCCATGTTTTGAAAAATGTTTGTTGTTGAACGGGACCCATATATATATATTTCCGATATTGCAGTTCTTCTTTTAACTTCTTCTTATTCTTATATATATAGGCAGATTTACCAAAACATGCACAACTTTTCATTTATTTACCAAAACGGTACACTGTAGCAATTAATTCCGAAAACGGTAAATTTACCGTTTTCGGAATTAATTTTTTTTACCAAAACGGTAGAAACAGTAAAATATATTTTTTGATACCGAAAATGCCCTTTTTTATTTTTTGACTGAAATTACAAAAATAAAATTGATTTCGGTAAAAAAAATTATAAATACATATGATTGTTGGATTACCGAAAGAGAGTGAATCTTTTTAGTTGGATTTTCATTTTTTTAAGGTTAAAATTGTAAATATATATGTAAAACAAAAAAAGGGTATTTTCGGTATAAAAAAAAATATTTTACTGTTTTTACCGTTTTGGTAAAAAATATTAATTCCGAAAACGGTAAATTTACCATTTTCGAATTAATTGCTACAGTGTACCGTTTTCGGAATTAATTTCGAAAACTCTACCGTTTTGGTAAATTATTCATATATATATATATATATATATAGGGTCAGGTTCAAGGGCCATATGAGAAAACTTTCGTTTTTCAAAATAAGGGTTAGAGGTTTTGGATTGAGCTGATTTTTTGCAAGGATGGTCACTATGATGAGAAGATCATCCTCACAAAAAATCAGCTCAATCAGAAACTTATAAATCCATCAAAAGTGATTTACAAATTAGTGATAAAAATTGGTAAAAAATCGACGGTCCACATTCTAAATCACTTTTAATGGGGTTAGAAGTTTCAGATTGGGCTGATTTTTTTTTTTTTTTTGGATGATCTTCCCATCATAGAGATCATCCTCACAAAAAATCAGCTCAATCCAAAATTTCTAACCCATATTTTAAAATTTTATTTACCGTCGAAAGTTTTCTCATATGGCCCTTGAACCTGACCCATATATATATATATATATATTTCCGAATATTGCAGTTCTTCTTTTAACTTCTTCTTATTCTTTTCTTACACTTTACCTTTTACCATCTTAGAAAGACTTGTGTATAAAGTTTTTTTTTTTTTTTTTTAAACTTTTATTTCATTGTTACTGCTAGTATGGGATATAATTGGAATACTTAAAAATAAAATAAAATATAACGTAATAATATATACAAATAAAATCTTTGAGTTGAGTACATTTATAAATAATTTTTGTATTAAGTATTATACAAATGAAAATTTGAAATAATTAATCTTTAATTGTATTTTTTACAATATATATATATATATATATATATATATATATATATAGGGAAATGTTCAGCAACAAACATTTTTCAAAACATGGGTTAGAGGTTTTGGAATGGGCTGATTTTTGGTGAGGATGATCTCTACGGTGAGGAGATCATCATCACCAAAAATCAGCCCATTCCAAAACTTCTAACCCCATCAAAAATGGTTTACAAAAAATGGACGGTCCACGATTTTTCAACTTGTAAACTGGGTCTAGAAGTTTTGGAATGGGCTGATTTTTGGTGAGGATGATCTCCTCACTCCATCAAAAGTGACTTACAAATTATTAACAAAAATTGAAAAAAAATCGACGGTCATTCTAAGTCGCTTTTAATGGGGTTAGAAGTTTTAAATTGGACTGATTTTTTTTTTCGGATGATCTTCCTATCATAAAGATCATCCTCACAAAAAATCAGCTCAATCCCAAAACTTCTAACCCATATTTTGAAAATTTATTAATGTTACATTGTTTTTACATATGTTTTCTCATATGTCCTTTAAACATATGTAAAAACAATGTAACATTAATAAATTTTCCAAATATGGGGTTGAAGTTTCGGATTGAGCTGATTTTTTGTGAGGATAATCTCTATGATGGGAAGATCATCCGAAAAAAGAAAATCAGTCTAATCTGAAGCTTCTAACCCCATTAAAAGTGATTTAGAATGTGGACCGTCAAATTTTTGTCAATAATTTGTAAATCACTTTTGATGGATTTAGAGACTTTGGATTACGCTGATTTTTTGTGAGGATGATCTTCTCATCATAGTGACCATATATATATGGGGGCGGTTCAAGGGACATATGTAAAAACAATGGTTTTTCAAAATATGGGTTAGAGATTTTGGATTGAGCTGATTTTTTTGTGAGGATGGTCACTATGATGAGAAGATCATCCTCACAAAAAATCAGCTCAATCTGAAACTTCTAAATCCACCAAAAGTGATTTACAAATTATTGACAAAAATTGGTAAAAAATCGACGGTCCACATTCTAAATCACTTTTAATGGGGTTAGAAGTTTTAGATCGGACTGATTTTTTTTATTGATGATCTTCCCATCATAGAGATCATCCTCACAAAAAAATCAGCTCAATCCAAAATCTCTAACCCATATTTTGAAAAACCATTGTTTTTACATATGTCCCTTGAACCGCCCCCATATATATATGGTCACTATGATGAGAAGATCATCCTCACAAAAAATCAGCGTAATCCAAAGTCTCTAAATCCATCAAAAGTGATTTACAAATTATTGACAAAAATTTGACGGTCCACATTCTAAATCACTTTTAATGGGGTTAGAAGCTTCAGATTAGACTGATTTTCTTTTTTCGGATGATCTTCCCATCATAAAGATTATCCTCACAAAAAATCAACTCAATCCGAAACTTCAACCCCATATTTGGAAAATTTATTAATGTTACATTGTTTTTACATATGTTTTCTCATGTGTCCCTTGAACCTGACCCATATATATATATATATATATATATATATATATGAAAAAACAATGGTTTTTCAAAATATGGGTTAGAGGTCTTGGATTGAGCTGATTTTTTGCGAGGATGGTCACTATTAGGGGTGCACATTGGATTGGATAAATCCGAGAACCGAACCAATCCGAAGCTTTTGGATTGGATTGGTTCGGATTAAATACACCCACGGTTCGGGTACGGTTTGAAGAAAAAAAAATCCGATTAATTCGGTTCGGTTCCGGATTAAGAATATAATAAACCAAACCAATCCGAAATCCGAACCGTAATATATATATATATATATATATATATATATATTATATATGAAAAAACAATGGTTTTTCAAAATATGGGTTAGAGGTCTTGGATTGAGCTGATTTTTTGCGAGGATGGTCACTATTAGGGGTGCACATTGGATTGGATAAATCCGAGAACCGAACCAATCCGAAGCTTTTGGATTGGATTGGTTCGGATTAAATACACCCACGGTTCGGGTACGGTTTGAAGAAAAAAAAATCCGATTAATTCGGTTCGGTTCCGGATTAAGAATATAATAAACCAAACCAATCCGAAATCCGAACCGTAATATATATATATATATATATATATATATATATATATATATAATGATTTAAAAAAATAAATTTATTTTCTTTATTTCTCTCATCTCCTTCGAATCGAATTTGGGGGAAGTCTGTAAATCGAGAAACCTAGCCGCCGTCTTCCCGGTCGTCTCCCTCGCTCCACCTCGTCGGAAAACATAGATGACTCTCTTTCTCTCTCTCTCAACCTTGCCGCCGTCTCCTTCGCTCACCTCGTCGGAAAACACAGAGATCTCACACAGAGATCTCTCTCTCTTTGTCTTGAAACCTCGCCGCCGTTCTCGGTCGTCTCCGTCCCTTACCTCACCTCGTCGGAAAACACAAAGGTAACTCTCTCTCTCTCTCTCTCTTGTTGCCGTTGTTCTCGCTCGTTTCGAAAACGACTTCGTTTTCGTTCGGATGTTCCCTTCGAACATAAATTTAACTGTGTGTGAGTTTCTCTTGGATTCTCTGTGTGAAATTCAAGAATATAAATTTCTGATGTATTCGAACAGAAATTTTAGAATACTAGAAAATTCAGAACAAAAAATTTATTTTTAATTTTATTCGAACATAAATTTTTAATTGAAATTTCTAATTGAAATTTTTAATGTTCCTGTTTATTCGAACATAAATAATATATTAGAAATTTTAAACATAAATTTTTAATTCTATATTTTCGATGAATCAGAGAAATGGAGAGGTGGAATAAAATAGAAACTTTCTGATGTTCATTTTTATTCGAACAAAAATTTTAGAATAGAAATTTCATAACAGAAATTTAAAAACATAAATTTCAGAACAGAAATAGAAATTTCAAAATAGAAATTTTATATACCTGATTTTTAATCTAAAGATTGTTCGAACAAAGTTAAAAATTAATTTAAAGATACATTTCTTTCACTCTAAAGTTCAGGAGCAATTCAGTTTACTCAACTAATGATTTTTATTACTATTAGATTAGTTCATTATGTTTTAATGATTTTTATTACTATTGAAAATATTAAGTATGAGAACCGAGAACCGATCCGAACCAATCCGAACTAAGATTGGATTGGATTGGTTCGGTTCTATAAGGTAATTGGATTGGTTCGGTTCCAAAGTTGTAGAACCGATCATGTTTGGTTCGGTTCCAATTTTGCCAAAATCCGAACCAATCCGAACCATGTGCACCCCTAGTCACTATGATGAGAAGATCATCCTCACAAAAAATCAGCTCAATCAAAAATTTCTAAATCCATCAAAAGTGATTTACAAATTATTGACAAAAATTGGGAAAAAATCGACGGTCCACATTCTAAATCACTTTTAATGGGGTTAGAAGTTTTAGATTGGACTGATTTTTTTTTTCAGATGATCTTCCCATCAAAGAGATTATCCTCACAAAAAATCAATTCAATCCGAAATTTCTAACCCATATTTTGAAAATTTATTAATGTTACATTGTTTTTACATATGTTTTCTCATGTGTCCCTTGAACCTGACCCATATATATATATATATGTTTTCTCATGTGTCCCTTGAACCTGACCCACATATATATATATATAGGGAAATGTTCAGCACCCTAAGTTTTACCACACACTTTAACAAACGTTTTTTGTCTTACATGGGTTAGAAGTTTTGGAATGGGCTGATTTTTGGTGAGGATGATCTCTATGATTAGAAGATCATCCTCCCCAAAAATCAGCCCATTCCCAAATGTTTAGCCTCATGTTTACACGTTGAAAAATCGTGGACCGTCCATTTTTTGTAAATCATTTTTGATGGGGTTAGAAGTTTTGGAATGAGCTGATTTTTGGTGAGGATGATCTCCTCACCATAGAGATCATCATCACCAAAAATCAGCCCATTCCAAAACTTCTAACCCATATAAGATAAAACACGTTTGTTAAAGTGTGTGGTAAAACTTAGGGTGCTGAACGGGACCCATATATATATATATATATATATATATATATATATATGGGTCAGGTTCAAGGGACACATGAGAAAACATATGTAAAAGCAATGTAACATTAATAAATTTTCAAAATATGGGTTAAAAGTTTTGGATTGAGCTGATTTTTTGTGAGGATGATCTCTAAGATGGGAAGATCATCTGAAAAAAAAAATCAGTTCAATTTGAAACTTTTTACCCCATTAAAAGTGACTTTGAATGTGAACTGTCGATTCGACGGATGTCTTGAAAACCAGATGAGAAACTGATGTTTCTCGGACGTTGGATAGACGGATATCAACGGCGCAGATGCTTTCTCACGTCAGTTCAGTTGTAAGAAACGGAGTTATTGAAAATTTCAAACAGATCCCTCGAATTTTACGATTTTTCAACTAACTCTCCTTCTCTCTTTTCTTCTCGACAGAACGACTGAACTCTCGTTCTTTCTTTTCGTCTCGACAGAACAACTGAGAGCCATCGAAAACCTTGACTGCTTGCTCTCTCTCTCTCACTCGCTCGCTCGCTCTGTCTCTGTCTCTCTACCTATTGCAGATCAAACTGCGAAGAAGATATGAGGTTGAGCTTCGCCAATTCGAGATACCCATTGAGGTAATGGAATTGATGATTTTTTGGAGGCATGGAAGTAAAATGAGACACAAAGCTTAAGACCCACATTTTGGACCATCTTCGCGAGATCAAGGTAACCTGACCAATCATACTTTCCTATGTTTTCCTTCTCAATTATCCCCCTAGAGTTTCAAGGCCTTTAAACCGTACTTGATTCCTCTCACATGGTTCAGCTTATTACAGCTAGAGATTGCATCCAGAGGAAGCCCAACATACAATTGCACACCATCCTCCTACATAAATGAATAATCATATTTAGAACAAGGAAATAAAATGAAACCCACGAACAATTTTCAGATATAAAGAAGGAAGATAAGAACATCATCAAAAGGTGGAGAGAGAGAGAGAGAGAGAGCATGGGTTTTCTCCAAACTGTTGACGTCTTCATGGGAGGATGTGTGCAATTGTAAGAGAGAGAGAGTGGGTTTTCTCCAAACTATTGTGGGTTTCGTTTGATTTCAGATAGAGAGAGAGAGAGAGAGAGAAGAGAAGAGACAATGAAGAGAGAGGGAGAAGAGATAGTTTTTATTTAAAATTGTATTAATAGAAACAGGGAGTTACTTTAAAAAAACAAAACAAAACGAGGGAGTTATTTTAAAAATTGTAAAACTTACATTCTCATTTGAAATGACGTCAGAACGCGTCTTAGCCATTGTTTTCTCAAAATCTAACGTCTCACAAACATCGTTTTCTTACATGGTTTCCAAAGACGTCCGTCGAACCGTCCCCATATATATATATATATATAATATATTATATATATCAGGTATTAAATACAAACCTTTTGATTAATAAATAAAAAATAAAAAATATAATTATTTATGGTAATGGATTAAAACTCAAAATTGGCTTGTGTGGTTTTGAAATTGAGAAATATGCAATGGTTATCCAAAATTTTCAATATTAGTTACTTTAAATATTATAATATTTATTTAAAAAATTCATGCATCTGGACTTGCTCTTTACACCTCAAGGCACTAGCTAATCGAGAGCGCCTGGCCGCACGCTTCAGCATTTGAAAACATTGGTGCTGATTATCCAGCCTCTTAGCAAACAATCGAAATATCTCCTTGCAATCAAATGCATTTTGACAATCAATAGTTGATGAGCCATCTGGTGCGACGATCATTTCAAGTGGTGATGTTGCCTCTCCATTGATAAATCCAATGAGTTCTCTGCTATTAACTAGAACTAGAATTCGTGTTTTCCACAAGAGATGATTTGTTTGGGTAAGCTTGATAGAAAAAGAAATTCCCATATTTAAGGTTGAAGGGTATGTGAATTTCATATTTTAATTGGTTGTTGTGTTGGCCGTGGTGAGAATCTAAGATAGGATCTCACACGACTTTAGTTGTGCCAATCTTTGATGCCATTAAGATGGTTTGAGTTTTCTTCTCCCTTAAGTAAGGGACTAATTGTACTACAGTTTTGAGTGCGATTTTGAAACACCCCACATTCTCATTACTCCACGTGCATTGAAAGGAATCCCAATGTCACTAACATGGGTATTTTTCTTTTTTCTTTTTTTAAATTCAAAATACAATAGCCGTGGACCTATGAAAATGCGAGGTCTCCAAAAATGAACTCGAATATTTGCATAAGTATAAAATACGGGTACAACACTATTACAATTAAAGGTTCTCTCACTACAAAGTCATCTAAAGATAAGAGTGTTGATAATTTGACGGACTTTTGGTGGATGGAGTTGACGCACGTTGATGTTGAAGCACTTAATTTATTTAAAAAAAAAAGAGTTTTTCTCTCCTACTCATAGTGAAAAAAGCAACTTTCAGATCTGATCACCTTGTGACATTCAAAATCATGATCCGATGCAATGGGGTTGTAGAGGATAAAATTATATGAACTTTACCAAAAAAAAAAACACAGTTATTTTTTACCGATGAATTTTAATTTTAAATTTGGATGTTTGGTAGCCGTCCGTTTTAAACACCATAGATCAAACTCGAAAAACAATTGTTTTTTTTGTTTTGAATATGAGTATTTTCATGAAATCTAGATGTTTGTGTTGTTGGATTGTCAATCTGAAAATCAAGGTGGACCCAATGATCCTTTTAAGATTTGAAATTTAAAAAAATAAACATGTGGGCAGAAAACAGATAACAGAAAGAAACTTTTTCTTAAAAAAAAAAAAAAGTAATGTGCTTCCATGTCAGCATGCATCCACTAAAAGTTCGTTCCTATTATCAGCAATCAAAGATAAGGAGCTACTTGTGTGAGTTAAGGGCAAGAAAGCCAATATGAAAGGTGAAAGCAGTAAGAAATTGAAGTATTCTCATATATATCTAGTGAGTCGTGATGAATGCACGTGGTCATGGTACATGGTTGGGTACGCGGCTGACATGACAAGGACACAAAATCATAGATTATTTTCACTGGGATACACAGGAAAAAGATGTGCGGTTCTATGCCCTTGCAACATCAGCCGCGTAGCAGGACCACATGCATTCACGATAGCTGTTGCCACAAACATGATTTGTACTCTCTATAAATGATACCTCATGTGCCAATCATAATTCGAGTTAATGACACTCATATCAGGTGGTGCCAAGGAGAAGGGTACGCCATAACAGGTTCCTTTAGCTTTTTTGGAGAGTTTACTGACTAGATAACTGATGAATTGAGAATATTTTCCATCTCAAAGATTGTCGAGAAGCTCTTTCACGGCTACTTTAACCTCTCCAAATTTATTCATCTGAATGGCTTCGATCACATACCTTTTCAACAAAAAAAAAAAAAAAAAGGAGGTTTTATTGGCATCTAAGTTTAAAGACAAGATTTGATCGGTTCTCCTTGGCTAATATTCCATCCACGAACAACTTCATGGGGAAATTCCAGTTAGGGTTGGTTCCACCAGCGAGAAACATAAGGACAACGTAGACGTCCATCTTTGAGTTGAGATTTACGTCTGTGAGATATTTTGTAGAGATTAGAGTGATCTCTAAGGGTCTGCACTCCATGATTACTGGCAGGAAAAGTTCCATAGTTTTAAGAGAGAGAGAGTATCATATATTTATTCTCATTCCATAATATTATCCATCCTTGGTCACACTAAAAATTTAACATCCACAAATCCACACATTTATATTTAACCATCCACATTACATACATCAAACCACATTGATATGATTTAATGGCTACAGAGCACGCTAACAACAATATCCAATACTAAAAATATGTAATCTTTCACACCAGCTTTAAGTTGCAACCTCACCGATATCTGGAAAAAAATAAAAATAAAAGGGTGAGCTGCAAAAGCCCATAAATAACACATCGTTTACAATAGAATTTTGCATAAAAAAAATTCCCTTACAAATAAAATTCATGATTCAACATCATGAATGTGTTTAAATATCATGGAAATGCATTTTTCAAATCATGAACTCGCATATGCAACATCCAACGAAGATACAATTCTAGTAATACAGTTCATAACTATTCAATTTCAAAGCAACATTTCTAGAACATCAATTTCATAAAAATTTCATGGATATAAATAGTTAAAATATTAATACAAATAGAATCTCTCTTTTGAAACAACTGGCATGTGAAACTAAATGTACGTAAATAAAAAAAAATTCATGTGAAACTATATATTGGAACTTAAAGTGTGTCATCTTGTTTAAATTAAAAGTTTGAAAATTGTAAAGAAAATGATGTTAATTTTTGAAAAAATAATTAACTCATTTCTTTAGTAAAACAAATTGTACTTAAATTTGATATATATATTATATAATATATATCTATATATATATATATATCTATATATATATATATATATATATATGTCTTAATGTTTTGAAATAAAATAATTTTACAAAACTCAATTCAACCCAATCGATCCAGAGAGAAACCAAATACCTTTGGTACTGATCCGACTGCGACCTATTGAGAATCGCATCATCTGTTGTTTCCTTCCAACCAGTCTCCCCTGTATCGCTAACATTTTCACCAAATTTGAAAGAGAAATTCAATGTTCCTTTAAGTTTTCCAGAGGGATTCATGACCTGAGAACTAACGAGTTGGGGAGATTTTCCATCTCCAATTTTGTCGAGAAGCTCTTTGACGGGTATGTTAACCTCTCCAATTTCTTTATCTCCAAGGCATTGTTCCCATAACTTGTGAAAACATAAAGAAAGATTTCGTTGGCATTTGAGTTGAAAGACAAGCCTAGTTTGGTTCTGCATGACAACGGTTTTGTCGATGGAGAACTTCATAGGAAAATTCCAATTAGGGTTTGTTCCACCATCTTTGTCCACTGGGGTTTTTTGTTTGGTAGCAGTATCACCAGCAAGAGAGACGACAGCATAGACATCCATCTTAGAGAAGAGATTTACGTCTTTCAGATCTTTTGCAGAGATTACAGTCACCTCTAAAGGTGTGTCCTGTACATATTGCATGATTCTTTAAGATCAAATATCGTAGGAGAGAGAGATAGAGAGAGAGAGAGAGATGAGTTCTTGTTTGAATGAAAGAGAGGAGGAGAATGTGAAGGAGATTTATAATGGAGTTTTGGAGAAGAAGAGAGGAGGATGTCTCTCATAAATTTTAGTTTGGCCCATGTTGTTGTGACTATTGGATTTAACCCTTTTGTTTTCAAATTGATGACATAACCTTGACCTTTTTCTACTTTGAAAATCTAAAATAAAATGACCTAAACAACCTTATCCTTTTCAACCTATATATACAACTAAGAGAACAAGAGAAAAATCACATTGGATCTGATGCAATATTTGATAGCATCTTTTTCGATAAAGTATACTCTCGAAAATTAAAAGATAATGGATCCGTTTATTCGAATCGATGGACTCATGAATTGAGATGGTTATATCTAATGAATAGGTGAACGACATAGTGTGTCAAGTGCATAGTCAATAAATACTTTTCCTAAAAAATAAAATCTCCTATGCATTTCATATATGATTGTTGATCGAGGTCATGTGCTCATTTCATAAAAGTATACCTAAAAGTGTTGTATGCTCATCAACACATCAGCATCTTTGTAACTGTTATATGATCAAACCAACAGCAGTATAGTTACGGACCCCAAGATTTTAAAAAAATTAATCATCTAAGGAAAAATTAAGCTAAATACACTATCTTCAATAATGTTTTATATATTAAATATACAGTTAACTTTATTGTTGGACTGTATTTGCAAATGGAACCAAATTTACGCAAAACCTCCAAAGAAGAGCGTTAGAGAAAAAGAAACGAGTACAGAAAAGACTCCAAAACTTTTTTTACAAGTGGTCGAAGGTGAGGTTGAATATATAAAAAATTTTATCCTATAAGTTCAAAGCACCTTAAAGATTGCTTATTCTTGGAAGAAAATTCATGATATTTTGGCTATAATGGATAAAAATTAGGGGCACTAAGGATATTTTCATTAGTATTTCTTTATAGATCGATTGAGGTCCAGGGTAGTACATCATAAGTTTGAAGACATAGGTGTTTCTCAAATATTCAGCAAAATGTCAGGGGCATGTCTAAATCTCTCTTTCAGTTTCTTCGAAGGTGAGAATTAAGTTAGCAAGGATCGCGAATAATAAAGTGGCCCACCTCTACCTCTTGGCTGTGTTATACAACAAAAGGCATCTTACTCATAATTATTATTTTTTAACCAACGAATTATTATCTTTTTAACCAACGAATTGGATTTTATTTTTTATAAATTTATCTAATATGAGTATTTCTTTCAATGGAAAAATGTTGACCTGGCTTCTTACGCCAGTGTCCTAAGACTTTGATTATATGGCAGTGGGCGCACAATAATAGATGTTTTTTCTTTGTATCTCAAGGAAATTATGAATCATAGATATTTTTTCACTCATATCTTGATGAAAAGCATCAATAATTCTCATACACTTTCATTTCAAGAAGTGCCATATGAGGTTTGAGCCTGAGGTCACTTCAGTATTATTAAAAAATAAAAATAAAAAAAATCCTCAAATGCTTATTTCTAAAGTGTATTTAATGCTAATAAGGGCACATGCTAAGAGAGCCCATGAATCCAACTACCCTTACTAACTCAGTAAGATTTCAATTCTTACTAAGGGTCATAGAGCTCAACTTGTGGTATCCAAAAATATGATCCGATGCCACAAGGTTCTTGAAGATAGAATTCCGTGAACCTTGAAAAAAAATTCAGATTTTTCACCATTGAAATTTAATTTTAACTTTGGGAGTTACATAAAAGTCCAGTTGCCGTCCATTTTAAAAACCTTGGATCAAACCTAAAAAACTTATTTTTCGAATTTTTTTATTATTATTTTTAATTTAAGTTTTTCCATGAAATCTAGAGGGCTGTTGTGTTGTATTGCCCAATGTGATAATCCATTTGATCTCAAGGACTCTTGGTAAGACTTAAAATCTTACTAGGTTAATAAGTAAAGTATTTTTCTTAATCTAATATGTTCTTCATGACAATATTTCATAATGTCCCACCCTCAAGACTAGTGGAAGAAAGATGCCTTAAGCACTAATAAAAAAAAAAAGGAAAAGGAATCAAAATAGTAATAGGAAGTTAGACGGAATAGAAGTGGTTGAACACCAAAATTTTGGAATCCCACAAATGGTAGCACGTGTGCCTTTAATCTTAGGGTTTTATCCAGAACAGAGTTCCATTCCTATAACAACTGAAGACTGAGAATTTTGGAGAAAATAAAATATAGAGTAGCCAAATTAATGGAGTTTATACCCTAGAGCTTGAAAAAGTAGAAAAAAGTTTTTTTTTTGGAAAAACAAGAACAAGGGTATGGGGGTATTATGGTCATTTTATTTTGAGAGTTGCTATTGGCACGCCAACTTTTACTTAATACATCTTAAAAAGAGACTTTTCCCAAAATGTGTGCAACTTTTGAAAATATTCTGATTCTTGTACACTATTCATTTTAATTCCTAAAACATGTTTTCTAGTGAGTTCATTGGTAGGTATTCTAATTTAAGTGACGATTTTGCTGATAAATTTAAAGAAAAATATTCTTGATTTTAATGTGACAAACTCGTTGATAAAAAGTGATGATCTCACTAGTAAATTTAAAGGCAAATATCCATTTTTTTTAACCGTGAAATCATTGGTAATTTAGCAGCGAGATCATTAGCTTTTATTAGCAAGCTCATCACTTTAAACTAGAATACCTACCAATGAACTTGCTTGAAAACATGTTTTGGGAATTAAAATAACCAGTGTTCCAAACTCAGAATTTCATCATATTTAGCACACAAAATTGTAATTTACCTAATTAAAAATGAAGAAAATGAGTGAATGGTTGAGAATAAGTAAGAGTTGGGGTGCCAATAGAAGCTTTCTTGTTCTTTTTTTTTTGCTAGATTTCTATTTTGGGGTTTAGGATTTTATGTAAGCTGAATCATAAATGTAAACATGTCGAAAATTGTTTGAACGTGTTATAATATTTTGTAATGTTGAGATTTTTAATTTGAGCCAAACCAAAATAGGACTGTAATAAGTAAAAGTTGGGGTGCCAGCAACAGATCTTTTTATTATAGTCTCTCAAAAAATATCTTAGTCGGCCATATGTCATATATTCATTGAAAGCTTAAGTGGATCTCTAATACTCTCAATAAAGTTGCAGCTGATCGATTGCATAAACTTGATGTAGATTACAGAGATAGAGATTAAAATATGAACTTTGGGACAGTTGGGATAGTTGGGATTCACTTAAAATTTGAGTTGTAAACCAAAACAGAGTTTAAAACAGATTGATTGAAAAACAAAACAGATTTGTTGCACAAATAAGATGAAAATTAACTTGTAATTGAAATAAAAATAGAAAGTAGAGATTAAAGATCTAAGAAAAAGGGCTTAGGGAAGTCAATTCAACTGTTGCAAACCATCTATAATACAGATTAATTCTAAAAATAACTCAATCCATGTAGCAAGTCATTGCTCATGGATCGAAAGGTGGAGCAATTAAATCAGTGAAAGTAACCAAAAGTTATTCATGAAAATCCTAATTTGATTGAGATTGCCTAACTTATATTTAGACTCTTCACAGAGCATAGTCATTCTTGAACTTATCTAAGTAATGACTATCAAAGTTGAATCAGAAATATAAGTTAAATTGCCTAATCAAAGGAGAGTTTTCAAAATAATTAACATGTAAGCAAAATAAGGAATTAAAAACTACATTAGAGGGATGAATTTGCTCTAGCATTCTTGACTTCTCTAAGGAGAGTCTAGCCACTCATTGTAAGGTACATAGTTGCAGCAATAAGAAAATAAAGAAGACAATAAATTAAGAAGAGAATGTAAAACAGAGCTGCAACTTGATTCTTTCTTTAATGACCTCTCAACAGAGTTACAATAAAAATAAGAAGAAGAACTAATAGAGTACTCTTGATGCTCTCACTACAATCAAGAATCTCTTAAAAACCAAAGAAACTATAGAAAATTATAGAGAATTTACACTAAGAGAAAATAGAGATGATCCAAGATGGACCCAAGAGGGACCCCTTATCTTAGGATGACCCTTCAATTTATAGCATTCGTAATCGGGTTATCGGGTTAGGTTTTTGCTTGATTTGATTCGAAAGAACCATTCAGTTATAATGACCGAACCATCTAGAAATCTCAGTACAAATCTTGAGGCAAGATTTCTCGAGATCACCGCAGAGCATTAGGGAGCCCCCGCGGAGCGATGGCATGGCAACTTTTGCAGCTCATTTTTGGTTAGTTGCTCCCTCTTTGCTTGCACGTTGTAGTGAAGCTTGTTGCATGATTTGTTGACTTCCAAATGTGCCTTATTTACCTGCAATTAGTAAGAATTCTCATTAGCTTCATTAATTTGAAAATTTAATATAATTTGCTATTATTTATAGGAACTAACATTTAAATGTTGATAATCTTCGTGAATTTACGATCTCAAAATCAAATTATTAGGACCTTATCACACCCCCAAACCTCAATTTTGTTAGTCTCGAGCAAAACTTAAATTTAAACAACTCCTCTTTTGTGAGGTTCTCGACTACATTTAGCTTATGCAGTAAGTCCTTAAACCCCTAGGTTACCTCTAGTGGACGAGTTTGACTCGTGAGGGTTTGCAGTGAATATACTCATAAAATTTTAATACTTTACAAAAATATCAAAATCGAAGTATGTAAAGTGAACATAACGACATTTCATAAATCATTCAAAGGTCGTTTACGTTTGAACAAAGTTCTAAGTTTTTATTCCTCATTTTAGAAAATTTCAAAGATAACTTGAGTGCTTGTGCGATTTTCTGATTTTTTTTCTTTTTTTCTTTTTAAAAGCAACATCTTTTTAAAAATAAGATTTCACCTCCTAACTATTAAGAATGGTCAGTTCTACCTAAGTTATACTCGAAATTAAGCATCTTGTCTAGGATTATGAGAGGTGTAGATGTTCACTTTAATACCTCTAAGGGACTTTATCTGTGATATTCCAGTTTACTAACGTTTTTACCATTGACGACTTTCACCCTACTGCACTATTTGATCTCATTGGACTCTTTTTTCATTTTTGCAGTTCTAGCCATCTTTGACATTTTTCTCGTATTTTCTATTTTTTTTTTTCGATTTTATCACACTTCACTATTTTCTGATGTTCTTTTTACAAAAAACAGGTAACCCTTTTCAAGGTACCCAATCTAATCTTATGGTTGCTGTCAAAGTGATACTAACTTCAGTTTTATTTTTCTTCTAACCAACAACCAAAGGATAAGAAGTCATAGTTTACTAAACTAGGTTTTCCCAAACACTCTAGAAAGAGAAGACGGTCAACTTTTGTTCCATAAAATCTTATCTTTTTAATTACTCAATTAGAAGTGTCGTGAATTTTTAAAGTATTCTTTTGATTTTCTTGATGAGGAATAACAAAAAAAAAAAACTTATGACAAAAAACTAGGACATGAGCCTAAGATTTTAAATTCATATGTAAAAAGTACATACAAAGATTTTGAAGAAAATATTTTGCAAGTGTTAAATATTTTTGAATTTTTTTTAAACATAAAATTAAACTAGCAATGAAATAAACATAAAAATAAACTACCAATGAAATGCAATGCAAGTGTGAGCTAACCTAATACCGCCAAACCTAAATGACATATTGTCCTCAATATGCAAGCAGTAAGAAAAAATAAAAATGTTAGATCACACTTGAAACAGATTGGGCATTAATGTGCAAAGTCTTGTTACAACTAATCTGAAAAGAATGGAAGTTATGACAATGATAATTTCCGAAGTAATTTTTTTTTTCATAAAAGAAATCCTTCCTAAAATAGAAAAATAACCTAATTAAGAAATTAAAAACATCCTAATCTAAAATTTAAACCTATCTTAATTCGAACATTTAGTGGCTTGTGCCTTCTTCTCCTCAATATAAGCTAACATCTATCTTTGTTACTCAATCAACAATTACTGACCAGACTGTAGTCCTAGTGGCATTGATTGATTTGGTTGAGAGTGTACTTGAAGAGGAAGAAAATGAGAAAGGGATTAAGGTTATGGGTTTTTTTTTTCTTTCTTAACTACACTACTTATTAAAATAAAAACACATAGGTTGTCTTCCAAGCAGCGCTAAGTTTAACTTCTTCAGCTAGACCTATCAAAAGGTCTGATATCTAGAAATTTTCCTAACATTCATTTTGACGGACACAACGATCGACCTTCCACCCCAATTGATAGGCAGACATATTATGATCATCGTTAGGACATGAAAATGATTTTTTAAAATGATCAACATCACTCGTTTGTCCTCAATTCTTAGTGTCATCACATTTTCGAAAAAATTCTCAATCGTCGTATTTCCTAAAAGAATGGAAGTTGTAAAATAGGCAGGATCTTTACAATCTTGTGAAAAGATAGGCTTGATGGGGTATGAGGTTGGATCAGTAATGGTCAGAATTGGTGTAACTAACAAATTAGAATTCATTCTTGGTTCTTCGTGGACAACAATCTCCTCAAATGGTGGATCAGTTTCCTTTGCCAAATTTGTACAATCAACTTGCTCATTGGGAATTTGAAACATTGATTGGCTCTCAGGGGTTATCTCATTTGAAAATTAACCATTCTCTTTTTTTTCTAAGGGCACAGTAAACAGACCTAGTTGGACTTCTATCATTACTTTAGTTGGAACTATAACCTCATTGGTTTGTGTTTCAACTTCCATTGAGATGGGGTTATCAGTTATTGATAGACAATCATCGAATTCCTCAAAAGAATTGAATTAATTACTAAGGGTATTTTGAAAGACTGGTGGATTTTCTGAGATTGAGATATCCTCATTTTCAAATTTATCAAATTCTTCTTCTTTTAAAGATAACGCTAGGTGACTCAATTGAGTTCTTATATTGACTAAGACTTGACCCATCCCATTTTTGTAGATGGAGTTGCTGTTCTTGGTTGAATTGTTGTTGTAGATTTTAAAAGCTTTTGTAAAACAGAGATTGGTTTGCACTCACCAACTCAAAAGATGAGTCGTATGAGATTCCTTTCACTATTTAAAGATATTGGATACAACTCATAGAGATTTGATTACAGCTCATAAGGATATGATTTCCCTTATCTATCCACAAAGAAAGGAAAAGATAAATATAAAATAATAACAAAACAGAATGTCCTTGATTCACGTAATCTGCTGAAGACCCGGAGGATTTGGTTTCCTTGCAACTGACTGCTTACATTTGGGCTGGACTTTGGGCTTGCATATGGGCTGAACTTTGGGCTGGACATATTGTGAAGTTTCCTTTATACTCCCCCACAAACTGGGTCGTGGGGCTGGCCAAAGACCCAGTTTGGATCGTAAGGAAGCAAATGACTGACGTGGTAAAGGCTTTGTAAATATATCAGCCACTTGTTGGTTAGATGATACAAATCGAGTGACAAGCAAACCTAACGCGACCTTTTCCCTTACAAAATGATAATCAATCTCGATGTGTTTTGTTCTAGCATGAAACACGGGATTGATCGTCATATGAAGAGCTGAAATATTATCACAATATAAGGTTGGTGGTTGTGACAGATGAAGACCGATGTCACGAAGAATGAATGAGATCCATGTGAGTTCTGCAGCGGTAGATGCAAGAGCCCGATATTCTGCTTCGGCTCTAGAACGAGCAACTGTCGGTTGCTTTTTGGCGCTCCATGAAATGCAATTTCCACCTAGGTAAGTACAATAACCAGTTGTGGAGCGTCGGGTGGATGGGCACCCGGCCCAATCAGCATCAGAAAATCCATATAAGACCAATGGATTATGAGAGAGAAGACGAATCCCATAGTTAATTGTACCATGAAGATAACGTAAAATCCTCTTGACTAATTGGAAGTGGAAGGTGGTCGGCTGATGCATATGTTGACATACATAGTTGACGCTATAAGAAATATTAGGTCTGGTGAACGTTAGATATTGCAATCCGCCAACAATGCTTTGATAAAGGTGAGGATCATAAAATGGTTCTTCATTTGATGGAGAACAAAGTTTACTCACCATAGGAGTAGAAGTAGGCTTGCAAGCTTTCATTTGAGCCCGATTTAGCAAGTCATGTATATATTTGGCCTGATTTAAGAATAGACCACCTGGATATTGATGAACTTCAACTCCGAGAAAATAATGCAAGTAGCCCAAGTCCTTCATGGCAAATTCTTTACTTAGTTGATTAATAAATGAATTAAGGAAGCTAGGCTTGTCCCCAGTTAAGATGATATCATCCACGTATAAGAGTAATAGGATTGTACCACGTGTACATGAAATAATGAATAAAGAAGAATCTGCAACACTGCAATAAAATCCCATAGAGAGTAAAAAGGTGCTGAATCTATCAAACCAGGCCCGTGGAGCTTGTCGTAGCCCGTATAATGCCTTTTTTAAACAACACACATGATTAGGTCGACTAGGATCCTCGAACCCAGGTGGCTGCTTCATGTAGACAGGTTCAACAAGTTGCCCATGAAGAAATGCATTTTTTACATCAAGTTGTCTGATGTCCCAATTATGTGCTAGTGCAATTGTGAGGACTATCCTTATGGTAGTTGGCTTAATGACTGGAGAAAAGGTCTCTGAAAAATCAATGCCTGGGATTTGACTGAATCCCTTTGCAACTAGACGAGCCTTGAGCCTTTCTAGAGATCCATCAGATTGGAGTTTGGTTTTAAATACCCACTTACAACCAACTACATTCATTGAGAGTGTGCGGGGAACCAAGTCCCATGTCTCATTTTGATGTAGAGCCGCAAGTTCTTCTTTCATTGCCGATAACCAACCCGGATGCTTTAATGCAGATTTCACTGATTTGGGCTCTGTGGGTAAGTCAACTGCTGCTATAAAATATTTTGGGTTGGGCTTAACTATGCCAATCTTGGATCGAGTCATCATAGAGTGCCCTTCAGTGAGTGTATCTTGAGTGGTTGGAAGTTCATTGTTTGTAAGATCATAACCATTAGTTTGATCATTAGCAACGGGAAGTTGGGCCACCACATCAAGATCACTTGTGGGAACAACGGTTGTACCTGTGTATGGTGTCATTGTAGATGCATCACTAATATCTTGAGGAGGTTGGGCCACCACAGTAAGATCACTTGTGGGAACAACGATTCTACTTGTGCATGGTGTCATTGTAGATGCATCGTTAATATCTTGAGACATATTATCATGTGATATAACTGGATCAGCAACCCCATAAGTTGGTGGAGATGTTTCTGATAGTGGTGTTTCTTCAGTACCTGAAAACCACTCAAGAAAGGTAGTCATCTCAACATTAGTATTAACAACTGTGAACAATTTCCCAGGATCATGATAAGGGAACGTGGCTTCATCGAAGACTACATGTCTAGAAATGTATATACGGCCCGTTGGGGGGTATAAACATCTATACCCTTTGTGTTGCTGACTGTAGCCAAGAAAAATGCATGGTAAAGATCTAGGATCAAATTTTGTCTTGGCATAATCTCGAAGGTACGGAAAGCATCTACAACCAAACACTCGTAATGAGCTATAATCCGGTTTCTTTCCAAATAAAGTTTCAAAAGGGGATGTCATCGCCAAAACTTGTGTAGGTAGCCTATTAATCAACCACACAGCAGTATTGAATGCTTCAACCCAAAATCGTCTAAGAACATTGCTATGGAAAAGCATAGTAAGGCCCAATTCAGTCACATTTCTGTGTTTTCTTTCTACAAGTCCATTTTGCTCAGGTGTTTTTGGGCAAGACATCTGATGTCGAATTCCATTATCAACCAAGTAGGATATGAATCCATTATCAATAAATTCTCCTCCCCCATCAGATTGGAAGACTTTGATTCTTTTGTCAAATTGAGTTTGAACATATTTATGAAATTCAATAAAACAATGCACAAAGTCAGATTTATGTTTCAAAGGGAAAAACCAAGTAAAACGAGTGCATTCATCTATGAAGATCACATAATATCTAAACCGTTGAAAAGAAATTATGGGGGCTGGTCCCCACAAATCGCAATGTATTTTGGCAAATGGCTCATCAACGAAATTAGTAGAATTCAAGAATGGTAAACGGCATGCCTTGGCCATTTGACAACTACTACACATGCTATCAACTTTATTAATAGAACTAGAAATCAATTGATTCTTGCGTAAATGATCAACAATCTTCATATGAGGATGTCCCAATCTTTGGTGCCAAGTAGTATCACTCACAACTCGAAAACGTGTTGAGAATAAGGCCTCCATTTCCTTTGGCCGCAAGGCATAGAGATCACCACATCTAGTTCCCATTGCTATCATTGACTTGGTTTCCCTGTTCTTTATCACAAATCCACTAGATGAGAATTCAAAAATGTAAGGTTGTTCTGAGGTTATTTGACTGACAGAGATTAAATTTTTTTTAATCTCAGGAACAACCAAAACATTGTTTAAAGTAAGTTCACTATTGCCAACATTAATGGAAGTTTTCCCAATATGTGTAATATCAAGAGAATTTCCATTTCCAACCATAATTTTTTCAGGGCCATAATATGGGATAAGAGATTGAAGCTTACCAGCATCTGCAGTCATATGTGCAGAGGCACCAGTATCAGGGAACCAAGCATTATCTTGATTGTCAGAGATGGTTAGTGCTGCAAGAGCTTGGGGAACATCCTCTGGTTGATAAGTTTGATTGAACCTGTGCCAGCATCGCATTGCCGTGTGATTTGGCTTGCCACAAATCTGACATATTTCTCCATGTTCTCGTTTGGATTGTGGTTGCTGATTCTGTTTGTTGATGTTCTCAAACATCACAGCTTGTCGATTTCCTTGAAAAATACCATGAGTGTCTTGGTGGTTAGCTTGAGTAAACCCACGAGTGCCTTGGTGTGTAGCTTGAGTAAACCCACGACCTTTAGAAGTAAAGGTACCCTGTGCCTGTCTTTTGAAATTTTTGTTCCTTCCTTGTCGTTGGCTAACAAAGGCAACATTTTGATCAGTCAACCCGTATCCTTCAGAGTTATGTATAGTTTTAATGGTTTCATGACTCTGAAGGAGAGGGACAAGCTCTTTATATGATGGTGTGGGTGGTTTTAGCATGGTAGTTACAAAAGATTCATACCCAGGTCCAAGTCCATGGAGAAGGGTAAATACCTTTTTTCTATCATCTACAGGCTTCCCAATGGCAGCCAAGTCATCACATATAGCCTTGAATATGCGAACATATTCTGTAACAGTGTTTGATCCCTTACGATGAAGTTGAAGTTTTTGCAGTAAATAAAATTCCCGTTCTTGGGATTCTTGAGCAAAAGAGTCTTCTAAAGTTTTCCATACCTCAGCGGTGGTGTCAAGTCCGACAACCAGCCCAAGTACTTCCTCTGATAGCGTCCCAGTGATCCAACCGCGAAGAAGTCGATCCGATCGTCTCCACAGTAAGTAGTCTGGATTCACATTTGAGCTTTTCTCACCATCATCTTCAAGTTGTTGTGGCATGGGCCATTCACCATTAATGAAACCCAGCATATCTTGGCTCTCAATGAGGCATGTGATTTGTGTTTTCCAGAGGAGAAAGTTCGATTGTGTCAACTTTATTGACACAAAGTTACCCACGTTTAACGTGGGAGGGTAGGGATATTTTGATGATGATGAAGGGCTTGTGGAAGTCATGATGGTATGAAAGGGAACCTTCTATGAGTTCACCTTGATGGCTCTGATACCATAAAAGCTTTTGTAAAACAGAGATTGGTTTGCACTGAGATTCCTTTCACTATTTAAAGATATTGGATACAACTCATAGAGATTTGATTACAGCTCATAAGGATATGATTTCCCTTATCTATCCACAAAGAAAGGAAAAGATAAATATAAAATAATAACAAAACAGAATGTCCTTGATTCACGTAATCTGCTGAAGACCCGGAGGATTTGGTTTCCTTGCAACTGACTGCTTACATTTGGGCTGGACTTTGGGCTTGCATATGGGCTGAACTTTGGGCTGGACAACTGTTGTTGTTGAATTAAGATTGTAGACATCATAGACTCTAATGACGACGATTGAGGAGAAGACAAATATGAGTGAGTGGATGTTGACTCAGGCTCTGTAATCGGACAAATATTGAAAATCATAGGATTGTTGGAAAATTATGGTTGGATTCATCATCGATGTGTCATGCATATAAAAATCCTAATGGTTACCAAAATGACTACACTGAGTGAACTCGTTCTGACATGGTATGTAATCTGAGGGAAACCAATTATCTACGTGGTATGGTTGGTTGACCGAACTGGGTGTCGGTATCCAATACGAGTTTTGAAAATGATGCATATTGGCCTGTGTAACACAAAACATGGGCAGATTCAGACAATGCTCGGGAGAATGACCATAATTATCACATAAGATGCACGGGATTTAAGATTCTCTCCTAAACTCCATGACGATGTAAATCTGCTTGAGATTCTATATCTACTGTAACATACACTATATACTTGCACACAAGAGAAAGAAGAATTCATATGTGAGAACTGGGTTCCTATGACTAGACAGGTCCTAACTGGTTCAAAGGATTAATCTAAGCCTCTAACCCAAATCTCTGAAACTGGAAACAACCAGTTTAATCCTCAGGGGAGAGGTAGTGCACGATGTTGAGCAAAGGCACTCTTAAGTCATTTCTCGTCTAGAATAGACGTGTGTCTATCCTCTGAATACTTTTGTGGCTGTGAATTCGATTTCCTAGAAGGGCAAGATATTGGTGATGAAATCTGATTCTTATCTTATGGTACAATCCTCGTAAGGGTGCCCTTATTATTATATGCTATTCAAGGTGTGCAGATTAGTCATTCAAAATCAATACAAAAACTCACTAGCAAAAGATGCGTGAGTGTTTCAAAAATTTACCTCCCGTTCTAAATGGGAGATGATCGAGCTGAGTCGACTCGGACCACCAATACCAAATTTGTTGTACGAACCCGCGGGGCCGAGATAGTTTCGTCCTACAATCGTCCGTTCCTAAATCTATTACAATCCGAGCCCTCTCGGATACAATTAAAAATTATTACAAATTCAAGTTCTAATATAAATTTGTTTCTAAGAAAAATAAAATGAAAAGAAAATTGGAAGTTCCTGTCTTCTTGGTGAGGGAACCAATTCAGTGGATAAAAGTTCCACGTGTCGCCTTTCGTCAAATTTCGTCGAGTCCTTCACTTGAAAATAACACAATTATTCCAATCAGAATGCTAAGGAAAAAACCAATATGCCCATTACAATGTCCATGATATCAGAAACGTGTTCAACAAAAATTAGCAAAAAATATTACCATGTCATCGCGGAGTACTAGGAGGCTACCGCTGAGCGGTAAAGTTTTGATGAAAATTGATTTTTCAAATTGAAACTAGTTTTTGATATTCCAAGGATTGTAATGAAGATATTTTGAAGACTGTTTCTATTCTTTTAGCTTCTGTTTCAAACAAAACAAGTTCGGTTCTGTTTTGAATCTATTTCGGACTCTTTCCGAATTGAAAAATGAAACAACTCGCTGTCCCTGGCAGTGACGCCAATTTGATCGATGTAAAAAGTTAATGTAGATTGCAGATGAACAAATATTTAAAATAAAACTTCGGTAAGTCGAATTCGTTCCACAGGGACAATGAAGATTCAAATGTTCATTCGGATTAAAAACCAAAATAGAGTTGTAAAACAGATTGGTTAAAAAAAAACAGAATTGTAGCAAAATAGAAAGTGGAAATTAGCAATAGAAAAGAGATATTGAAACTAGTGAAAAATGGCTTAGAGAGTTTAAGTCTACTATTGTAAGTCATCCATAATGCTGAATTGTTCTAATTATGACTCAATCCATGTAGGAAATCATTGCTCGTGGATCGGAAGATGATTCGATGTAACCATTGATTGTAACCCAAGAGTATCCATGAAGATCTCTGACTTACACAAGATTATCCGACTTATGCTTCTATTCATCACAAATCATGAGTGTTCTTAAACTTATCTAAGTAACACTCATCAAAGTTTGAATTAGAAGTATGAGTTAGATGATCTTATCATAAAGAGATTCACATAATTAATATGTAAAACAGAAATAAAGAATTAAAACATCATTGGTAGGATGAACTTGCTCCGACATCCTTGATTTCTCTAAGGAGAGTCTAGCCACTCATAGCAAGGTTCATAGTTGCAGCAATAAGAAAATAAAGAAGATGATAGATGAAGAAGATGATGTAAAACAGAGATGCAACTTGAATCCTTCTTTGATGGTTTCTCAAGAGAATTATAATAAGAACTAAAGGAATAAAAAATCAACAAAATCACTCTTGATGTTCTCATTACAATCAAGATCTCTCTCAAAAGAAAATTACAGAGAATTATAGAGAGAAAATGAGAAAATTAAATATCGAAAGAGGGACCCAAGAGGGACTCCTTCTTTGAAATCAACCCTTTAATTTATAACATTCGTAATTGGGTTATTGGGTCGACTTTTCGGATGATTTGATTCGAAAAGACTATTCAGTTACAGCGGCCGAGCCATCTAGAAACTTCAGTACAAATCTCAAGGCAAGATTCCTCGCGATCACCGTGGAGCATTAGGGAGCCACCGCAGAGTGGTGACGTGGTAGCTTTTGCTACTCATCTTTGGTTGGTTGCTCTCTCTTTGCTTGCATGTTGTAATGAAGCTTCTTACATGATTTGTTGGCTTCCAAATGTGCCTTATTTACCTGCAATTAGTAAGAATTCTCATTAGCTTTATTAATTTGAAAAATTAATATAATTTGCTATTATTTATAGGAACTAACATTTAAATGTTGATAATCTTCGTGAATTTACGGTCCCAAAATCAAATTATTGGGACCTTATCAGCAGTAGTGAATTATTTTTTTAATAAAAAATTGATAGTTAACTTGGCAGTTATAGAGGATAGTAATACATAAAATTTAATGATTATTTTCAGTGTTTTTTTTTTTCCCCCTTTTACTTCTTTTATAGTGAATGATTGATTGTACCAAAAAACATAAAAATTCAAACTATTTAACTAATAAAAAATAGATCCATTAAACTTAAGATGATTGTTATAAAATGTAAGAGAAATCGAATTCAATTTAGATTGTTCATAAATAAAAGAAACAAATAATTCTTAAAACTTTGAGTATTTTTTCTTGTACTATTCTCCTTTGATTTCTTAGTGAAAAAGATTGTTCTGATCCATGGACGTTGGCATACTGCCAAATTATGTAAATCCTTGTGTTTCATGTGTGTGGTTTTTATTTTATTTTTTTACTGCTTAGTATTTTCACAAACTGGTATTAAATCTAGCAAGTTCGTATGAATGGTAGTCAAGATTTCGAATACGAAATTCGAGGTTGAGAGATTCGATAAGAATGACATTTTTAATCTGTGGCAAAGAATGGTGGAGGATATCTTAGTTCAATAAGGCATGGCTAAGTCGTTTAAAGGAAAGTTCAGTAAATTAGAGAATATGATAAATGATTGTGAGGTGGTTCCTAAGTTCAAGAGAACTGGTTGAGGTCCCTTCTCTAATTGACTAGGAAGTTGGCTTATCGCAGCTACCCATGTGCATTGGCTATGTAATCGAGTCGAGGTGGACTATGATAATTCGACAATGTGTAGCTAGTGATTAAAAAGGCCAACGATTGTTTGCGGTATTAGCAGACCGTTGACTAAGTCAGTTGATTCAGGTTTAAGGTAGAGTTGTATCCCAGGCATAGGTGATGCAAAGTTTGTTGTGGAAGACATGTGTAGTTTCTCTTCAAGGTGGATTGATGGGCACATGTGACATGTTATTGTCCCAAGTATTGGGTGTGATAGAATTAAAGCCAACGTGAAGATGTTTATACAATTGTCTTGAAAATTGACACTACGTGGATTTGGAGTCGCCACCATTCTTTTAAGAAAATGGTGTGAATGGACATTTGAAAAATAGATTTGAATTTTTTTAATTTTTTAGTTACTCTCTTATTGATTTTGCATCTATCTACTGAAGATCTAGGTAAAGTGTTTATTTAGAAATAAGGAAGGTGTTAGGTACCATATTTCTTCAAACTTAGGTGGTAATCTTAAAATTTGTCATTTTCAAAGAAAAAAAAAAAAGAGATTGGTTTTGTACCCTCGAGTACGAGGAATTTTAATTTTGTCCAGGTTTCTTTATTGATTAAGGAGGCTTATTCATGTTAATGCCTTGAGAACACAAGTTTTGAAAAATGTGCTTGGTAGTTATGGGCCCTTTTTCATAGAAAAATGGTTCCAATGTATTTAGCCTTTGAAAATATTTTTTGTGGTAGGTACAAAGTGTGTAGGGATTTTTTCCAAAAATGATTTTTTTGAAAATGGTCTTTAACCCCTATTCTTTCAATCGAGCTGAAGCCCAATTTATTGGATGTAGGGAAGGGTGACCACTACATCCTAAGGTTGATCTAGACCAGAAATAAAAGAAGAGAGAGATGAGAGATAAAAAAAAGGGAAGATGTAAGGGAGAGAAGGGGGATCGCTACATTTGTTCTTAACCTTACCTTGTTCTTGATTTGTTTCTCTTCTTTGTGTAATCTTATTTGTCTTCTTGTGATGACTATTGAAGCTTGATTTTTCTTTTAGTATAGAGATTGAGGGTTGAGATGTTTGAAGTGTAAAGACTTAAGATTGATGGACTTTAGGTTGAGAGTTGGAATGATTTTTAGTGTATGGATTGAGATTGTGAAAGTGATTTAGAAATTTGAGTATAGATTTTAGAGAGAGAGAGAGAGAGAGACAGAGAGAGAGAGAGGCTTGAAAGAGAAGATTCAAACATGAGGGGTTTTGTGAGGAAGGGATGGGCTTCTATAGGGTTCTGAAGTTAGTTTTAGGGGTAAGATGGTCCAAGGTAAAAGGTAAATGAGAAATGACATAGGTTTTAGGTATGAGAGGTTTTTGAATTTTTGGGTTGAGGAAGGGTAGTTTTTGAAAAGAGGTTAATTAAGTGTGTTGCTTTTAATCCATACCCATGGATAAGATCTAAATAAATTAGTTATATAACCCATACTTATATTGAGTGAAGGTTAAATTAGGGGTGCAAGTATTGGGTTAAAATTTTGGTTAAGATAAGGGATAGGTGATGAGATTTTTGGGAGGTGGATTGTGGTGATAACGTGTGTCAAAAGTGGAAGCATGAGGGGATGACGTGTGGTGGAGTATAGAGATGGCTTGTGGAGTGATTTTTAGAAAAACTGGTGTTAGGTGGTGGCATGTGGCATTATGTAGGGATGGTGATGGTGAAAATGAGATTATCTTTTTGGGAGATGGACTGTGGTGATGACATGTGGCAAAGTGGTTAGGGAAGGTTTTGACTTCGGTCAATGGACTTTGAACTTCAAAATAGTTGTGGACTTGTATATTGGGCTTTTGATGATTTTGACTAAAGTGGTGGATTTATGAAAATGGTGATGAGGATGAGCTTATGAATTTGAATGAGTTTGAGTGAAGGTGGGTGGAGGTTTGGATTAGTTTGAACTTAGGATTGGTTAGGGGTAGGGTTAATGATTAAATTTGGGTTTAGAGGGCTTTGGGGCTTGGTGGGCTCTAGGGAAAATTGTGTTGAAACTAGACGTAGGGTTAGGAATTGGACTTGGTGGATCTTATGATGGACCCTTAAGTCAATTGGGGACCTAGGGATCTCTTATTTGGAATAAAAAACAATTTTTTGAGGGCTTAGGTCCTTTTTTATTTTAAAACACAATTTTCTAATTTTTTTGCATATAGCTTGTTCAAATTGGGGTGTCTACAAGGGGTGTACAAGAGATTTTTAGGGCTTGAGTTTGAGATTAAAACCTTGGGTGTTTTTTTTTTTTTTTTTTCGTATTGTTCTCCTTTGTTTTTTTAGTGAAGAAGATTGTTCTGATCCGTGGATGTAGTAGGCGCACTGCCGAGCCATGTAAATCCTTGTGTTTTGTGTGTTTGAATTTTATTTATTTTTTTCTATTTATTGCTTAGTAATTTTAAGAAACTAATATATTTGATTTAGCTAAAATTCATGTATTTTATTATGATAATAAACATCATTTATCAATCTATAATTTTTATCAATATTTATATTATCTAATATATTCGGTGAGAGATATGTTAGTGAAAACATCTTAAATGATAATAATAAAAAACTTAGTTTCATATAACTCCATTGAGAATCCCATTAATGAAAATCTCATTTTTCTTAAATTAACACCATGTCAAATATTATTTTTTATTTATTTTATCAATAACGCATAAAAAAAACTATTTGTTTATAAAAAATGTTATATTTGTTTAATAAAAATATACTAACAAACAAAAAATATAGAGACTACTTTTTCTTTTAAATTTAAAACAACACCAACAACAACGATAATAATAATAATTAAATTGCATAGTTTAAGAGTCCATAAATTAAAGAAATAAATAATACATTAAAATATATATGAGAATACTAATTACAAAAGAAAAAAAAAAAACCCTTAAAGTTTGACAGTGTGTGTGAAGAATTTTACACAGAGTAGAGTTAGTACTTGAGTAAAAGTGTAAACTAGTTTTCAAATTTTCAATGAGTGCATGAAAGTTGTTATTAAGAAAAAAAAATTAGGATTTGAGTAAAAGTAACTCAGACAAAAAACTTTTTATAATTTTCAAATATATCAATATAATAAAATACAACGGTAGGACCCACTTATCAGGGATAAGTTTTTCATAATCTATAATTGTTTTCATCTTCTCCACCTTCAACTTTATTATTTTTATTTTTCTCACCTCTTCAACTTTATTATCTTTTCTCTTTCCTCTTTCTTTTCCTTTTCAATAAGGCCCATTCAACTTTACTATATTTTCACTTTTACCCCTTTAATATCAAAGATGATTTATCCCCCTTAACCCCAAAGAGGATTTTGACACGGCACAGACAAACTCTAGTAGTTATATAAATCTCAAGTTAAGTGATATATTGAGTGAATCATGCTAATAGAAACATCATATAAAAAAATTAATTTGATATAACTTTGATAAGAGTTATGTGAATGAAAATCTCATGTTTATTAAGACCACGTGAAATATTGTTTTCTAGATAAATTTATTGGCAACCTATCTATTGTATTTTTATTACAAAATCTCCCTTCAAAGTAGAGGTGTGAAATAAATTTAAAAAGCCACATGTCATGTTGCAAGGAGGGTGCTACTGAAATTTTGAAGCGGACTGCCCGATTCGTAGTCGTTCAAACTAATGACGTATCCCTTTGATTAAGATCTTTTATGATAGAATAAAATAAAAGGGTGAATCTCCATTTCATGCGTTGAATATGACGAGATTCCGAGTTTGGTACATTGTTCATTTAATTCCCAAAACATGCATTCATCAATTTTATAACTTATGAACTCGTGAGTTCATCACTTTTAATACCTACGAATGTGTAGCTATACTAGTGAATTCACTGATTATAAAAGGGACGAATTCACTTAGAATGCATATTTTTGAAATTAAAATGAATAGTATACTGAAATTGGAATTTGGATATAAGTTGCGCACGTTTTGGAAAAAATCTCCCCCCCCCCCCCCCCTCCTTTCCCCACACACAAAAAAAAAAGAGCAGCCATTGATACCCTGACTTTCAAAAATTGTAGGAGAGAGAGAGAGAGAGATGAGTTCTTGTTTGAATGAAAGAGTGGAGGAGAATGTGCACTATGTGAAAATACCCAAATATTGACGGCCTAGAACCGTCGAATTATGGATTCATTCGACAGTCTCAACCGTTGAATTGGGGCTTGTCGAAAAAATATTTAGCGCCTGAAAACCATAGAATTTTATAAATTCAACAGTTTTAAACTATTGAATCTGATATTTTAAACATATATATATTAAAATAATTTAAAATTTGATGAAGAATTTAACAATTTCTATATCAAATGTTTAGAAATGTGAAACAATACTTATTAAATCTGAACCAATCAAATGGCTATCTCAATTTGAGCTTCGAAAATAATTGGTTGAGAAGAGAAGATCAAGGATTTGTGCTTAAGTTCTTCGATTTAAGCTTAAGTAGAAGAAGACGATCAGCAACTTTATAAATTGATCGATCGAGAGTTCGAGAGATCGAGAGAGACAGAGAGGAGAGATCGAGAGAGACTAAAAGAGGAGAGATCGAGAGTTCGAGAGATCGAGAAAGAGACTTACAGGGAGAGTTCGAAGGAGAGACTTACAGTCTTACAGAAAAAGTTAATGAAAAATAGAAAAACAGAATGAGAGAGGGAGAGTTAGATGGGCCGTTAAAACGATAAAAAAAAAATCGGTGGGCTAAGCCTGTCGAATTGTTTTGTGGGCCTAAACGTGGGCTTTGGACCAACGAAATATAAATGACGGCTTAGGGCCGTCGATTTTATCGCTACAATGATGCCGAAATATTACTGTTTTGACGTAGTGGTGAAGGAGATTTATAATGGAGTTTTGGAGAAGAATAGAGGAGGAAGCCACTCATAAAATTTAGTTTGGCCCATGTTGTTGTGAGTATTGGATATAACCCTTTTGTTTTCAAATTGATGACATAATCTTTGACCTTTTTCTACTTTGAAAATCTAAAATAAAATGACCTAAACAACCTTTTCCTTTTAACTTATGTATAAAGCTAAGAGAACCAGAGAAAATCACACTGGATCTAATGCAATGTTTGATAGCATCTTTTTCGATAAAGTACACTCTTGAAAACTAAAAGTTAATGGATCCGTTTATTCAAGTGGATGGACTCACGAAATGAGACTGTTATATCTAATGAATGGATAAACGACATAGAGTATCAAGTGCTTAATCAATAAATGCTTTTCCTAAAAAATAAAATCTCCTATGCATTTTATATATGATAGTTGATTGAATTCATGTAATCATTTCATAAAAGTGTATACCGAAAAGTGTCATATGCTCATCAAAGCTGTACACGACCTAACATTTTGTGAACTTCACGAAAAAGAAGCTCTCATATCAACACATCAGCATCTTTTTAACTGTTATGATCAAGCCAACAGCAGCATAGTTATGGACCCCAAGATTATAAAAAATTAGTTATCTAAGGAAAAATGAAGCAAAATACACTATCTTCAGTAATTTTTTATATATTAAATATACAGTTAACTTTATTGTTGGACTGTATTCGCAAATGGACCCATGTGATTAGGAATTTACACAAAACCTCCGAAGAAGAAGGTTAGAGAAAAAGAATCGATGGAGTACATAAAAGACTCCAAAACTTTTTTTACAAGAGGTCAAAGGTGAGGTTTAGTATATTAAAACAATTTATCCTGTAAGTTCAAAAGCACCTTAAAAATTGCTTATTCTTGGAAGAAAATTCATGGTATTTTAGCTATAATGAATAAAAATTAGGGGCACTGAGGATATTTTCATTAGTATTTCTTTATAGATCGATTGAGGTCCAGGGTAGTACATCGTAAGTTTGAAAACATAGGTGTTTCTCAAATATTCAGCAAATGTAGGGGGCATGTCTAAAACTCTTTCAATTTCTTGGAAGGTGAGAATCAAGCTACGTCTTGATTGTGTTATACGACAAGAGGCATCTTACTCATAATTACTATTTGTTAACCAACGAATTGGATTAAAATTTTATCCTTTTATTTTTTTATTATTTTGACATTGCAGGGAAAAGTTTCCAATTACGACATGAGGAAGCAAACTCTTAAGCAGTTTTCTTCAGTGAAATCTCTAGTCAATTACTATAGTGTGCAAGTGGCCCAATAGGACAAGTCGATGATAAAAGCTTCATTATAAACATTAAGGAACATTTAGGGAGATTACCCTATAATACATAATTAATTTAGGGTTTTGTTAACATGTGCAGTAAGTGCGAGCGTTATGACGCATTAAATACATCTTTAAAATTAGTTTTCCTACCTACAATGGCCTCAAAAAAAAAAAAAAAATCCTAATAAAAATACCCTCAAACGCTTATCTCCAAAATGTATTTAATGCTAATAAGGGCACTTGTTAACAGAGCTAATGAATCCGACTAGCCTTTCTAACTTAGTAAGATTTCAACTCTTACTAAGGGTTGTTTAGTTCAACTTGTGGTATCCAAAAATATGATCTGATGGATAGAATTCCATCAACTTTGAAAAAATATTCAGTAAAATATTAATTTTCACCAATGAAATTTAATTTTAAATTTGGGAATTCCGTGAACGTCCGGCTGCCGTCCATTTTAAAAACCTTGGATCAAATCAAAAAAATTCTTTTTCGAATTTTTTTTAATCTAAGTTTTTCCATGAAATCTAGAGGGTTGTGGTGTTGTCTTGCCCAATGTGGTAATCCATTTGATCTCAAGCTAAGTTAAAATCTTACTATGTTAATAAGTAAAGTGTTTTTCTTAATCTAATATATTCTTCATGATAGTATCTGAAGTGTCCCACACTCAAGATTAGTGGAAGGAAGATGCCTGGAGCACTACTAAAAAAAGAAAAGGAATTTAATTAGTAATAGGAAGCCAAACGGAATAGAAGTGGTTGGACACCAAAATTTTGGAATCCCATAAATGGCCACACATGTGCCTTTAATCTTAAGCTTGTGATCCAGAATGGTATTCCATTCCTATAACTACTAGGGGTGCACATTGGATCTTGCCAAATCGAGAATCAAACCAAGACATTTTGGACTATAAAGGAGTCCCTTTTTCCCTCATTTTTTTAGAATCCCTTCCATATCCCATACTATAAAGGAGCTCCTTTTTTCTCTTTAAAAAAAAAAAAAACAAAAACAAAAACAAAAAAAACAAAAAAAAAAAAAAAAACCTTCCATATGCATACTATAGAGAAGCCCTTTTTTCCTTTTTTTTTTTTTTTTTTCTTTTACTCTCCACAATTGCCTTCCCATGACTCGAACCCTACAAGAAAGTTGGCTCTGATACAAAATGTTAAGACCCATACCAATACTTCAAAAATACCTAGGCATTAAAAAAGTGGAAAGTTAAGTCTTAACCCTAAGGATCATATCATATTTGTTGATAACAAATTAAAAAATTGTACCTTGAGATTCATGAAAAAAGATCGCAAATGATTTTTTTATTGATTTGATAAAAATAAGAGTACAAATCTCAATGTTGTCCTCCGATTAGTAAAGTACAAAAATAGATATGGTGACGTGTGTAGCTTTCTTTTCTCCGTACTTCGTGCAAGATCAACTGAGATGATTACTTTGATGGTGGTTTCATTGTGATTGATCTTTTCTAAAGTCTTTATGTAGATTTTTTCTTTCTGTATTTCGCGTTTCATTGACTTAGAGTGATTTCTTGACTTCCGGAGAAGGATTTTAGGTTTGATCTTCTCTTTGATCGAAGTCTGAGTCTTTTGAAGAAATTTTCTTTGTCTCTAGAGGAAGACTTTAGATCTTCATTTTTTCTAGAGAGAGGACTTTTATCTTTTGAGAGAAAGTGATCACGATCCCTTCCGAATGAGCAAGACTTTGGTATTTAATATTTATAGACTCGGAAAAATTTAACTTTTCAGTTATGTCTTGACTTAAAGAGTTTTGATTGGTTGGTCTCAACACTAAGTTCGTCCAAATCCAATTTTAAGGATTTTATAGATAACTGGTGGGCCAAACTCATTTATTTGGGTGTAGGGCCCAATACTTAATATGTGGATCACTTGACTTTATTTAGATCATGAGTTTTATCTACGAAAATCCAAATCCAAATTATATGAGACCCGTCTCAATCAATGGGTCCTAATTAAGATGTGTAGGCCAAACTCTGATTTTAGGGACTTTTCAATAACTTAAAGAGTTGCAAGGTCTCTTTAAATTTAGATCAGTCAAATCTAAAAATCTAAAATTAAAATAATAGAAGAAGAAAAGTTGATCTCAAGGAAGATGAGAAGAGATGCCCTTTAGTCTGGTCTGTTATTTACAGAGACCAGATTAGGGTTTCTAGGGATCGGAGACCTTCCATAATTACAAAATTACCAAAACCCAAATTCTATGCGAATAATCTTCAGTCGCCAAGCTTCTGCATAAATCTCGACATTTGACTCACCGACATTACCGCGGTGCCCACGTTAGCCAAGACATTGCGATTCAACTAGGCCTAAATGACTTGAATTTTTGTCCTTGGTCTTGTTTCGAATTTTAAATCACAGTGGTAACTTCGAATTTTTTTGATTCGCTTTGAAACTTTGTGAATTTTTTCTATTACACATAAATAATAGTAATTAATTCTAAAATATATTATTTAATTAAAATCTATAATAAATGTAGACTAACCATGCATCATGTCTAATGAGGGGATTTAGTATGCAATTTATCCATAAAGTTCATGTAATAAGGGTTCCAAAAATCACTTTCTAGACCCTGATCATTGAAAGTACCTTGACCCACTGTCCCTTTCGCTAAATAACGAATCAGGGTCCGATTTATAAAATTGGGGATTTAGAAAAATGGGGTGTCACTACCTAGTTTAGGTCTATGAACTATAGATAACTTTAAAATGGATTGGGTTGATTCATGAGTAATGTGTAAGGGGTCAGATTTCGAGTTTCAAAAGGTGTTAGGTATCGAACCCACCTGATCAAAATGATCAGTCTCTACTACGATCCAAAAATATCCTATGGTGACACATTCAAAGACTAAATGTCAAACTAGGGTCCAATCATCATTAAATTGCATTGATTTACTAAACAAATCTTACGGCTAAAATAATTACATGATTTCTCGAATTTCACATCATAGAATCCCACAATTTAATAAGACTTACGCGATACCAAAATTTAGTGAATCAATTTAGTCACATTTGGAAGAGTACGAAATCAATTTTTAATATCACGTAAACAAAATTAGTGAATTGACTCATTGGCAACATTTTATCAAAAAAATCTTATTTTTAAACCTCCTATGTGCACAAAAAATCGATGAGTTAGCCGACACATTTTAATTAAAGAAATTTTATTTTATTTTATTTTTTTGAATCGCCGCGTGCACTAAAATTAGTAAGTTAACCCACAAATTATTAATCAAAGAAACATGATTTTTTGACTTGCTACGTGTACTAAAATCAGTGAAGTAACCCACAAATTATTAATCAAAGAAACTTGATTTTTTGAATCGTCACGTGTACTAAAATTAGTGAGTTAGCCCCCCTTATTTCACAAAATCAGCGAGTCGATCCAATAATATTAATGATCAATGAGTAGGCTCTTTAATTTTGTATAATAATTAATTTGATCAACCTATCAACACCAAAAGTCAATGAATCAATCCACTAATACTTCGGAAGCTCAAAGATTACTATTAGTGCCATGTATACCAAAAATTGGCGAATCAATTTTGGTGCATAAAAAAGTGAAATCGAGAATAAAAATAAAAATAAACAAGATAGAAGCAGAAAAAATATTCTCCTAACCTATCACCATGCAAAAATAAAATAAAACCTAGAAAAGAGTGCAATAAAAAAAAAATCTAATCTTATCGATAAAAACTCGGAACCGCATACAAAAAAAAATCCTAATCCTATTGATACGCAAACATAAGAAATACATGTAAAAAAATTCTAATCCTACCAACGTATACTAGCAGAAAAATAAAAAAAAAATCATAAAAATGTTTTCCTAATCTTATTGACATGCGGAAACGATCTAAACATATAAACAATGCATCTCATTCAAATCGCAACAAAATCTCTCGTGGTAAAAAAAAAATCTTCTTATAACCAATTCTATGGTGATCATAACGCCAAAATCAAAATGAAACTTCAATATGGATGGGGGCAAGTTTAGCATACAAAAAAAAAATAGAGAAAATAAAATAATAAAATAAAAATGGACTTACCTAAGAATAGCAGACAGATTCCTCCAGGTATGACTCGAAGATCGATGAGTACTCGCTGCTGAGAGATGAGGACAGAGAGGTAGACGTTATTATACACGTGTAACAATGTTGTAACAGTAACTTTAACAACCCAAGTAGAGAAGTGGGCGCGCTGGGGCGCTGTATTGCAGAGAGGTGAAAGAAATGATTGTAGCAAAGGCTTCAGTGGACTGTAAAAGAGAAAAAGAGAAGCAGGTTTTATAGAGAGGGATAAGGAGGCAGCAAAGGGGGTGTTAAGAGAGGTGTTGGAAAATGAATGCAAGTGAAGAGGGAAGGGCTGTGGCTGGAAGAACGTTGGGACAGCAAGGGGGGTGTTCTAAGAAGTTGCTGTGTTGCAGGTTCTAATGTAGAAGAAGAAAGTTGTAGGTTTTTTAAATGGGGAAGAAAAAGGTTGTTGGTTTTTCAAAAATGGGAAAGAAGAAAGTTGTTTTTTTTCTCCCTCCCAATGGTTGCTTCCATTACTGTTTTTATGGTAGTTCTCCAACAAAACGTGAGAGAAAGAGAGATGGAAGAGAGGACGTGTGATTATGGAGAAGTTAGAGACGTTGTAGGAGAAGAAGAGCTAAGGACGTGGGGTAGAGGAGTACATGGGAGAAAAGGTCATGGAGAGAGAAGAATTCAGCCACCAAAGAAGAAGGGATCGAGAACGAGGGATCGAGGACTGTAAAATCATTGATAAAACTTGTGAGGGTAGATTTGACTGATCTACACTTCTTCATAGTATTCTAAACCTTTTTTTAATAGTTAATTCTAGATAATTCCATCTTGAAAAGTTATTTTAGTCATTTACGTAAATTGAATTGGATTTAAAGTAGAAAGATTTTTGGATTAACGTTGTCTTTATGGTTCGACCCCTTGCTTGCCAAGATTTTCTTTTGTTCTTATTTTATCATAATCTGCAGGTCGAAAAAATTGGCACCGCTACCGGGGACAACAGTGTAATCCAACATTTTTTATCCAAAAATCTGATTTGATTTTTTGTCGATCAAAATTTTTGTTTCAGAGAAATTCGAAAATAAATATCGACTAGATTCCTGAAGTTAGTAAGAATAAAATCTTAAAATTTGAGTCAATTTCATCAGAATTTTACCTCGACGCCTTAGTCAACTAAGGCATCAAAGTTAAACATCGAGATTCGTACTTAATATTTTTACGAAAATTTTCTTCAGATTTTCAAATCTCAATGAACACATAATTTTTCTAAAATTCTAAGTTTGATTTTTATTCTATTTTCAGTTGAAGGATTCGATGAGGAATAACGTGGTTGGAGAGTTTTATTCCACCATCCGAATACAATTATTTGATGAAGAAATAAGAACCTTATTTTTTTTTAGTTTTTGTTTAAAATAAAACTATAATTGATAAGGTCCCAATAATATCATTTTGGGACCGTAATTTCACCGAGATTACCATCATATAAATACTAGTTCCCTTACAATAATAATAAATTTTATTAAATCCCAAATTAATGTGACTAACAATAGTTTGTTACTAATTTCAGGTGAAAAGGGTACTGTAGACACCCCATTTTTGCATCCGCCTGATTAATCAACTCATCAACCCGATCGCAAGGATTCCCAATGATGGATGTGTATTCCATTGCTTTACTTTGTTACCAGATTTGTTTCAGAAATCCAGATAAGGTATCTCGAATTGACAAAACCTTAGAAACCACGCTACGCTAGGAAAGTACGACCCCAGAAACATAGAAATCATCATCTTGCAGACCAAAAAGAAGCTTCACGATAAAAATCACTAAAAATTACCAAATTACCAAAATACCCCTAACCTCAAAACAACCTTAGAGCCTACGTTACGCTTAGGAAAACCCATTCGAACACATAAAATGACAAATTGGAACCAAATAAATCATTTCACCAATTTTAACAGAATTTGACAAAATTACGAAAATGCCCCTCATAAAGTTCACAACCATTTCACACAAAAAATTTCATAAATAAAAAAAACTAATATTTCCATTGAATTCCTTACGAAAAACCGATTCTAAAACATCCTAGAACATTAAAAACCGACTTAAAATGTGAAAAGTCCTCTCCGGGGGCAAAACGGTAATTTCACAATTTTCATGATAAAAAATTCCGAAATTAATAAATAAAACATTAAATAATTAAATTTAAACATTAATGAAATTAATTTAAAAATTTGAATCTAAAAAATCGATTAATCGGACTCTCAGGCAAAATTGTTGAGGGTTCGTGGGATATTTCTTTAAGGACCCCTCCATTTGGGGGTCCAAAGAATTAAAGAAAGAATAGAGGGGGGTTCTCCAAAATTAAAAGTAAATCAAGCAAGACTAAAGTCAAGGTATTAAAGTCAATCAAGTAAGACTGAAGTCAAAATTAAAGTCAATTAAGCAAGACTAAAGTCAAGATATTAAAAGTCAATCAATTAAGACTAAAGTCAAAACATTAAAAGTCAATCAAATAAGACCAAAAGTCATAATAGAATTATAATTGATTAATAACTCTATCTAATAGAGTTCTAACTTAAAAATAATTCTACCTAAAACAATTCTAATTAAAACACAATTCTACCTAAAATAAAGTCAAATTAAAACACAACTCTAATTAAAAGATCTCTAATTAAACACTAACTCTATCCAAATCAACCCCTAAAAACATCTATAAATAGAGGTGCTCACACCCTATTTTCGTATCAAATTATAAACCCTAAGAGAAGTAGGTCTAGAAGCTCCCCTAGCCCCCCATAAACCCTAGTTTTGGAGTCCCAACTCCTTAGCTAACATCCCTCATTCAATTTTAGTCTAGAAAACACCCAAAAGCCTTCTAAAAACATCTCCAATTCGCACGAATTTGAAGAGTTCAGATTCAAAAAACAAGGAGATACCTTGCCTCGGAGTTCCGAAGTCAAATCCGGAAGCAGAACGTAGCAAGGGAGCACGGTACAAGGAGCTTTTTTGTTAGATCTGAGGGAGTAAAGTCCTTGCATCGGAAAGGTATTTTTTTTTTATTTTTTTATATAGGTTTTAGCAATGTAATTTACTTGGGAATTTAGTAGAGACCGGCTTTGGCCGGGCGGGGTTGGTGCCTAACACCTTCCAACCCCGTAACTTGATCCCCGAATTCAGTTTTTTTTGGTTTTAGATTAGCTTTTATCCGTTTAGAGTCATTGATCGGTTCCTAGACCGAAATAACTAGGTGGCGACTCCCAAACCTCAAGGGTCAAAAGCGGATCCGCACACCCCGCGGATCGAGGGCGCTTTCAGTGGCGACTCCACTGGGGACATTGAGGATCAAACTTGAAAAACCCCAAGTATGGGGACATTGCCAATAACCTAGTTTTATTTGTTTTGCTTATTTTATTTAATTTTTAGTTAGTTTCATGTTATTGTTTCTTTATTATTTTTATTCTTGTTGGTACGTCATTGATTGTTTGATTCTACTTGGAGCACTTTGATTTGACATATCATCTTTATGGTTTAATCAAGGGCCATTCGGAATGATCCGAAATAATACGAGATTTCGAAGGAATACTTTTATTAAGGATGAGATTTTTGGACCATCATTTTTTTTAATATACAAGTATATTTGGATTGAAAATTTGGGTGCGTGCTTGATTTAACATTTGACCGTTTTCCTTAAAAAAAAAAAAAAAAAAAAAAAAAAAAGATTTTTTTAGTTATTTGTTTTTTCGCTTATTAGGTAGGTGTTCGTTTTTATTTTAGTTTATTAGGCAAGACATGCTGTCCATTGACAGCATATAGAGTTTAAAAAAAAAAAAAAAAAAAAAAAAAAAAAAAATTTTGAGTTTCTGCCAACAGCAGCTACTCTTGGTGTGCCTTGAGTACAAAATTTTGAAAGTTTTAAAAACTCAACGATTTTAAATGGGGTGTCTTAAGTAAAAACCTTTCTTTTAAAGTTATTTCCAACGTCTTCTTCCCCATTCGGCTTAACCAATCTCGACAGAGCGTTCTGCTGCCCAGAGGTTTCCAAACTCCATGTATTAATTTATGAAGCTCGAACGATCTAGTCATAATTGTTTCGGGTTTGTCTTCGCAACCGAGCAAGAAAGTGGTGAACTAATGGACTGATAAGGGACGAGATTTGCTGGAGGTTGGAGATCGCGTGACTGTGTTCGATGTTGATTTTCTTCATCACGGTTTTTCCCAGATGAATACTATGTTGATTATAACCGTTGTGAGGTTTTCTTTTTTACGATCGATTATTCACTTATTTGGGAACGTGTGACTTCGATTTCAAGCGCAAGGAAAGTTTTAAATCCCGTTGCTTTCTTCAAGTAAAAGTCTCCAATCACCATTAGAGAAGTTCATAAAGAGATTTCTCTCGCGACGGAACTGAAATGGTGAACAATTCGTCGAAAAATCCCATGTTACAGGCTGATCTCGACGCTGTTATAGGTTGATCTCGACGCTGTTATGAGTTGATCTCGACGCTGGTCTGCTGTCATGAGTTGATCTCGACGATTAGTTTCTGTTGATCTCGACGTTAAGCTGCTGTTATAAGTTGATCTCGACGGTATGCTGCTGTTGATCTCGACGTTAAGCCACTGTTGATCTCGACGTTAAACTGTTGTTATAAATTGATCTCGACGTTAAGCCGCGGCTGATCTCGACGACAAGCTGCTGTCATGAGGCGAGCTCGACGTTATCCTGCTGTTTTAAAACAGCAAGGCTGATCTCAACATGTGCTGGATGAGGTCGGATTTTGGACAGCAACGTATAATCTGTTTTACAAAACTATTTTGAGTTTTTTTTAAAAAAAAAAAAATCGATTTGTTCCCTAAAAATAAAAAGGGGGGAAATTAATTTGTTTTTTAAAAAAAGAAAAATCAAAATAAGAAGTTTTAACAAAAGGAAAAAAAGGAAAGCAAATCAATGTTTTTTCAATGTTTTCAACAGCAACATATGCTTGTTGTATGGTTTTATTTCATTTTCTAATTTTCTTTCGATTGGGCTCAATTTTAAAAAAAAAAATAATAAAGATAAAAAAATAAAAAAATGAACAAAACCATCCTCATTATCTCATCAATCATCATTATACCTTCAATTCAATACCTTAGAAATTTCGAATTATTTCGGGTCGCCCCAAAACACCCTTGATTGGACTATAAAATTTATCCAAAATATTGCGATGATCGGGACTATAAACTACCATGATTGGTATATGAAGGTGATGTGCATGCTTATTTCCATGGTTCGGACCATATTATTAATTCATGATAATTGCCTATTTAATGTGCCATAATATCATTGGGAATGCATGTTTGATGTTGGTCATAATGTTGATCATGATTAAATGTTTATGTGATTGAATGATGCTTATATCCATATAATTCATGTTCTAATTGGTTTGATTGGGCCATGGGCCCATTTGTTTGGAAAAGGCCCCGGGCACACCCCACCTTACTTCGCACACACCACATGCACGTTTACCGCTTTACTCACTTACACGTCCCATTTAGCCAACGTGGCACTAGTGCGTGGCCCGGTCTCTTCGGAGATGCGACGTCATTCATGAAACCCACAACTCCAGTCACGTACCTTAGGGTATATCGAACTGGGGCATCAATACCGTCTGATCAGGTGATTCTGAGAGACATATTGATGCACCCATGCTGGGGTGACCTGAGCCTTTGTCCTATTGTAAGCCACACAGTCACATGTCCCGATTGCCAGCGTAGTACTAGTACGTGGTCGGTCCCCTCGTGGGATGCCAAACCATTTATGAAAGCTACAACTCTTGACTCGTACCCGTAGGTATAAAAGGTAATCTAAGTATATCAACTGCACTTCTTGGTCAAAACCGGTACCTAAGCAAGATCTTGCCCCGCTGTACCCTACTGTACGAGGGGGATAGACTACGTCTATTCTAGACGAGAGGTATTTAAGTGGGCCCTTGCTCAGCATTGTGCGCCACCTCTCAACTGGAGATCGAACTGGCTGTTTTTGGCTTCAGAGAAGTGAATTGAGGTTTTAGATTATCACCTATACGGTATATCAAACCAAGTCACCACGTATCGAAAGGTATATAGGTGTGCTTGGGCAAGGGTGGCCAGATAAAAATGCATTGCACGTAGTAAGCCTAGAGTCTAGAAACCTTCCCCATAGGTCACGACTCGAACTTATCGTGGGTGTTCCCGGGTTGTTTATTGAATGGAGTCCGTTGATTGATGAATGTATGTAAGTGATGTGAATGATGAGATCCGAGTGCATAATTGATCTCAAGGATAAAAATGTTGCTTTTGAAAAGTAAAATGGGTGCACCGATCCAATAAAAAAATCCATTCTTTTACAATAATGACCCAGTCCATCCCGATCCAACAATCATGATGGACCGGGCCAGTTAAATCAAAATGGAAATCGAATTTTCAAAGAAGAAAAAGAAAATATTTTTCAAAAAAAAAAAAAGAGATTATTTTCCAAAAGAAGGCTTCTTTAGAAGAAACATTTTTCAGAAAATATATTTTCCAGAATAAAATATTTTCCAAAAGAAGTGTTTTCCAGAAAAAGTGTTATTCTCTAGAAAAAATGTTTTCTAAGAAAAAAATGTTTTCTAAAAGAAAAATGTTTTCCAGAAGAAAATATTTTCCAAAAGAAAAGAAAAAAAAGGAAAAATTTGCAAAAGATCTATTTTTGCATGAAAAGTTTTTATGGACCGTGGAAAACTACCAAAAAATGTTGCAAAAAATAATCAGATTTGTGAAATAAAAACATTATTTTCCAATATTTTTCAAGAGTGCAACATAATTATTTTTCTTCTGAATAATCATTGAATGGATGAATTTTTTAACGGATTGGTGCACAAAATTCTATAAAATCTCAGGATTCATTTAAAATGTTATCAAGGGGGTGACACTGAAATTGGTTAAATTCACCTTCAAAGAGGTTTAAGGGTTATCATTGTATCTAAGCTCAATCGTCCATCTTCTAGCTAGGGTTGTAAATCCGGTCAGTTAGAGTAAACGTCAATATCAAGTCAACAGTCAGAAATGACCTCAAAATTTCTCAACATCATCCAATTGTTCTTTGAAAATCATAGTGCTTCAATCCTACCGGTTGTAAGCAATGTCTCAGTTATCATCAAGCCCGTTTTGGGTAGTCTTGAGTTTTCATGGGTCATTTGGGTTAGCTCGAGTCTTTTTTTTCTAGCAAGGTCATGTCTTCCTTAGATTGAGTCTACTCTTTCTTATTGAATCAAGTTAGTTCGTCGAGTTTATAGAGGTGTCTGTCGCCCCTTCTGAATTGATCGTACAAAAGAAATTTTTGAATATCTCGAGCGCATTAGCGAATTAACTAATAATCTAGCTTCAAGACAAGAAGATAAGAGTCGGGCTCAAGAAAGCAAAGGTCATTGACCTCGGAACAGAAATAAATTCCTAAAGAGATTCAAATAGAAACTATCTTATCTCTAGAAGAACACAAGGGGATAATGAATTTTCTCAGAAATTTCAAAAGACTTGTTCACGTGGGCCTATGAGGATATATTAGGTGCAAGTTTGGGTGTTGTCTAACACGGATTATATATTGACTCGTCTATATCGATGGAATCAAAGAAGATGTTATAAAATATATCAGTATTATCCTCACTACATCTTAAGTTGCAAATCATATATTATCAGTCGATATGGGGATACCTTTTGAATCGATATCTGATAATGGGTCGTACTTCCAAGCATAAATCACTACTCTGTGTTTAAAGTTGAAGATCCGGAATCACAAATCATCCCCCTACCATCCTCAGATCGATGGAACGGTTGAAGCAGTTAGTAAGAGTCTCAAGACTATCATCAGGAAAATGTGTCAATCACATCGAGATTGGTCAGAAAAATTATCATTCACGCTATGGACATATCGAACCTCAATTCGATACTTCACCGGAGCTACTCCCTACTCCTTAGTGTATGGCATAGAAGCAGTCTTGCCATTGAAATGGAGATTTTGTCTCTCAGGTTCTGTTAGAAAGTCAGTTGTCAGAAGTAGACTGGGTTCGTCAGCAGTAGGAAGAATTAAACTTGATCGAAGAAAACGAGTTAAAGCCCTGTACCATGTGCAAGCTTATCTAAGAAAAGTCATTCGTGCATTTGACAAAAATGTCAAAACTCATCATTTACAAGTCAAGGATTTAACTATCAAAATTGAACACTACTCCTCGACTATAGGAGAAAGTCTGAACCCAATTGGAGAAATTCATTCATTAAGGAAATACTGTCTGGAAAAGTCGTCAGACTTCAAGATCATGATGGAAGTGAACTACCAGAGTCAACCAACCTTGACCGGATCAAATGGTACTACATTTAAGGAGGCCATCTTTGGCCGAATCAATTCACCTGTTACCCAGTTCAATATCTCCTTTCTCAACCCCTTTGCAGCCTTTTCAAAAAGAAAAATTATGCCTTTTTCTTTCTCAGCTCGATCACCTAACCTAGGGGAGGGAAATTCGAACTACGTCTTGGTCTGATCCCAAAATTCTGGGGTACATAGGCAACCTGAGAAGTTACTTCAGGCCCGACCACATCAAAATAAAAAAATCTATTTCCCACACAAAATATCAAAAAAAAAAAATTCAAAAGAAAAAGAAATTCAAAGTGGGAAAGAAAATTTAAAGAAAAAGAAATAATTTAAAAGGAAATGCCACACAAGGGGCATTTGGGTTTTTGAGCCTCAAAATCCCTTTCTTTTTATACCCAGTCCCAAGCCTACCTATAAAAGTCCTCCTAAGTACCGTGCGAAAAGTCAAGGAAGATATCAAAGCATGATCAGGCAGCAACTCCAGAAGTTTAGAGACAAAATAAAAAGATAAAAAATGATGAAGCCTGCTAAGTTGAAAACCCGAAAAGGGCGACTTAGGCAAAAATTAAGGCGAGCTCGCAAGGTAGAAAATCTGAAAGGACAACTTTGGCAACAATTAGAGCAAAGAAAAAGAGAAAAGCTCGCTAGATCGAAAACCTGAAAAGGCGATCTAGGCAAAAGCTAGAGCAAGCTCGCTAGATTGAAAACCTGAAAAGGCAATCTAGGCAAAAGTTAGAGCAACAAAGAAAAATATGAAAAGATCCCAAGCTGAGAGCGGTCCGAGCTGAAACATTAGAAGTCCGAATGACCAAGTTCAATACTTAGCTTAAGCCAGGCATAGACTCAGAAGCCACAAGTATCTTGTCTATGATCGATCTGAAAATGTTTACTTCCCCAAGTGAACCAAGGGAGATAAAGGTGAATTCTATGATGAGTCTCGAAAGGAAATAATTTTGTACTCTTGAGCCTGACTCAAAACCTTTAATAAAATTAATCAAAATTAAAAAGTTGAGTCTTTATTGCGCTTGTGGTAATCAATTATTTCAAACCTTCATACAAGGGGCATTTTCTTTCTTTGTTAATGTAACTTTTCCCCCTTATACTAGGGGCATTTTTTTATGATGTGTTCAATTATCTTCAATGTCACATATCATTGTCAAACTAGAGGCATTTTGTCTTCGAGCAATGTTAATCCTAAAAAATAATAGGAACCCCAAACTTAAGGTTACCCTCTTGATAACAGTTCTTTTTCGAAAAACTTTTGAGGTTCAAAAGAAATAAAAACTCATGTTTTAAATTCATAAAACTTTTTGATACATCCTTGAGGTTCAAACAAAAGCATTTTGGATCTCACATAGGAGATATGGCATTCTTTCATTCTCCAGATTCTTTTCAGATCCAATCATTCTTGGAATCGATCATTTCTCTTCCAGATTCATTATATCTTCTTCCAGATTCCAGTATTCGTTCTCCGGTTCGTTCCAATCATTTTTCCCAAATTCATTCATTCCTCTGTCAGTTTTGCTCAGATGCCGCCAAGGGTTAACTTGGATTTTGTTCAGATGCCGCCAAGGGTTATCTTGGATTTTGCTCAATTTCCGCCAAGGGTTATCTTGGATTTTGCTCAGTCTCCACCAAGGGTTATCTTGGATTCCGCCAAGGGTTATCTTGGATCTTGCTCAGTCTCCGCCAAGGGTTATCTTGGATTTTGCTCAGTTGCCACCAAGGGTTATCTTGGATTTTGCTCAGTCTCCACCAAGGGTTATCTTGGATTCCGCCAAGGGTTATCTTGGATTTTGCTCAGTCTCCGCCAAGGGTTATCTTGGATTTTGCTCAGTTACCGCCAAGGGTTATCTTGGATTCCGCCAAGGGTTATCTCGAAAATATGCTCAGATACCGCCGAGGGTTTTCTCGGAATTATGCTCAGATACCGCCGAGGGTTTTCTCGGAATTATGCTCAGATACCGCCGAGGGTTTTCTCGGAACTATGCTCAGATACCGCCGAGGGTTTTCTCGGAATTATGCTCAGATACCGCGAGGGTTTTCTCGGAACTATGCTCAGATACCGCCGAGGGGGTTTTCTCGGAATTATGCTCAGATACCGCCGAGGGTTTTCTCGGAACTATGCTCAGATACCGCCGAGGGTTTTCTCGGAATTATGCTCAGATACCGCCGAGGTTTTCTCGGAACTATGCTCAGATACCGCCGAGGGTTTTCTCGGAATTATGCTCAGATACCGCCGAGGGTTTTCTCGGAACTATGCTCAGATACCGCCGAGGGTTTTCTCGGAACTATGCTCAGTTACCGCCGAGGGTTTTCTCGGAATTATGCTCAGATACCGCCGAGGGTTTTCTCGGAATTATGCTCAGATACCGCCGAGGGTTTTCTCGGAACTATGCTCAGATACCGCCGAGGGTTTTCTCGGAATTATGCTCAGATACCGCCGAGGGTTTTCTCGGAATTATGCTCAGATACCGCCGAGGGTTTTCTCGGAATTATGCTCAGATACCGCCGAGGGTTTTCTCGGAATTATGCTCAGATACCGCCGAGGGTTTTCTCGGAACTATGCTCAGATACCGCCGAGGGTTTTCTCGGAATTATGCTCAGATACCGCCGAGGGTTTTCTCGGAACTATGCTCAGATACCGCCGAGGGTTTTCTCGGAATTATGCTCAGATACCGCCGAGGGTTTTCTCGGAACTATGCTCAGATACCGCCGAGGGTTTTCTCGGAATTATGCTCAGATACCGCCGAGGGTTTTCTCGGAACTATGCTCAGATACCGCCGAGGGTTTTCTCGGAACTATGCTCAGTTACCGCCGAGGGTTTTCTCGGAATTATGCTCAGATACCGCCGAGGGTTTTCTCGGAATTATGCTCAGATGCCGCCGAGGGTTTTCTCAGGAACTATGTTCAGATTATATTCAAATTATGCTCAGTTTATATTCAAATTATGCTCAGTTTATTCTCAGATTATGCTAAATTTATGCTCAGGTTTTACTCAGTTTCACACAGTGCACACACTTGCATATTTGCACTTTTTAGTCAGGGAGAATTCTCTAAAATTCAAGGATCTGACACCGTCAGTGAGAGTTTGCGCTCAAGGACCTGACAACCTTTTAATTCGGGGAGAGCTTTACCCTCAAGGATCCGAACACCTTGACGAATTGCTAAATCAGGCTGCAAAATGAACTGTCACTAGCTTTGGCATTCAGATATCGCACTATCTACCAAAATAGATTTGCTATCTAGTTTGCTTCAACCCTCTGCCAAAAAGGGGCATCTGTAGACACCCCATTTTTGCATCCGCCTGATTAATCAACTCATCAACCCGATCGCAAGGATTCCCAATGATGGATGTGTATTCCATTGCTTTACTTTGTTACCAGATTTGTTTCAGAAATCCAGATAAGGTATCTCGAATTGACAAAACCTTAGAAACCACGCTACGCTAGGAAAGTACGACCCCAGAAACATAGAAATCATCATCTTGCAGACCAAAAAGAAGCTTCACGATAAAAATCACTAAAAATACCAAATTACCAAAATACCCCTAACCTCAAAACAACCTTAGAGCCTACGTTACGCTTAGGAAAACCCATTCGAACACATAAAATGACAAAATGGAACCAAATAAATCATTTCACCAATTTTAACAGAATTTGACAAAATTACGAAAATGCCCCTCATAAAGTTCACAACCATTTCACACAAAAAATTTCATAAAGAAAAAAACTAATATTTCCATTGAATTCCTTACGAAAAACCGATTCTAAAACATCCTAGAACATTAAAAACCGACTTAAAATGTGAAAAGTCCTCTCCGGGGGCAAAACGGTAATTTCACAATTTTCATGATAAAAAATCCGAAATTAATAAATAAAACATTAAATAATTAAATTTAAACATTAATGAAATTAATTTAAAAATTTGAATCTAAAAAATCGATTAATCGGACTCTCAGGCAAAATTGTTGAGGGTTCGTGGGATATTTCTTTAAGGACCCCTCCATTTGGGGGTCCAAAGAATTAAAGAAGGAATAGAGGGGGGTTCTCCAAAATTAAAAGTAAATCAAGCAAGACTAAAGTCAAGGTATTAAAGTCAATCAAGTAAGACTGAAGTCAAAATTAAAGTCAATTAAGCAAGACTAAAGTCAAGATATTAAAAGTCAATCAATTAAGACTAAAGTCAAAACATTAAAAGTCAATCAAATAAGACCAAAAGTCATAATAGAATTATAATTGATTAATAACTCTATCTAATAGAGTTCTAACTTAAAAAATAATTCTACCTAAAACAATTCTAATTAAAACACAATTCTACCTAAAATAAAGTCAAATTAAAACACAACTCTAATTAAAAGATCTCTAATTAAACACTAACTCTATCCAAATCAACCCCTAAAAACATCTATAAATAGAGGTGCTCACACCCTATTTTCGTATCAAATTATAAACCCTAAGAGAAGTAGGTCTAGAAGCTCCCCTAGCCCCCCATAAACCCTAGTTTTGGAGTCCCAACTCCTTAGCTAACATCCCTCATTCAATTTTAGTCTAGAAAACACCCAAAAGCCTTCTAAAAACATCTCCAACTTCGCAACGAATTTGAAGAGTTCAGATTCAAAAAAACAAGGAGATACCTTGCCTCGGAGTTCCGAAGTCAAATCCGGAAGCAGAACGTAGCAAGGGAGCACGGTACAAGGAGCTTTTTTGTTAGATCTGAGGGAGTAAAGTCCTTGCATCGGAAAGGTATTTTTTTTTATTTTATATTTTTATATAGGTTTTAGCAATGTAATTTACTTGGGAATTTAGTAGAGACCGGCTTTGGCCGGGCGGGGTTGGTGCCTAACACCTTCCAACCCCGTAACTTGATCCCCGAATTCAGTTTTTTTTGGTTTTAGATTAGCTTTTATCCGTTTAGAGTCATTGATCGGTTCCTAGACCGAAATAACTAGGTGGCGACTCCCAAACCTCAAGGGTCAAAAGCGGGTCCGCGCACCCCGCGGATCGAGGGCGCTTTCAGGCGCTTTCAGGTACATTCGGAAACCAACAAAAGAAATAACAATTATGGTTACAATACGCGGGCCGAAAGGAAGTTTCTAGAAAAATATCGATCGTTGGGTGCCACGTCACCGCGCCGCGGCTAGCCAAGACCGCGCCGCGGTCATTTCGAGGAATTTATCCTCGAGATTTTTACAGAAGCTTCGGTGGTTGTAACTGATTGGGTCATTTGAATCAAAATCCGCTAAATCACCCTGATTACCCGAATAAGAATATTATAAATTTGAGGGTTGATTTCAAAGAAGGGGTCCCCTCTTGGGTTCCTCTTAGGCTCTTTTCTTCTATAATTTTCTTTAGTTTCCTCTCTTTAATTCTCTGTAATTTTCTATTGAGAGATCTCTTGAGTGTAGTGAGAACATCAAGAGTGCTCAATTCTTTATCTTTGTAATTTGTTGGAGAGCTATAAATAAGGATTTTAGATTGATCATCATCTTCTTCACCCATGTTCTTCATTCTGTTATTAATTTCTGCAATATGAATCTTGCGATGATCGGCTAGACTCTCCGTAGAGAGGTCAAGAATGCCGGAGCAATTTCATCCTACTTATGTTGTTTTAAATTCTTTCTTTCTGCTTTATGTATTAATTCTGAAATTCCTCTTAGAACAAGACTAGCAAGCTTATACATTCAAATCAAGCTTAGATGATTGTTACTTAGATAAGCTCAAGAACAATCATGCTATGTGAAGAATTGAAGTATAAGTCAGTTACACTTGTTTGAAGTTAGAATTCTCATGAATACTCTTTGGTTACCATCAATGTTTAACTCGATTTATCTTCCGATCCACGAGCAATGACTTGCTACGTGGATCGAGTTATAATTAGAACAAATCAGCATTTTGGATGAATTGCAAAGGTTGAATTGACCTCTCCACACCCTATTTCCTCAATCTCTATTTGTAGTTTCAATTTCATTTACAAATTAGTTGTTAATTGCTTCTCTATTTTAAACAAATCAATTTTGTTTTTTAAGAAAAATCTGTTTTCCAATTCTGTTTTGGTGTGTTTATCCGAATGAGTTTTTGAATCCAAACTGTCCCTGTGGAACGAATTCGACTTGCCCAAAGTCTTAGTTCAAATCTCTATCTCTGCATCTTTATTGCAAGCTTTACAATCGATCAATAATACTTTTTTCTTTTAGAAGTTTTTAATTTATATTTAGAATTTAATTTTAATTAATCTGAGAGGGCTCAGACTATAACATAATTAGGGGAGGACGACAGTAGGATATAACTGTCTCAGCTCCTCGGGTTCGTACACCAAGTTTGGTGTCGGTGGCCCAAGTTGACTTAACTCGATCAACGCCCATCTAGTACGGGAGGTAAAAACTTGAAACCCCCCTAGAACTTTTGTAAGTAGGTTTCTGTTGAATTTGAGTGAGTTAACTACACGTTTCTGATTGCACATTGGTAAAAATAGCACCCTTACGAAGATGACACGAATAAGATAAGAATCTATTTTCATCACCGAGTTCTTGTCCTATTAGGAAACTAATTCATATTAGCCTAAAATTAATTAAAATCTGATTAGACTCGACCATAGGTCCCATCGAGCTCATTTGGTAAAGTTAGCCTGAGTTGCACCAATTTCACTTCTTGATCGAAGCTAGTACCTAAGCGAGATCCTGCCTGGCTATACCATACTGTACTAGGGGGATAGTTATATCTATTCTAAACGAAGAGGTGATTTAAGAGTGCCCTTGCTCAACATTGTGCACCACCTCTTATCTGAGGATTAAACTAGCTGATTTTGATTTCAGAAAATTGGGTTAGAGGCTAAAGTTATCCCTTTGAAATAGTTAAAAGCTATCTAGTCTAATAGGAACCCATAAAGCACGTGTGAATTCCTCCATCTTTTCTGTGCTAATCTGTAGTGTATGTTGAAAAAAAATAGATATAGAACCTCAAGCAGATTTACATCGTCATGTAGTTTGGGAGAAAATCATGGACCCCGTGCGTCCTATGTGATAATTATGATCATTCTCTAAAGTGTTGTCCAAGTCTGCCCATAGTTCGTACTAGACTGACCAATAGGCGTAATTCTCAAAATTCTTATTGGATGCCAACACCTAGTTCATTCAATCAACCATACCACGTAGATAATTGGTTTTCCTCAGATACCAACCTAATTAAAATGAATTCACTTAAAGTAGTTACTTTGTTAACCAAGAAGACTTTTATATGTACGACACCTCAATGAGGAATTCAATTATAATCCTCCAACAATCATATGATTCTCAACAATTCTTCGATTATAGAACTGTAGAGACAAAGTCAACATCCACTCATTCATATTTGTCTTCTCCTCAATCTTCGTCATTACAGTCCTTGATGACTGAGTTTCTAAAACAACAACAACTCAATCAATTACAACAGTTCATCTAACATCAACAACAACATGATATTAATCAAACTATAATCAACTCAAAGAAAATTGATAAACTAATCTCGAAAATTTCACCATTCTTTCAAAATAACCTTAGTGACTAGTTCCACTCTTTGAGGATTTTGATGATTGTCTATCAGTAATTGATAATCCCTTTTCAATTGAAGTTTAAACACAAATCATTAGATTACAGTTCCAACTGAAGCAATGATAGAAATCCAACTAAGTCGACTCATTATCCCCTTAGAAGAAAAAAAGAATGATCAGATTTGAAATGAGATAATCCCCGAGAGTCAAGTTGTGTTTCAAATTCCTAATGAGCAAGTTGATTGTACATAGTTGATTAAAAAAATTGATCCACCATCAGATGAGACTGTTGCCTAGGAGGAATCAAGAATTAACTTTAATTTTTTAGGCACACCAATTTCGACCATTACCGATCCAATTTTGTACCCTATTCGGCCTATTATTTCACAAGATTATAAAAACCTTTCTTGTCTTACAACTCCCATTCTCTTTGGGAATATGATAGTTGAAAGCTATTTCAAAAAGGTGATGACATTAAGAATTGAGGACAAACGAGGGATGTCGATCATTTTACAAAATCATTTTTATATCCTAACGATGATCCACATCTATGTGCTTATCATTTAGGGTAGGAAATTGATTGTCGTCTTCATCAAATTAAATGTTAAGAAAATACCTAGGAATCAGACCTTTTGATAGGTCTATTTGAAAGTGTTAAACTTAGCGCTACTTAGGAGGCAACCTATGTGTTTTTATTTTTGAGTAGTATAGTTAGGATTTCTTCCACATATACTTCCTTCTCCTAATCGGTAACTGCTTCTTCCTTGAGGATGACTCCTCAGTCTCTACTGCCTTCCTCCCGATGATGTGAGATGTCGATCACATCAGAAACTTTGACTGGGGGAGTTCACAATCAATTTTCGTATATAAAATATAGGTCCAAAATCAATTTCTTATTGAGGTCTATAATTACTGGAACTATTGTTTCATCAAACATGTTTGAATGGTCATGATCACTTGTGACCAATGGTTCAAGAGAGGTGATCGCACTCACATCATTTTAGGGTGAAACCCAATTGTGATGGGCAACATGGAAGTTGTATCATGCACCATGACCAATAGTAATAACGTCCCCAAACTTTGGAGATTGAATCAACAATTTCTTATTTAAGTTATAAATTTATTTCTACAACACAAGATTCTTAAATTCCCCTGTCCTCTCTCACTAGGGTGTTCGAAAGAGAAAATTTCATTTGCTCTATATAGAAGATAATTAATTTTATTAATGAATATTAATCATCTATTAATCCAAGAGATTTGATAATAAACTATAGTTCAAGGAAGATTTATATCCTACTTAGTAACAAAGTTCGTTATGTAATTTTTTGGTAGGGCTTTGATTCGGATAAATTCGTGAAAATTTTGTATAAAAAAAAAAGCCGGAAAAATGTTAGGAAACATAAAATAATGTTTTGCCAAAATCCATTGTATTCAACCTCCTAAAAACCTGATCTTGTTCTTGATATTTAAATGTCGAAGAAAATAAAATTTTGAAGTTGAGCATAAGTATTTTATCATAAACCACGATCAATCAAATAAATCATCGATTAATTCATTGATTTGCCTAATTAATCAATTAGTCCCTTGTTCGGAGAATTTTGTGACTATGTTGTCAGGGTGGGTTACCCTGAAAACCACTAAAAGCTTAACAAAAAAATTGACCAATATGCCCACCCAACAACCCAAAGGTGGGGAACATAAGGTGTGACACATAAAAGAGACAAGTTCCTTAAATTATCTTATTTTATTTTCAAAATAGTCGTGATCCAGAACGGTGTCCTGTTTCAATAACAACATTAGGTGTCTACGTGGCACATTTTGGTTAGAATTCAAAACCACTGGGCTTCATGAATGACTTGATTAGGAGGCCAAGGTGTTTAAACACCAACTAAAGTGTGCCACGTAGTCACCTAACCTATTTTATAGGAACAGCACACCGTATTGGATCCTCAATTTTGTAAAAAAAAGTTGTGATAATCTGACTATCCCATGTGACACATTTAATCAACTCTCTTGACATAACAAGTTTGGGAACCATAGATCTATATGTCTCGGGATACACAGTTCCCTCGGGATACATTTTTAGGAGAAAGTGCAGTTTTGTATCATGAGGCATACACATTTATGGTTTTCAAACTTGTCATGTCAAGAGAGTCGATTGAGCGTGCCACGGAGAAGCCGTTTCCCTTAAAATGAATTTTGCCCCCTTAAGATGTTATCTACAGTGCAGTCGATCTCAGGCAATCGGTTTCTAAGATTCAATAGTTAAATCGGAGATTTGCACCTGTTCCCCACACACATTAAGGGTTTTCGACGGGTTGGCCCCAAACACAATGGGTTATCCCATGGTGCCTTGGGTTTGCATGTGCGTGCAAGGCTTAGCCTCTTTCTCTCTCACACTCAAGTTGAGCATAAGTCTTATATTTACCCAATGTGAGACTAAATATTTAGAGATTTATCTCTACAACTCTCAAAAGAAAGAAAAAAGAAATTTTTTTGATTTTTCAACTATCACAAATAAGGAAACCATTCTCTTAATTAAGGTTTCACTAAAAATGGAAAAACCCTACACCAACCACACTTAAGATAAAATAAGGTCTTGAGTTCAAATCTTGCCCCCAACAAAATCCAATAAATATATTAACTATGAATCCTACAACAACAACTTCTAGAGAAAAAAATATAGTTGAATTTTCTTTCTTTTAGATGTAAGAAATGTATTATCAACTACAAAGTATAGAAAAAGAATATAAAGTAAGATTAAGCTTTCTTAGGAAACTTAGGCTGCAACTCCTCTCACTCTTCTTAAGTCTTCGTAGGAAACAATATTGTGGATGATGTTAGGGAGGACTCACTAATAGCAATGGTGACACCACCACCAATTTTCCCAACTCTTCATCGTTCCTCATTGCCAATTAAATATATAAAATTAAATGAAGGGTGAATCTCTATTTCGTAAGTTGAATCTGACAAATTTTTGAGTTTAGTACACTATTCATTTTAATTTCCAAAACATGCATTCACCATTTTTATAACTTACAGACTCTTGAATTCATCACTTTTAATATCTATGAATTTGTAAATATATCAACGAATTCATTGATTATAAAAGTGACGAATTCAGTCAAAATGAATGTTTGGGATTTAAATGAATAGTGTACCGAAACCGAATTTCGGACAATGTTTTAGAAAATATCCCATAAATGAATTGTTGACAACAAGTAAAATTTGGGATACCATTAGAAGCGCTCTCTCTCTCTCTCTCTAGATTTACATTTTAAGGTTTGGGATTTTATATAGGCCTAATCCTTTTTTTTTTTTTTACTTAGCATATATGGGCCTAATCCAACTCCAATGGGTTGGCCTAGTGGCAAGCCAAGCCTTGATAAGCTCCCCAGGAAGGGTAAGTCAAGTGTTTGAACCCATGAAACAATGAATTCCTTGGGACCACCCTCCAGGATTTGTTGACCCTCGACTCAATCAATTGCACATAGGACTTTCCGAGGGGGTGGTGTGTGTGACTGTGGGATTAGTTTCACCCGAAGGGAGGGGATAGCCACGATAAGCAAAATAAAAGTTAAAAAATAGGTCTAATCCTAATTGTAAACAACTATTGAAATTGTTTGAATGAGTGTTACAATATTATTTAACATTGAGATAATAACTTGAGCCAAAGTTATATAATGTTTGAGTAGCATGTTCTAATCTTTAATTGGGGTGTGAAAAATAATTTAAGAAATTAGGGTATAATAAGTAAAAGTTGAGGTGCCAATGACAAGTCTCATTATTTAACACCCCCATAAAACTAGGACGATGTCTACGTAGCGCATTTTGATTGGAGTTTAAAATATATTACCCTTAACTAGGCCATTTACTACATTGCACATAGCCCGATGTATTCAATCTCCAACTGAAACGTGCCATGTAGACATTGTATGTTGTTATATTAACCAAACATGTTTTTGGATCACTAACTCTAAATTAAAGGATCATGTGCGGGCATTTGATTCCAAAATTTTGGTGTCCAACCACTTCCCAACTTCCCTTTACTAATTTGATTCCTTTACTTTGTTTATTAGTGCTTAAGGTATCTTTCTTCCACTAGTCTTGAGGGTTGATGTCATCAGATATCGTCATGAAGAATATATTAGATTAAGAAAAATACTTTACTAATTAACTTAATATGATTTTAACTCTTACTAAGGGTCCTTGAGCTCAAATAGATTATCACAATGGGCAATCCAACACCACAGGCTTCTAGATTTCATGGAATATTAAAAAACAACTCTTTTTGGAATTATTTGAAGGATTTTAAAATGGACAACATTTTGGAGAGTGTGGTTTGAAAGGAATAGGCGTATTTTTGAAGGGAAACAGAAAGACTGTCCAGATATAATTATATCCATTTTGGGTATTATCTTTTGTTGGTCCAAAGTATATAAGGAGTTTAGGGGTCTATTTTTTGAGGACTTTTTGTGCAATTGAGATGAGATTTGTTGCTTTATAGCGGATGTTTGTAAGGACTCGCCAAATTGGTTATCTTGACTGACCTTATTCTATTTTATGAATGAATTGTTATTTATCAAAAAAAAAAAAAACTTATAGGATAAATTTTTTTAATATGTTCAACCTCACTTTCGACCACTTGTAAAAAAAGTTTTGGAGTCTTTTATGTACTCGATTCTTTTTCTCCAACCTTCTTCTTTGGAGGTTTTGTGTAAATTTGGTTCCATTTGCGAATACGGTCCAACAATAAAGTTAATTGTTTATTTAATATAAAAAAATTATTGAAGATAGTGTATTTTGCTTAATTTTTCCTTAGATGATTAATTTTTTTTTAAATCTTGGAGTCCGTAACTATACTGCTGTTGGTTTGATCATAACAGTTACAAAGATGCTGATGTGTTGATGAGCATACAACACTTTTAGGTATACTTTTATGAAATGATTACATGAACTCGATCAACAATCATATATGAAATGCATAGGAGATTTTATTTTTTAGGAAAAGTATTTATTGACTAAGCACTTGACACTCTATGTTGTTCACCCATTCATTAGATATAACCATCTCATTTCATGAGTCCATCCATTCGAACAAACGGATCCATTATCTTTTAGTTTTCGAGAGTATACTTTATCGCTATCAAACATTGCATCAGATCCAGTGATTTTCTCTTGTTCTCTTAGCTGTATATATAGGTTGAAAAGGATAAGGTTGTTTAGGTCATTTTATTTTAGATTTTCAAAGTAGAAAAAGGTCAAGGTTGTGTCATCAATTTGAAAACAAAAGGGTTAAATCCAATAGTCACAACAACATGGGCCAAACTAAAATTTATGAGAGACATCCTCCTCTCTTCTTCTCCAAAACTCCATTATAAATCTCCTTCACATTCTCCTCCTCTCTTTCATTCAAACAAGAACTCATCTCTCTCTCTCTCTATCTCTCTCTCCTACGATATTTGATCTTAAAGAATCATGCAATATGTACAGGACACACCTTTAGAGGTGACTGTAATCTCTGCAAAAGATCTGAAAGACGTAAATCTCTTCTCTAAGATGGATGTCTATGCTGTCGTCTCTCTTGCTGGTGATACTGCTACCAAACAAAAAACCCCAGTGGACAAAGATGGTGGAACAAACCCTAATTGGAATTTTCCTATGAAATTCTCCATCGACAAAACCGTTGTCATGCAGAACCAAACTAGGCTTGTCTTTCAACTCAAATGCCAACGAAGTCTTTGTTTATGTTTATGGGAACAATGCCTTGGAGATAAAGAAATTGGAGAGGTTAACGTACCCGTCAAAGAGCTTCTCGAAAATCGTGGAGATGGAAAATCTCCCCAACACGTTGTTATCGGGTCATGAATCCCTCTGGAAAACCTAAAGGAACATTGAATTTCTCTTTCAAATTTGGGGAAAATGTTAGCGATACAGGGGATACTGGTTGGAAGGAACCAACACCAACACATGATGCGAGTCTCAATAGGTCGCCGTCGGATCAGTACCAAAGGTATTTGGTTTCTCTCTGGATCGATTGGGTTGAATTGAGTTTTGTAAAATTATTTTATTTTCAAAACATTAAGATATGTTATATTAAAAAAATATATATCAAACTTAAGTACAATTTATTTTACTAAAGAAATGAGTTAATTATTTTTTTCAAAAATTAAAATCATTTTCTTTACAATTTTCAAACTTTTAATTTAAACAAGATGACACACTTTATAAGTTCCAATATACAGTTTATGTGGATGCAAAATCCTGGATCATCTTAAAGTGTCTAGAGATTGGTTGGAATTCCTCGAGATTTGATTTTCCTTGAATGTGGATGAAATTTTTATGGATTTGATGCTCTAATGCTGCGTAGTTTAGTATATATATATTCTTATGAAATTGATGTTCTAGATATGTTGCTTTGAAAATTAATGGTTATGAACTGTATTACTAGAATTGTATCTTCGTTGGATGTTCCATATGCGAATTCATGATTTGAAAAATGCATTTCCATGATATTTAAACGCATTCATGATGTTGAATAATGAGTTTTATTTGTATGGGAATTTGTTTTATGTAAAATTCTATTGTAAACGATGTGTTATTTATGTGCTTTTGTAGCTCACCCTTTTATTTTATTTTTCCAGATATCGGTGAGGTTACAGCTTAAAGCTTGAAGCTGGTGTGGGCTTTGTTGACTTTTGGGTAGGCACCAGAGTGGAAGATTTGATATTTTTAGGTACATTACCGTCTTGGCAAACCTTTTCTACAAAATAAACTATGTGAAGTTTAGTATTGGATATTGTTGTTAGCGTGCTCTATAGCCATTAAATCATACCAATGTGGTTTGATGTATGTGTAATGTGGATGGTTAAATATAAATGTGTGGATTTGTGGATGTTAAATTTTTAGTGTGAGCAAGGATGGATAATATTATGGAATGAGAATGAATATATGATACTCTCTCCCTCTCTCTCAATCTCCTAAAACTTTTCAACTTTTCCTGCCAGTAATCATAGAGTGCAGACCCTTAGAGATCACTCTAATCTCTACAAAAAATCTCACAGATGTGAATCTCTTCTCAAAGATGGACGTCTACGTTGTCGTGTTTCTCACTGGTGACCTAGGACAAAGATGGTGGAAATAACTCTAACTAGAATTTCCCCATGAAGTTGTTCGTGGATGGAATATTAGCCAATAAAAAGATGGAGAACCGATCAAATCTTGTCTTTAAACTTAGATGCCAATAAAATTAAACCTCTCTTTTTTTTTCTTTTTTTTCTTTGAAAAGGTATGTGATCGAAGCCATTCAGATAAATAAATTTGGAGAGGTTAAAGTACCCGTCAAAGAGCTTCTCGACAATCTTTGAGATGGAAAATATTCCCAATTCATCAGTCCTCCAACAAGGCTAAAGGAACCTTGAATTTCTCTTATACATTTGGGAAAAATGCCAATGGTATGGCGGACCCTTCTCCTTGGTCGTACCCACCACCTGATATGAGGAAAAAGTGGGGGTGCCAATAGCAGCTCTCTCTCCTTTTTATTTTTTAAAAATAAAGCCCTACTCTATGGACTAACAGATCATTGTTTCAAACTCTTTAATTTTAAATTATCAATCACATTTACTTTTAATGTCTACTTTTGTAATGTGGTGGAATCATAAAATTCCATACTTCTCATTTAAGAGCCTTTGATTGATATTTTAATATTTATCAAGTGCCAATTCAATGTGTTGTTAAAGTTGAGTCGTGATAACCCTTTACCCTCTTAGAAGGCAAAAAGTAATTTTGGTAAGTCAATCATTGAAAAAAGAATAATGATTTTCTGACTCACCCTTTTAACATATGCCCTCATCATAGAACTATAGATCATTTGCCTCGAGAAACGTAAAAAATTCTTTTGTATCCCTAGGAAAATGATCTACTATTCTATGATGGGGCGTATGTCAAAGAGAGAGAGGGGGAGGGCATCAGATTATCACGACTCCTAAAAAAAAAAAATCTTTCATGCATAATATATAATAGAAAAACACTTTTCTTTTTAAGTTAGTAAGATTTCAAATCTTAGTAAGGTTGTTGAACTCAAATGGATTAACAAATTGGGAAGCCAATAATATAGTCCTAAGGAACTTAGACTCATAACGGTTGTAGTAGTTTGGTTCCGATTCTTATCGGTTTCGGGTCCCGTTCCAAATAAATGGATTCGGAACCATAAAAAATCACGAGTACCCATCGGTTCCGATTCTCAAGAATCGTGGATCGGCAATTTTTGACCATTAGTTTGTAACTACTTTTCATGGGATTAGAAGTTTCAGAATGGGCTGAATTTTTGTGAAGATCTCACCGTAGAGATCATCCTCACAAAAAAAAAAAAAAATCAGCTCATTTAGAAACTTTTTAGTCATATAAGACAAAATTTTGTCTACCAAATGTTGTCCATATATATATATATATATATATTATAAAAAAAACAATTAAAGATTAATTATTTCAAATATTTTCATTTTCATAATACTTAATACAAAAATTATTTATAAATATACTCCACTCAAAGATTTTATTTGTATATATTATTACGCTGTATTTGATTTCATTTCTAAGTATTCTAATTATATCCCATACTAGGTAGCAGTAACAAAGAATATAAAAGTAAAAAAGAAAAAGAACTTAATAAAAAAGTCATGCTAAGATGGTAAAAAGTAAAGTGTAGGAAAAGAATAAGAAGTTAAAAGAACTGTCTGTATGTATGAGTGGTGGTAGAAAAGTCAAAAAGAAAAAGAACTTACATTTTGAAATGAATGCATATTCCATAAAGAACTTACATTTTGAAATGAATGCATATTACAAAAGAAAGATAATATACATGTGTGTATGTATGAGTGGTGGTAGAAAAGCCTTTTGTTTGGAAGCTTGGAATTTGACTTTTTATTGTGTGAGGTGAAGATCATGGTTTTTAGATCTTCATAATTCTTCTCACAAGATGACCATGAGATGGTAATGTAGAGTCAGGATTGTTTCATTGAGATTTCTGCATAAAAATATATTAGGACTTTTAAACCAAGGATAAGTGATCTCAATGAACAAAAGGGTTAAAGAGGATGGGAGCATGGTACTCCAAAATATAGTATTACTTAACAATATCGGCCTAGAACGATATGAAACATTGACACCAAAATATTCATTAGAATGTATCAATTTGTATGATAATATTTTGAAATATTTCAATAACAATTTTCTCTTGAATATAAGAAATTAAATATTATTAGCTCATCATGCAATTCAACATTTATTTGTTTGATTAAGTTGTGGAGACAACAATCTTCTAAAAAGGTTTGAAGAATACTATAACATTTATTTATCAATTTCAATAAGTTATGATGAAATTTGAATATTTACAATAATAGTATTAGAAAAGGTTAAGTAATTTTTAGGTTGATTATAGAGACTTGGCTTCCTACTAGAGCAAAAGCAAACAACATAGGAAGCTCTCTCCAGTGTCAATCCAAAGAGGGTATAGAATCTCATTTTAACTTTCAGAAGTTTTAAGACTTTATAAAATGTTTTATATTTTTCTACAAACTTTTAGAATTCCATGGTCCTTCCAATATTCTTAAGGGAGAAATTTCAAGCTTCATGATGTTGATATAGTAGAAATATCTCATTCTCATGATCTCCAGACCTAAGTCTTTGATAAATTCTCTTATTCATATCTTATTATTATTCAACTATAGTTGTTCAAGTACAGAGCTACTTAGGGCACTAGGCCTCGTCCTTCTTACCTTCTATAGTCCTAGAAGCCATAAAAGAGTAGAAGAGAGTCAAACCATTATCTTAAAGAAACAGAAGACCGTAAATCAAAGACAAATCTTTTGAAAGAAGAGGACGATCAAGCAAGTACCAACAAAAGAAGAAGATCAAGTCAACTATCAAAGGATGTTAACACGGACAACACTAACGAGGGCTAGAAGTGAATCAAGCCACAGCCAAAGAAAAAAGCCAAGGATCAAGAAAGGAAACTTGTCACATAAGCCAAGGAGATCGTCATTGTAAACACCCAAATTTGAACGGGCCCCCAGTCGAAAAAGATTTAAAAAAATCATTTTTTCTAACGAATTTGTCAACGGTTTTAAAAAGTCAAATCGTCAAAATTTGACTTTTCGATCAAATCAAGAAGTCTTAAAATCCCTAAGTGTCTCATGAATCCACGATAAGGCCTCACAAGCCCTTCATCTTCTCTATCTCTCACTGCTCTAATTCCAAATTTGGTAACGTCTTAAGCCTACCTAAGGCCCACCAATGTTCAGTCGTCTTAAAAACCATTTTAGCGTCACCCTAAAACAAGCCTAACCCTAACCAATGCCTTAACCTAACCTAACTCTAATCCCATGCTACCCAACTCCTACCCCAACCCTAGACTTAAGCCAATCTTAAGACTCAAACACTCATCAAGTCAAAAGTCCAACTCAATCAAGCCCACACCTAAAGTCCATACCCTTATCCATATTCATACCCATAATTAACACCAATCAAGAACCCCCAGATGGGTGGCCGAGTGGTAGCACTTCGGGGTCAAGGGGTGTGCTCCCCCTGTGGTCTCAAGTTCAATTCCCGCCGATTACTAATATCAATGGCCACGGACTGCAGGATTAAAATCTTGTTTCGCAAGCCTTGTTCAGGGAGGAAGGAATAGTTGGTGCACGTAAGTTGGCCCAGATACCTTTCTTATAAAAAAAAAACACCAATCAAGGTCTATGTAATCCTTGATCATCAAGAGGGACACTTGTCATCACCACCACTACGTGAAATTACCCAAAAATCAACAGCCCAAAATCGTCTAATTATGTAACCATTCATCAGCCTCAATCATCGAATTGGGCGTTGTTGAAAAAAAAATTACGGTTAAAAACCATAGAATTTCATCAATTCGGCGGCTTGAGACCATCGAAACTAGGATTTTACCATAATTTCAATGGCTAGAGGCTATCGAATCTGGGATTTTTATCATATTTTTAATGGCTTGAGACCGTCAAATTATTTTAAAGCCCAATCTGAACACTTTTTATTGTGCCCAAATACTTTTGTCTTCAACCTAAACCTGCGAAAAAAATCACATATTCATATCCATTTCCCATCCACTGACATCCACATCTACCATCCCATCCCATCCACTTACATCCACATCCACATTCACATCCCATCTATACCAATTAGCATTCAATTCATAGTATCAAAGAATAATAAGATTTTAAAAAAAATGATTTAACATGTTACAAACAAAAGTTATTTATCTAAGTAATATAAGCCAAAGTTATATATGTGAAAAGGTGTTATAGAAATGTTAACAAAACACAAGTCTTTCAAAAAACACGATAGTGGCTCCTAGGCCATCTAATCACCTCACCATAAAGAATATCAAGTAAAGTTCCTTGGGGTGTCTAGTTCTATCCATTTGCTCCATCGAAGAGTCAATGATCTCATAGATACAAATTGAATAATACTCCATGTATGGCTTCTCAGGGTCTACTAGTGCTCCTTTAGCATAGATCACATTCCTTCTAAAGTTCATCAATAAGCATATCCTACCATTATTCAATGATGGTAATGGTTCTAATACTGGTTCTTTACCTCCTCGCCTATTAGGAATTATGGAATCTGATGTAGCCTATAAAATAGAATTATTATTTATGATTAGATATGTAAGTTGACATATTCAATTTAAAAAGATTCTTCCCCTTTTTTAACATCAATATTGAGAAAATCTCCTCGAAATATCGAGTATATATATCATAGTTGCAACTTGCGAATCAAACGTTATGATGTAATCATAAAAAGAATTTAGAATCTCAATTTTGTTCATCATTTTTTTTAATAAATCATCGAATAAAAAAATACATCTAAATGTTCAAAATTAAGAGTATATCATTTCCTATTCGCCATTCATGAAAATAAAATAAAAAATCGGACATGATCACAATCACCATTTCCATCTTCCTTCCACTAATCTTGAGTGTGGGACACTATCATATATTGTCATGAAGAATATATTAGATTAAGAAAAACACTTTACTTATTAACTTAGTAAGATTTTAGCTTAGCATGAGATCAAATGGATTACCACATTGGGCAAGACAACACCACAACCCTCTAAATTTTATGAAAAAATCTTAGATTAAAGAAATTTCGAAAAAGAATTTTTTGGGTTTGATCCAAGGTTTTTAGAATGGAAGACAGCCGTCCGTTCACGGAATTCCCAAATTTAAAATTAAATTTCATTGGTGAAAAATAATATTTTACTGAATTTTTTTTTCAAAGTTGATAGAATGAAATCCATCGGATCATATTTTTGGATACCACAAGTTGAACTAAACAACCCTTAGTAAGAGTTGAAATCTTACTAAGTTAGAAAGGCTAGTCAGATTCATTGGCTCTATTAACATATGCCCGTATTAGCATTAAATACACTTTGGAGATAAGCATTTGAGGGTATTTTTAGTATGAATTTTTTTTTTTTTTAGGTCATTGTAGTTAGGAAAACTAATTTTGAAGGTGTATATTTAATGCATCTTATCGTGCGCCCATACTACACATGTTAACAAAACCCTAAATTAATTATATAATATAGGGCAATCTCCATAAATGTTCCTTAAATGTTTAAAATGAAGCTTTTATCATCTACTTGTCCCATTGGTGCACTTGCACACTATAGTAATTGACTAAAGATTTCACTAAAGAAAACTGCCTAAGAGTTTGCCTCCTCATGTGTGTTTAAAATTGGAAAATTTCCCTGCAATTTCAAAAAAATAAAAATAAAAGAATAAAAGTTTAATCCAATTCGTTGGTTAACAAATAGTAATTATGAGTAGGGGTGCAACTTGGTTCGGTTCGGTTCGGTTTGAGGTCAAATTGGAATCGAACTGACACAGGTCGGTTCTACTAAATAAAAACTAGAACCGAACCAAATTCCATTGGAACCAAACCAACCCAAACCGAATTAAAGTCGGTTTGGTTCGGTTCGGTTCCATGGATTGCAAATATTTTATAAATTATAAGTAATATTTTTTAATGAAAAAATAAACAAAATTTCATATAATAAATCACAAATCTATCTATAAAATGTAATTAGTTTATCCATAAAAGATCATTAATCTATGAACTAACTCTTAAAATAATTCTTCATAATTATTATATACACATATATTTATTTATTGCATAGGGGTTCGGTTCTCGATTTAGTTTGGTTCTATAAAAGCTTGATCCGAGAATCGAACCAAATTGATCGGTTCTTCATTTTCGTAATCCGGAACCGAACCGCAACTTGTTCCAAATCGAACCAAATCAACCCAAAGCTATCGGTTTGGTTCGGTTCTCGGTTTGAACTGGACCAAGTTGCACCCCTAATTATGAGTAAGATGCTTTTTGTTGTATAACACAACCAAGAGGTAGAGGTGGGCCACTTTATTATTCGCGATCCTTGCTAACTTAATTCTCACCTTGCAAAAGATTGAAAGAGAGTTTTATACATGCCCCCGACATTTTGCTGAATATTTGATAGACACTATGTTTTCAAACTTATGAGGTACTACCCTGGACCCCAGTCGACCAATAGAGAAATACTAATGAAAATATCCTTAGTGCCCCTAATTTTTATCCATTATAGCCAAAATACAATGAATTTTCTTCCAAGAATAACCAATCTTTAAGGTTATTTTGAACTTATACGATAAATTATCTTAATATATTAAACCTCACCTTTGACCTCATGTAAAAAAAGTTTTGGAGTCTTTTACGTACTCAATTCTTTTTCTCTAACCTTCTTCTTTGGAGATTTTGTGTAAATTCCTAATCGCATGGCTCCATTTGCAAATCCAGTCCAACAATGAAGTTAACTGTATATTTATTATATAAAAAATTACTGAAGATAGTGTATTTTGCTTAATTTTTCCTTAAATGATTAATTTTTTATAATCTTGTGGTCTATAACTATACTGCTGTTGGCTTGATCATAACAGAGTTAAAAAGATACTGATGTGTTGATATGAGAGCTTCTTTTTCGTGAAGTTCACTTTTAGGTATACTTTTATGAAATAATTACATGAACTCAATCAACAATCATATATATAAAATGCATAGGAGATTTTACTTTTAGGAAAAGCATTTATTGGCTATGCACGACACTTTATGTCGTTCACCCATTCATTAGATATAACAGTCTCATTTCATGAGTCTATCCACTCGAACAAGCGGATCCATTATCTTTTAGTTTTCGAGAGTATACTTTATCTAAAAAAATGTTATCAAACATTGCGTTAGATCCAGTGTGATTTTACTATTGTAATCTTAGCAATATATAAGTTGAAAAGGATAAGGTTGTTTAGGTCATTTTGTTTTAGATTTTCAAGGTAGAAAAAGGTCAAGATTATGTCATCAATTTGAAAACAAAAGGGTTATATCCAATAATCACAACAACATGGGCCAAACTAAAATTTATGAGTGGCTTCCTCCTCTCTTCTCCAAAACTCCATTATAAATCTCCTTCACATGCTCCTCTTCTCTTTCATTCAAACAAGTACTCATCTCTCTCTATATCTCTCTCTCCTACGATATTTGATCTTAAAGAATCATGGAATATGTACAGGAGACACCTTTAGAGGTCACTGTAATATCTGCAAAAGATCTGAAAGACGTAAATCTCTTCTCTAAGATGGATGTCTATGCTGTTGTCTCTCTTGCTGGTGATCCTGCTACCAAACAAAAAACCCCAGTGGACAAAGATGGTGGAACAAACCCTAATTGGAATTTTCCTATGAAGTTCTCCATCGACAAAACCGTTGTCATGCAGAACCAATCTAGGCTTGTCTTTCAACTCAAATGCCAACGAAATCTTTGTTTCTTTTTTCACAAGTCATGGGAACAATGCCTTGGAGATAAAGAAATTGGAGAGGTTAACGTACCCGTACGTCAAAGAGCTTCTCGAAAATCTTGGAGATGGAAAATCTCCCCAACTCGTCAGTTATCAGGTCAGGAAACCCTCTGGCAAAACGTAAGGGAACATTGAATTTCTCTTTCAAATTTGGGGCTAATGTTAGCGATGCAGGGGATACGAGTGAAGTTAAGGCGACACGATGTGGGTGTCCTTCGGCGGGAGTCGTACGAAATGTATGGGTATCACTCATTCGATACAAGGTATAAGACAAAGCCGAGTAGTGCTGTGATGACACAGAATATACTGTGATTCTCACAATTCTAACGTGGACATGCGTACATAATCGTAGGTGGTTTTTACTCAACTCATATCGCGAGGAAACACATCTATGGTTATGTGCACATCCCACGTCAGACTAGTGAGAATCGCTGTAAATACTTTTTGTCATTTCTGCATTTTCCATGACCTCTCATATTTGTTTTCTTGCCCTTAACTCACGCAATTAGCTCTTTATCTTTAAATGATGACTTTGTTTTGTAGTGAGAGAGCCTTCAGTTCTAATAGTGTTGTAACCGTAATTAACACTTACATAAATATTAGAGTCCATTTTTGGAGGGTGAAAATTAATTTAAGAAATTGGGGTGATATGAGAGCTGTTTCACAAAAGTGGGGGGGGGTTGCATAATATATAATAGAGAAACACTTTTCTTATTGAATTTGTAAGATTTCAAATCTTAGGGGGGCATTAGATTATCCCGACTCTTAAAAAAAATCTTGCGGGCATAATATATAATAGAGAAACACTTTTCTTATTGAATTAGTAAGATTTCAAATCTTATTAAGACAGTTGAACTCAAATGGATTAAGAAATTGGAAATCCAACAATACAGTCCTCTGGATTAAGGGTGTCAATGGGTCAGTTCTGGTTCGTTTCCTAAGGAACTTAGATTCATAACCATTATATTAGTTCAATTTCGATTCTTGTTGATTCCGGGTCCGATTCCAAAATAAATGAAATCGAAACCATAAAAAATCACGGATACCCATTAGTTCCGATTTTCAATAATCAAATGAGAAAAAAAGTATTTTAAATTATTATATTTAAAAAAAAAATCCTTTCAAAAAATTAACATATCATCAACAAAATTATTAATTTAGTTATAATTTGTTATGCTTAAGATACAAATTAATTATTTTTTTCAAAGATAAAAATTTATCTTTTTTAAAAGTAATAACTTTTAGAAGAGTAACTCATTTAAGTTTCAATCAATTATCTATATGAAAAATTGAAGAATTTTATATAACATGCATTTCTTGTTTAAATAAAAAAAAAAATACCTTAAATCATATATAGTATGGAATGAAATGACAAAACAAATCGGTTCTGGGTACCCATTGGATAGAAACTAACAGTTTTGGTTCCTATCGGTTCAATTTCATTGTAGACCCATCTTTAATCAATTCCAATAAAAAGGATCCAGAAAAAGGGTATCCGATTAAATGGGTACCCATTGACACCCCTACTCTGGATTTCATGGAAAACTCATATCAGAAAACAAAATTTTAAAAAATAATTTTTTGGGCTTGATCCAAGGTTTTGAAAACACGCGACCAATGAACTCACAAATTTAAAATAAAAATTTAAGGGTGAAAAATTACATTTCTTAAGGTTTTTTTTTTCCAAAGTTTGTAGAATTTTGTCCTCTACATCCAAGGTTTTGAAAACACATGGTTAGTGAACTCCCAATTACTTACTCTATATAATATATGATAGGTATTGATAAAATATCTATAAAAAAATAGAGACATTTAGCTAATAATTGCACTTTTATTACAAAACTCCTTTGAAGTTTTCACAACTCTAATGGATCCGAGTCCGACTTTGTAGAAGGCAGTCTGCTTCAAAATTTTGGTAGACCCTCCTTGCAATATGACATGTGGCTTTTTGAATTTATTTCACATCCTTAATTTTTCATCAATATTTGGGTTATCTCTTTGGAGCCGTTACGTGTATTCCAATGAAGAGAGTTCTATCGAAATTTTGATGCGGATTGTCCGTTCAAAGTTTTTTCTAATGGATCCTTACTTTATGAAGTTTATCACTAAAAAAAAAACTTGAAGTTGCCTATGTCCTTTAAAAAAAATATTTATAATACCTCTATTTCTTTAAATCAAATACCTATTATATTCTCTCATCTTTCAACGTGGATTCTCTATCCTAAAATCATGGATCAAGTTTTAAAATACTATTTTATTTAATTTAATATGACTTTTAACATGAAATCTAAAAGGTTATCGTGTCGAATTTAATGTGGCCATGTGGGCCCAAGGGAGTTGTTGTATTAAAAATATAACAGATAGGTTGCCAGTAAATCTATCTAAATAATAATATTTCACATGGTCTTAATTTAATAAAAATGAGATTTTCATTCACATAACTCTTATTAGAGTTTTATCAATTTATTTTTATTTTTATCTTTTATAATATTTTTATTAATACAACTCACTGAATATATCACTAAACTTGAAATTTATATAACCAACCCCATTATCACCCTCAAAAACTAAATCAACCCATACCTATGTTATCACCTACCCCTATCATTCCGTCAAAAAACAAGCAACCCACACCCCTTTTCTTTAATCAACTCACCTAACACATAAACCCACACCTTTCAAACATTTGTCATCACTTCCTCTACTTTTCCAAAACGTAACCACCTAATCCCTTATACAACTCATTCTTTTAACCAAACACCACACCCCTTAACTTCCCCTAACATTCAACCTATATGGGTTGAAGAATCCAACCCAATTGGGTCAAGAGTGACTCATTCCCATAACCTTACACAAATACCCCCTCACCAATCTCCAAATAACACCCCTCTCATACCTACATCCCATGTCATTATCTTCTAATATTTTACCTTTGACATTTCTAATCCTAAAAGCAACCCAAAAAACCTATAAATACCCCATTTTGTCCCTTAAAAAAGACTCATGCTATCAAATCCTAAAAGATTAAAATTATAAACTCCTTTCTACTCAATTCTCTTCTTCTCTCATTACATCCTCTCTTCTAAAAAGAACTCATATATATAACACTACTAAGGACTTAAGAAGAAAAAGAAATGAAGAATAAGAAAAAATAAAGGAAAGAAAAAGACAAGACCTCAAGGTAAGTTAGAAAAAGCATAGCTCCTCCCTCTTCTCCCCCCTCTCCCCCCTCATTTCTTTAATTTTTCTTTAGGAACCTTCTAAGACGTAATGCTCACCCTCCCCTACTTTCGATAGATCGGATTTTAGTTCAGTCAAAAGTGTAGGAGTTGTAACCACCTTTATAATAAAACCATTTTAAACCCTTAAACACCCTTTGCACACACCTCACTCAACTCGTTTTAAGGCAATCAATAATTGGGCCCTTCTCAACTTATGAGAATGGGCCCATAAGCCATTAACTAATAATTTTAAAAAATTATGTTCCTAAGGCAAGATTTTGATGAGGATCATCTATTTCAATAAGATGATCCTTATTATTTGAGTCGATAATAAATCATTTGCCTTTATGAATACAAAACATTTATCATTCGACCTTTTCTTATTTCTTTTTATAAAAAAATTACCACGTTGTAAAGGTTACCATCATTTGATGGAGAGAAAGGGGTGCCTAACATCTTCCCCTCCCTTTAATCGAACAACTTACCTAGATCTTAGGTAATATGGTACTTTATCCATACGAGAGTCACTACGATGTCAAAACGATAATTTTTTCTAAAAAATATATTACGGATGATCATTCACACCATTTTCTAAAATAGAATGGTGGCGACTCCAAATCCACGTAGAGGTGATCTTTGGATTCGAAAATCACGTATCTACAGTCATACCACTAAACACAGAAGAAATACACCTCGCGATGACTATCCAAAATAAGTCAACATTTCATGATCCGAGGTATGGAATGCCAAAAAGCTTTCAAACTAACTTGGGAGCCCCTGAACAAAAGACTCATGACACCTCATACCAGCCAAGTCAGTGTCGACAGAAAGAGTCAAGGAGAACTGATACAACACTAATAAACGAGCCAAGGATAATCAAACCAACCTCATGAAAATGAAGAGAATGTTAGATTAAGACCGATCGAGTTTGACTTCAAAAGATAGTTCATATCTTGAAGAGTGGAATATTCTAATACTCATTCAAACAATTTCAATAGTTGTTTACAGTTAGGATTAGGCCCATTTTTTTTCTTATCGTGGGTATCCCCTCCCTTCGAGTGAGACTAATCCCTCAATCACACACACTACCCCCTCAGAAAGTTCTACGCGCAACTGATTGAGTCAAGGGTCAACAATCCTAATGAGATTAAAATATCAAACAATCCTAATGAGATTTCAAAACAAGCTAAAAATTAGAAATCGACATACAAAATATTCATTTACATGCCAAAAAAAAACATAAAAAAGAAAAAGAGGTTAGGCCAACTTTCTAATGCATCAATTTTTGAGATTTTTTATTTTAATTATCAATTATCCCTAGTGGAGTCGCCACTAAAAGCACCCTCAATCTGCGTATGCGGATCCGTTTTTATTTTTTTGAGAGTCATCACCTAATTTTACGGTCTAGAAATCAAAATATGACTATAAAGGAATAAGGAAAACTAAACTACGAATTGATTGTAGGTACGAGGATCAAATTACGAAACTAGAAGATGTTAGGCACCAATCTTTCCCAATTAACACTAGTTTCTACTTTTTCCAAAAATTTTACATTGCAAAAAATAATCTAACAAAATAAAATAAAAATTACCTTCCTTTACCTGAGTGATTACGATTGTCGATTCTCTTAGAAACTAGTAAAGAGTGTTCCTCATGTGAATCTTCTCGTTTTTATCCTTGTTGTTAGATCTACTTCCGATCTTCAAGATGAGATTTTATTCTCCTAGGTTTGAATATTTTACTAACTTTTCAGGGTGTTTTTAAGACTTTCTGGATGTTTTTTAGGTTGAAAATTGAGACTTGGGATTAGATATGGACTTGGGACTTCAGATTTAGGATTTTAGAAAGTATTGGGAGAATTTTTAATCTCTCTTTTCTAGGATTTTTCTTGAACTATGAAATTAGGTAGTGGATGCTCCTTTTTAAAGTGCTTTATGATAAGATTAGGATTTGGATTAGGTCTATCTCTAACTAATTTATTAAGTTATTTAGATTAGGATAATATTTTGGAGAAGTTTTTATTTGAATTTTAAAGTTTTTTTATTTACGTATAATGAGAATTTTTTAATTTTATGATAACCCCCCAATAAAGGGTTCTTTATTAAATTATATTTTTAATTCTTTGGGACCTCTGGTGAAGGGTTTTTTATTAAATATCATGTGAACCCCACTTAAATAAATAGGTCACCACTTAAAATTTAACCAGTGGATTTAATTAATTGATTTTATTTGTTCAAGAATAGTAATTTGATTTATTAAGATTTTATTTTACGTAAATTAATTTTTTAATTATTAGTTTCAAATTTTTGAATTTTAAGGTTAGAATTTTGTCCTAAAAGAGGACTTTTGTATTGATAGGTTATTTTTCAATATTTTGGAATCAATTTTTCATAAGAAATTCAATTAGAGTATTGGTTTGTATCACTTATGGGTTTTCGGCGTGAAATGATTGTGGACCCTATGATGGGTGTTTTCGTAATCTTATCGAATTTGATGGAATTAGTGAAACAATTTATTTGGATTTAGTCTTTTCTTTTATGTGTTCGAAAAGGTTTTCCTAAGCGTAAGATAGGCTCTAAGGATGCTCTGATGTTAGGGGTATATTAGTAATTTGATCATTTTTTAATGATTTTTCTCGTAAAACTATTTTTTTATCTAAAAATAAAGATTTTTATATTTTTTGGTCCTTTTTTTCCCTAGCGTATCATGATTTCTAAAGTTTTACTTGCTTGAAATATCTCATTCGAGCTTTGAAAACACATCTAGTAACAACTAAAAACATTAGAATATTTATTTATTATTAGGAACCGTTGCAATCAGGTTGACAAGTTGATTAATCAGGCAAGTAAGGAAATAAGGTGTCTACATAACTAAAAACTGAATATACAGAAGATTCTAATATTCAAAAAAGACTGCAACAACTAAAGCAAGGATCATTGGACCCCACCCATTTTACGGAACATAACAGACTTCTATTCTACAAAGGTAGACTCTAAGTCCTCATTCATCTCTTAAAGAAAAACTACTTTACAAGCTACATAACAATCCAAATGGGGGACATTCATTATTTCACAAGACTTCACAATAGGTGAAGGCTGAATTTTATTAGCCTAGCTTGAAGGGTGATGTGAGAAGGCATGTACGAGAATGTGACACTTGCCAACGTTACAAGGTTGAAAATGTGGCACCTGCAAGTTTACTTCAACCCATGCCTATCCCTTCTCGTATCTGGACAGATATCTCAATAGACTTCATTGATGCCTTCATCTCATAACATGAACGTCATCATGGTGGTGGTTGATTGATTGACTATCAAAGTATGCTTATTTCATTCCTCTCTCGCATCCTTATACTGTGGCTATGGTAACTAAACTCTTCCTCAACCATATTTTTAAGTTACATGACATACCTACATCAATTGTTACCGATCAAGATCTGACTTTTATGAGTGCATTTTGGCTGGAATTCTTCAAATTGCAAGGTATTGGTCTAAATATGAGTTCAACTTACCATCCCCAAATCGATGGTCAAACGAAGATTATTAACAAGTGTCTTGAGAACTACTTAAGGAGCTTTTGTAGCACGCGGCCTAGGGAGTGGTATCGATGGATTTCCTTAGCTGAGTATTGGTATAACACCAATACACATTCAGCTACAAGTCTGACACCATTTGAGGCAATATATGGGATGCCTCTTCCCCGTTTACTATCTTATATCAGAGGTACCACTAAGGTGCAGGCTGTGGAGCAAGTCCTGAAAAGTAGGGATCATATCCTACAAATCCTCAAGAATAACCTTCAAGAAACTCAATAGAGGATGAAACAATTGGCAGATAAGCATCAAACATAGCGCTACTTTGAAGTAGGTGATTGGATCTTCCTCTACCTCCAACCTAATCGCCAACAGTCCCTGACTTTACAAAAGACTGTGAAATTATCACCAACGTACTTTAGGCCCTTCCGAATTATTCAAAAAATAGGATTGGTGGCTTATCATTTGAAGCTTCTCGAAGGAGCAAAGATTCATCCCATATTCCATATCTCATGTTTGAAGAGAAGTTTGGGAAGCAATGTCTAAGTACAATCGACTCTACCCATTGTTAATGATGATGGAATCGTTCAGCCTAAACTAGATAAGATTTTAAACTGGAGTATGATGAAAAGGGGGAATGATGAGTAGGTTTTATACCTATGAATTAACCACTTTTAAATATAATATTTTGTTAATTTTAGAGTCTTTTAGTTGTTTTTAGTTAAGTTTAGTTTGTTTTATACTTTTTATGTGATTCTATGTTTTTATTTTATTTTTATATTTATTTTACAGTTTAGAAACAATATGGAACATTGGGATGTTTGCATACGTTTAGGAGAAATTCTAGATCTAAATTGGTTCACTCTCAGAAAAAGGAAGCTAAGCATACAAACTAAAAAGTCTTCAAGCCGCAGCTTGATAGAAAACGAGGCCGCAGTGGGAATTTAAGAATTGCACAACAGAAATATTAAAATACAAGTCGCGGCATGACATGCTTTGAGGCCATGGCCTGCTTACGTTTCCAGCTTTACACGTTAATTTTTAGGGACCGAATTAGAGACGGATTTTGAGACTCTTAAACCCTAATGACTCCATACTTATAAATAGGAAAGTTTAACCCTTATTTGGAGACAGAAGTTTTAGAGTTTTTCTTGGAGGCAGAAGATTGAGAAGGAAGACAGGAATTAGAGATCGGCTCTTGAGTTTTATCTTCTTTAACTTTAACTCTTCTCTTAATTTTGTAATCTAAGAATGACTAAATACTTTTGTGATTTTGTTTTCTTTTCAATAATGAACTAATTTCTATTCTAGGATTATAATGGAACCCATTCATGATATTTAATTAGCTTTCTTTCTTTCTTCTATGATCCCACATGTGATTGTTTATTCTATCCAATGTTTAATGCGATTTGATTAACTGACCATTGATTGAATTGATTTGGTGAACCTTAATAATATCGACAGAGTTATTTTGTGTTTATGACCTAAATAGATTAACATATGCTAATTTGATATAGGAATATACTCAGGTTGCATGTGCATTCCTTATGAGAACTTATTCTTAATGAATTCTTCTTGATTTAATTCACATAGGCATATAGGGAGTTAGTCTAGAAGGGTATTTTTACATGACTATCGGAAGAGACTTGTAGAGAATTTAGTTTTCTTGGATAACAATCATAGTGGATTAATTTATCATAGAAGGAAGGAGAATTTAATCAAGTGTATTGTTTGAGGAAAATTATAAACCTAGATTTCATCACTCATTGATTTTAAACTTCGAATTTATTATCTGCATTATTTTCTTGTTTAGTTTTAAATCCTATTTTAACTTTTATTTGGATAAAATTAGATTGAGATAAATTGGTAATTAGCAATAGATTGGTATTTAGTCTCCGTGGGAATGATACTTTCTTATCACTTTATTACTTGTTTCGATACGTATACTTGCGTGCGTAAATTTAGACAACAAGGAACCAAGCTACTATTAAAGTCCTAATCAAGTGGAAATGATTAGAGGAGGAGGATGCAACATGGGAGTCCTATTACAAGTTGTGTGAACAATTCCCTAACATAAACCTTGAGGACATGGTTTTTTCTGAAGGGAAAGGCATGTTACGTGCCTGAAGTTGGATCTAGTGCTTCAAGGTGTATGGAAACATGATGGTTTACTTTAGTTGGGTAGTTACTGATTGTAGGTTTCTATAGAGAAATTAGTGGTCAGTTGTGTAGATTGCGGTGTAAGAGTTATGTAGTTAGTGGGTTGTAATATAGGTTTAGTTGTTAGTAGAAAGTGGAGGTTTGAAGTGTATTTAATCTATTTCTGTGAATGTAAAAAAACAAGTTGTTTTTCTCCAAAATAAAATCTATCTAAGGTAGCAGGTTACCCTTGAAGTAACCATCTTTTTATTCCCAAATTGTTGATAGTAACAAGGCACACAACACTCTGATATGCATTGTTGAATATAACTTCATAAAAAAAGGTTATTTTCATAAAGTTGAATACAATCAACATGTTTTTTAGTGAAAGGATAGGATGATGAGAGATTTTTTATGGATGTCAATTTCTAGGGATTTCTAAGGAATAATATTTTTCGTGGTTATTATTAAAATGATTAGACTTAAATACCTTCGGTATTAGTTTCTTTTGTATCAATATATTTGTATGAACACTAATATATGTAGTGTTTTCTATCGTTCATTTTTTTTTACAGGTTTATTTTTAATCAAGAATGGTTTGGAACTATTTGCTTGATACTTTTTCAAAATAGATGGAAATTTAGTTACCATGCTAAATATTAGGAACAACCCTTTAGGAAATTGTTTATAACCATTCTTAAATGGTTTTTTGGTGTAGTGTTCGGATTAAAAAATGTATTTGTTGATTAAAATTCTACTAATTATCGGTTAAGGATTTAATGATTAGAAACTTATGATTGCCTTAAGGTGGACTAAAATTTTGTTTGTTAATTAAATTTATTGGTGAAAATTGATTAAGGATTTGTTAAAGACTGATTTATCTTCAATATTTTTTTATTTTTTATTTTTAGATTTAATGATTAAACATTTCATCGATTGGTTGATTAAATTTTTTTTTTTTTAGTTAAAAGGATATACCATTGGTTGAAAAACTATCGGTGAGTTCTATTTGTTGTCATTGCATGTGGTTGAGGTTTCCTTAAGCATAGAATGATTTCTAATTTCAAATTTTCCACGGTATTTTCATCGTTTCATCAAATTTTCGAATGTCGGCGAGAAGCTTTGTTTAGTCTCAGAGTGATAATTACTATTTTCCAATGTCATGTCATTGTAAATAGTCTCAAATGTATTTACGTCATTTTGTTGAATTCTTGGATTTTGCGTAAACTTTGTTTGATCCCACGATGATGAAATATTTCTAAGTCAAAAAGTCACATTTTCCTTGTACCATGTGGTCTCTAGGTGTTAGCAAACTGTAGTAGAGAATCTAAGCGTGTGTAGTTTCTATGTCGATTGTGGGATGTATAGCAATCATAAACGTGCGTAATTTCTATGTTGAGTGTACCGAAGAAGAAAAGAAATCATAAAAAACTCCAAAATTTCAGGGAAAACTGAGAGAAAGTTAGAGAGGCCTTGTCTATACTTTCAATTCTTATATTGTCTTTTCGACTCATCATTACGAATCCACAACAATCGGGATGACAAATTGTTGGATCAAGAGTATGCAAAATGAGGTGTCTACAGTATCTAAGTTTAAAGACTAGGTTTGATCAGTTCAGCTTGGCTAATGTTATGTCGATGAAGAACTTCATGGGGAAATTCTAATTAGGGTCCGTTTCCCCATCTTTGTCCATTGGGATTTTCTATTTGGTATCTGTGTCACCAGCGAGAAACACGACAATGTAGATGTCCATCTTGGAAAAGAGATTCATGTCTTGAAGATCTTTTGTGGAGATTATGGTGATCTGTAAGGGCTTACACTCTATGATTATTGACTGTAAAAGTTCAAAATAGTAAGAGAGAGAGAGAGAGTACATTGTACCTGATAAACAATACCTGCAATATGTATCATATATTCATCTCATTCCATGAGACTCAAAATTTTACATCCACAATTACATCTTAACAACATTTATAAGATTTTATGGCTACAAAGCACGCAAACTAGAATACCCTTAAGTATAATTCACATAGTGTATCTTTTACAAAGCGTGCTCCAAGATGGTTTGTGCCTCAAAATATCAAATCTTTCATTCTGGTGCCTATCCAAAAATCTACCAATGCCACTCCAGCTTTAAGTCGCAGCCTCACCAATTCATAGTAACAAAAAGATAAGGGTGAGCTACAGAAGCCCGTAACTAACACATTGAATACGTTTAAATATCATGGATGTGTATATTTTCAAATCATGAACTCCCATACAAAATCCAACGAAGATACAACTCTAGAAATTCAGTTTATAATTATTCAATTTGAAAACAACATGTTTAGAACATCAATTACATAAGAATATACTAAACTACACATTAGAGCATCAAATTAATAAAACTTTCATGTATAAATGGTTAAAATATTGAATAAATATAGAATCTCTCTTTTGAAACAACTGGCACGTTATACTAAATATTAGTTGGGGATCACACTTGAAAAAAAAAAAAAAAAATCGTCCTGGTAAGAGAACTGGACGACCACAACTTCAATAACACGCCCATCATATGGCGTACCCTTCTCCTTGGTCGTACCCACCACCTAATAAGAGTGTCATTAACTCGAATTATGATTGGCACATGAGGTATTATTTATAGAGAGTACAAATCATGCTTGTGGCAACAGCTATCATGTTGCACGTGTACTTTAACATAAGAATAATGATGAATGCATGTGATCTAACGGTTGGTACATGGCGGATGTGGCAAGGGCACAGAACCACACATTTTTTTCTTGTGCATTGTGAAGAAAATAATTTATGATTTTGTGCCCTTATCATGTCAGCTGCATACCCAACCGTGTCCTAAGATTGCATGCATTCATCACCATGACTCATAAGATAAATATGAGAATACCTTAATTTCTTAACTGCTTTCACCTCTCATATTGGCTTCCTTGCCCTTAACTCACGCAATTAGCTCCTTATCTTTAAATGACTTTGTTTGTAGTGAGAGAGCCTTCAGTTCTAATAGTGTTGTAAACGTAATTAATACTTATATAAGTATTAGAGTTCATTTTTGGAGTGTGATAATTAATTTAAGAAATTGGGGTGGAATAGGCAAAAGTGGGGGGTGCCTATAACAGCTGTTTCTCTCTCTCTCTCCTTTTTTTTTCTTTTGTTTAAACAAAGTCCTGCTAAGATCAGTGTTCCAAACTCTTTAATTAATTTTAAATTATCAATCACATTAACTTTTAATGTCTACTTTTGTAATGTGGTGGAATCATAAAATTCCATACTTCTCATTGAATAGCCTTTGATTGATATTTTAATATTTATCAAGTGGAAACTCAATAATTGTTAGAGTTGATTCGTGATAATCCTCTACCCTCGTAGAAGGCAAAAAGTAATTTTGGTACGTCAATCATTAAAAAAATAATAATAATGATTTTCTTACTCCCCCTCTACGGTTCTGTGATGGGTGGTAGTAGGCGTATGTCAAGAGGGGGAGGGGGAAAATTCTTGCCTTACTAATATATAATAGAGAAACACTTTCTTATTGAGTTAGTAAGATTTAAGGTTGTTGAACTCAAATGGATTAAGAAATTGGGAATCCAATAATACAGCCTTCTGGATTAGAGGTGTCAATGGGTTGGTTCTAGTTCAGTTCCTAAGGAACTTAGATCCATAACTATTATATTAGTTCGATTCTGGTTCTTGTCGATTCCGAGTCTAAATCCAAAATAAATGAAATCAGAACCATCAAAAATCATGGGTACCCATTGATTCCGATTCTTAAGAATCAAATGAGAAAATAAGTATTTCAAATGATCATTATATTAAAATAAAAAATTCTTTCAAAAAAATTAACATATTGTCAACAAAATCGTTAACTTAGTTATAATTTGTTATACTTAAGATACAAATTAATTATTTTTTTCAAAAATAAAAATTTGTCTTTTTAAAAATAATAATTTTTTAGAAGAGTAACTCATTTTAAGTTTCAATCGATAATTTATATGCAAAATTGAAGAATTTTATATGACATGCATTTATTTTTTAAATTAAAAATACCTTAAATCATAGGGGTGTCAATGGATAGTCGAAATCCGAATCCGAATTCGAATTCGAATTCGAAAAATCGGATATTATCCAAAAATTTCGGATATCGGATTCGGATTCGGATGTCAGTTTAACATTCGAATGAGTTTCGGATACGAATTCGGATATTGCGATATCCGATTCGATAATATCCGCTCCGATAAGAATATGTATATCGTGTGTTTATGTTTTACAACAAAACTTTAACACATATATACATGGTGATTTGTATTTCTGTTTCATAACAAAACTTAACTTATAAAGTCATCTTCTCCCCAACCTCCATCTGAAATGTAGAATCAGTCAGTAATGGAGGGTATGGCCTGTGCGAGGCTGCGAGCTCCATAACCCACCGTCTTCTCCGGCCGGCGTCATCCAGGTACATACTCTCTCTCTCTCTCTCTCTCTCTCTCTCTCGGTAAAACCCATCTTCTCGACTTGTGCGAGCTCCATTACCGTCGTCTTCTCCGACCGACTAGCATCCAAGGGTATTTCCTCTATCTCTCTCTCTCTCTCAAACACAGTAAAACCCTATTTTACTCTCACACAAAGAAGAAAATCCCATTTGTAGGATTTTTGTCGGATCGGATATTATCGGATATCCGATATAATTTTCAAGTTCGGATTCGAATATTTGTTAGTGCTATCCGATCGGATTCGAATTCGAATTCGGATATCATTCTTTTTTTTCGGATTCGAATTCGGATATAGCAATATCCGATCGAATACCTATCCGTTGACAGCCCTATTAAATCATCTATAGTATGGAAAGAAATGACAAAATAAATCAGTTCTTGGTACCCCGCGGGTGCTCATTGGATAGAACCTAACGGTTCCAGTTCCTATCAGTTCGGTTCTATTTTAGACTCGGTTCTAATTGATTCTAATAAAAAGGGATCCGAAATTGGGGTATCCGATTCGGTTTCGCTTAAATCAAAAAAACTCAGATCAAAAAAACAAATTTTAAAAAATAATTTCTTGAAAAGACACGACTAGTGAACTCACAAATTTAAAATAAAAATTTAACGGTGAAAAATTACATTTCTTAAAAACAAAATTTCCAATATTTGTAGAATTGTGTCCTCTACATCCAAGGTTTTAAAAACACACGGCTACTGAACTCTCACTTACTTACTCTATATAATATATAATAAGTATTGATAAAATATCTATAATAAATAAAAAAACTAGAGAAATTTAGCTAATAGTTGCACTTTTATTACAAAACTCCCTTGAAGTTCTCACAACTCTAATGGATCCAAGTCTGACTTTGTAGCAGGCAGTCTGCTTCAAAAAATTTTGCACTTTTCCGTTTTTTTTTTTTTTTGTTTTTCAATTAGTATTCTCATATATATTTTAATGTATTATTTAGTTCTTTAATTTATGAACTCTTAGACTATGAAATTTAATTATTATTATTGTTGTTGTTGTTGTTGTTGTTGTTGTTATTTTAAATTTAAAAGAAAAAGTAGTTTCTACGTTCTTTTGTTCGTAAATATATTTTTATTAAAAAATTACACCTTTTTTGTATAAACACGTAGCTTTTATTTATTTCTTTATTGATAAAATCAATGAAAAGTAATATTTCATGCAGTATTATTTTAATAAAAATGAGATTTTCATTAATAGGATTTTCAATGGAGTTACATGAAATTAAGTTTTTTTTATTTATTTATTGTTATTTAAGATGTTTTTACTAACATAACTCTCACCGAATATATGGCGTAGTATAAATATTGATAATATTTAGAGAAAAATTATAGATTTGTAAATGATGTTTATTATCATATAAAAGACATAGATTTTAGCTAAACCAAATGTATTAGTTTCCCACGAAAATTTTCATAAAAGTTTTGCATGAAAAATTAACATTGTACATCATTTTATTGTATAAATTTATCGTTTTATTGCATCCTACTCTTAACGGTGTAGAAGTATACTTAAATTGATAATCATGACATGAGATGGGTATATCTAATAAATGGGAGAACAACATAGAGTGTCAAGTGCATAGTTAATAAATACTTTTCCTAAAAAATAAAATCTCCTATGCATTTCATATATGATTGTTGATCGAGTTCATGTAATACAACATTCTCCTAAGTGCACTTGAAAGAGTCGCACGCTCGTCAAATATGAATACGACCTAACATTTTTTTTTTTTTTTTTTTGACATTGCCGGGTTTCCCCACACCCGTTTGGAATGGGACTAATTCCTACAGTCTCACGACCTAATCCCAGCAAAATTTCACACAATCAGAGGAAGCAAACTTTTATAACTCATTTTCTCGGTGGCCTAACATTGAGAATTATTTTTCTTGAGTGATTTCTACTCAATTGATATACATCACCAATCTGAATGACCTATAGTGTGCAAGTCGACCGATAGGACAACTGTTAATGAACTATTGGGCCAAGAGATTCTAAAATTTATCTAATATGGGATTTTTCAATGGAAAATAGACCCGACTTCCTACACTATTGCGTTTGACACTTTGCTGATATGATAGTGTGTACAAAATCATAGATTTTTTTCCTTGTATCTTAGAGGAAAAAATCTATGACTGCACACTGGCATGTCAGCGCAAAGTTGAGTGTGACTTAGGATGCCAGTTAGGACAAATCTTTTTAATGAGGTTGACTTTTAAATAATTAATCTAAGAATTGTGTTGGAGTGACCTTTATGTTAATGAAAAACATCTATGGTTCATACACACCTCCAAGTCAGGAAAGTGCAAAATGAGGTCAATCTTTGAGCTTACTTCAGCATTATTCTTAATCTAGGGTTTTATTAAGATTAGTTTTCCTACTAAAAATGCTCTCAATTTTTTTCCTACTAAAAGATAACCTCTAATGCTTATTTCCAAGTAAGATTTTAACTCTTACTAAAGGTCATTGAGCTCCACTTGTGGCACCAAAAATCATGATCCGATGCCAGTGTTGTAGAGGATAGAATTCCATTAACTTTGTAAAAAAAAAATCTAAAAAATGTTATTTTTCATTGTTGAAATTTAATTTTAAATTTAAAGTTCCATGAAAGTTTGGTTGTTGTCCATTTTAAAAACCTTCGAATAATTCTAAAAAAAATTGTTTTTCAAATTTTAAATTTGATTTTTTTTATCAGAATTTTCCATGAAATCTAGAAGGCTGTGGTGTTGGATTGCCCAATGTGATAATCCATTTGAGCTCAAGGACCCTTAGTAAGTGTTAAAATCATATTAAGTTAATTAGTAAAGTATTTTTCTTAATCTAATATATTCTTCATGACGATATCTGATGACATCAACCCTCAAGACTAGTGGAAGGAAGATACCTTGAGCACTAATAAACAAAGTAAAGGAATTAAAATTAGTAAAGGGAAGTTGGGAATAGAAGTGGTTGGACACCAGAATTTTGGAATCAAATGCCCACACATGATCCTTTAATTTAGAGTCTGTCATCCAAAAAAATGTTTGGTTCCTATAACAACATACCATGTCTACATGGCACATTTTGGTTGGAGATTGAATACATCGGGCTATGTGCAATGTAGTAAACGACTTGGTTAGGGGTAATGTATTTCAAACTCCAATCAAAATGTGCTATGTAGACATTGTCCCTGTTCTATAGGGGTGATAAATAATGAGAGTCGTCATTGACACCTCAACTTTTACTTATTATACCCTAATTTCTTAAATTATTTATCCAACCCCAATTAAACATTAGAAGACACTACTCAAACATTACATAACTTTGGCTCAAGTTATTATCTCAATATTAAAGAATATTGTAACACTCGTTCAAACAATTTCAATAATTGCTTACAATTAGGATTAGGCCCATTTTTTATTTTTTATTTTGCTTATTGTGGGTATCCCTCCCTCGGGTGAGACTAATCCCACGGTCACACACACCACCCCCTCAAAAAGTCCTACGTGCAACTGTTTGAGTCAAGGGTCAACAGACCCTGGAGGGTGGCCCCAAGGAATTCATTGGCTCTTGGAGTTTCGAGCACTTGACCTACCCTTCCTAGGGAGCTAATCAAGGCTTAGCTTGCCACTAGGCCAACCCATTGGAGTTGGATTAGGCCCATATATGTTAAGTTAAAAATAAAAAAGGATTAGGCCTATATAAAAACCCAAACCTTAAATGTAAATCTATAAAGAAAGAGAGAGAGAGAGAGAGAGAGAGGAGAGAGAGAGAGAGAGAGAGAGAGCTTCTAATGGCACCCCAACTTTTACTTATTCTCAATAATTTATTTATGGGATATTTTCTAAAACATTGTCCAAAATCTGGTTTCGGTACACTATTCATTTTAATTCCCAAAACTTGCATTTCTACTGAATTCATCACTTTTATAATCAATGAATTCACTGGTATATCTACGAATTCATAGATATTAAAAGTGATGAACTCACGAGTTTGTAGATTATAAAAATGGTGAATGCATGTTTTGGAAATTAAAATGAATAGTGTACTAAACTCAGAAATTCGTCATATTCAGCTCACGAAATGGAGATTCACCCTTCATTTATTTTTATATTTTTAATTGGCAGTGAGGAACAATGAAGAGTTGCAGAAATTGGTTGGTGGTGTCACCATTGCTAGTAGTGGAGTCGTCCCTAACATCATCCACACACAATGTGAAAAAAGTCCAAATTTGTTGGCCCAGGGTCATCAAATTTCATAAAATTCGACGGACAAAAGGGTCCAATTGGCGTTGAATGTTTCATTGTCAAATTTTTATTTTCGATGGGCCGAAACTGTCAAATTAATGAAGGATGGGAGAAATTCAACAACTCTAAGCCATCAAATATGGGAACATTAAGAATTTCGATGATCTTAGATCGTCAAAATTCAATTTCTAAAATCTGTGGGCCTTGGTCCGTCAATTTTTTCTGTCAAATTTTCCAGTTTTCACATAGTGACAATATCGTTTCCTAAGATGAGCGGGAGGAGTTGTAGCCTAAGTCCCCTAAGAAGGCTTAATCTTACTTTATATTCTTATTCTATACTTTGTAATCGATAATATATTTCTTAGATCTAAAAGAAAAAAAATCTAATTCTATTTTTTTTCTCTAGAAGTTGTTGTCGTAGGATTCATAGTAAATATTATTTATTGGGTTTTGTTGGAGGCAAGATTTAAATTCAAGACCTTATTTTCTTTTGAGTGTGGTTGGTGTAGGGTTTTTTTCATTTTTTGTGAAATCTTAGTTAAGAGAACATTTTCCTTATTTATGATAGTTTAATAGTCAAAGATTATTTCTTTTTCTTGTTCTTTCTATTGAGAGTTGTAGAGATAACTCTCTAAATATTTAGCCTCACATCAGGTAAATGTATAACTTATACTCAACTTATAAATGTTTTCATTCTCCTTATTGCTTAAGTGTGAGAAAGAAAGAAACTGTGCCTCATGCGCACATGGGGGCCCAAGGTTCCATGGGACTGTAGCCCATTGTATTTGGGGCCAACCTGTCGTGCTGGTGTGCGCATAATATGCATGCACAGGGGGGTGTAAATCTTTGATTTAACTATTGAATCTTGGAAATCGATCGGCTAAGACCGACTATACTGTGGATATCATCCTAAATGGGCAAAATTGGTTTTAAGGAAAGCAACTTCTCTGTGGCACACTCAATCGACTCTCCTAACGTGACAAGTTTGGAAATCATTAATGTGTAAGCCTTGGGATACAAAATTGTACTTCCCCATAAAAATGTATCCCGAGGGAACCGTGTATCCCGAGACGTATAGATCTATGGTTCTCAAACTTGTCACGTCAGGAGAGTTGTTTTAGTGTGCCACGTGGGATAGTCAGATTATCACGACTCTTTTTTACAAAACTAAGGATCCAATATGGTGTCTCGTTCTTATAAAATAGGTTAGGAGTCTACATTGCACGCTGTAGTTGGTGTTTAAAACACCTTGGGCTCCTAATCAAGTTGTTCACGATGCCCAGTGATTTTGAATTCAACCAAAATGTGCCACATAGACACCTAATGTTATTATAGAAACGAGACACCGTTCTAGATCACAACTTTTTTGAAAATAAAAGAAGATAATTAAAAGGAACTTGTCTCTTTTATAGGTCACACCTTATGTTCCCTACCTTTGGGTAGTTGGGTAGGCATATTGGTCAATTTTTTTGTTAAGCTTTTAATGGTTTTCGGGGTAACCCACCCTGGCAACATAGTCACAAAATTCTCCAAACAAGGGAGTAACCAATTAATTTGACAAATCAATGAATTAATCGATTGATCGCAATTTATGATAAAATACTTACTCTCAACTTCAAAAGTTTATTTTCTTCAACATTTAAATATTAAGAACAAGTAGGGTTTTTAGGAGGTTGAAGACGAAGGATTTTGGTAAGAAATTCAAAAACATTTTTTTATGTTTCCCAACATTTTCCTGACTTTTTTAACAAAATTTTCACGAACTTATCCCAATGAAAGCCCTACCAAATAATTACATAGTGAACTTTGTTACTAAGTAGGATATAAATCTTCCTTGAACTATAGTTTATTATCAAATCTCTTAAATTAATAGGATGATTAATATTCATTAATAGAATTAATTATCTTTTATATAGAGCAAATGAACTTTTCTCTTTAGAACACCCTAGTGAGAGAGGAGAGGGGAATTAAGAATCTTGTGTTGTAGAAATAAATTTATAACTTTAATGAGAAATTGTTGATTCGATCTCCAAAGTTTGGGGACGTCATTACCATTGGTCATGGTGCAATGATACAACTTCCATGTTGCCCATCACAGTTGGTGTTCACCCTAAAATGATGCGAGTGCAACCACCTCTCTTGAACCATTGGACACAAGTGATCCTGACCATTCAAATGTGTCTAAGGAAACAATAGTTCCAGTGATTGTAGACCTCAATAAGAAATTGATTTCGGACCTCAACTTTATACACGAAAATGCTTACTTTGAAATATATCTTTTTAATCTTCACTTGTAGAAGATACGATCTCAATCTCAATCTTTGTGTTTGGATGTCTTAATGCTTGTCCACAATTTTAAGGGATGACAACAATAGTTGAATTGGGCTGTATCTTAAGAAAATATTTGTGGAGGACTAAAATTATCTTCTATTTGGATTGTTCACTCATATCATCAACATGCATCCTAAGATAAACACATGACATCATTTGAAAAAGATTTTGTCTTATTAGAAAAGATTCCAAATTTAAAAGGATTCTTTCTCTTTTAGGTAATTACTATTTTAAATGCTAGATAATAGGGTCAATTATAATTTAACTAGGATTAAGATCATTTTTAAGAATTTTCTATTTAAAGGGGTAAAAATCATTGTAAACGAGAAGAGAAGAAGATGAAAAAAGGGAGAGATCGAGGAGAAGAGATCATGTAACTGTGAGATTCATAAAGTCGATGTAAACACATTTGCTGAATCACATAAAAATCATTGTATTCTTTTCTTTTTCATATTTTTCTAATTATTCTATGAGTTTAGTAATGGAATTATGATCGATACCAATTATCACAAAATCAACTTCTACAATATTCATCAACCACCCCATTAGGCATGGCATTTCAGGGACAAATAACATTTAAAGGCAACAATAATGATATGGGTACTCCTTTAGCCAACAAATAAGAATAAACACAATTTAAAAAGAATTGGTCATCTTAGAGGGGAGTCGAACGTCCAAATGCTCCTTTCAAAGTTATAAAAACAAAGAATAATGATTTTTCTATCCTAACATGGCATATGCATAGAGCCATAGATTTTTCCTCAAAATAATTCTAAAGTATAAAAAAACATTAAATCACTATTTCTACCCCTAGGCATATAACAAAATAGAAATTTTTTTTTTTTAAATACCAAACACAATGGAAATACTACAATAATTCAGAAAATCCCCGGAACTCTATATAACCAAATGTACAAAATGATCATTGTGAATTCGGCTAAGAACGTAAAATCAAACCATAATAAATCCCCTCCCCTCAGTTTATGCTCTATATTTGATGCCCTAATTGACCTTGTACTTGAACAAGTACATTCCATATTGTCAAATCCGATCACATATGCTATTTAAAAATAAATAAAAATCGCATATGCTATCTGACAAATATGTGATGTATATTTTAATGTTCACCGGTCATAAAAAAAAAAAAAAATTTTGATGCAATGTGATGGCATATTTTTTTGTGGGATGGCAGTATATGCAACATCCGAAATCACATATGCAAAAGTCACATATGGACCACATTTGAATAATAATATGACATACTTTGGATAATTAGGTTTGGAGACATTTCAACAATTTCACCATATTTTATATATATATTAACATTGAGAAACTTGAAATTTCTCCCAATAAAATATAAAATATTTTATGAAAGTCTTACATGATAAAAAGAAGATTCTATAAAAATTATCTTCACTTTTTTTCTAATACTACTCTAATCATCTTCACACCTTTCAAAACAAGATTCCAACTTCTCCATAATTTGTAGAAATCTATAAATCAATGTTATAATATTCATCAAACATTGATAAAAGATTCTAGTTTCTCCTTAACATGTTGAAACAAATAAATGTCAAATTGCACAATGAACTAATTACATTTAATTCTTTATATTCAAGAGAAAATTGATACTGAAAATATTTCAAAATATTCCAATACAAATTTATACATTTGTATCATTCAATATTTCATATCGTTCTAAGCCGATATTTTCAATTATAGCAAATTAGCAATATTTTGATCTACCATCATGCATCTTCTCTATAACCCTTTTATTTCCTTAGCTCATCAAAGTCCTTATCCCAACTATTTTTGTACACAAATCTCAATGAAACAAACTTAACTCTACATTACCACCCATCACATGGTCATCTTGTGAGAATAACTATAGAGATCTCGAAACCTATGTCTTCACCTCACACAATTTAAAAAAAAAATTTAATTCTGAGCATCCAAACAAGAAATTATTATGTCCAAGATCCGGAAATTTTATATAGATATAGTAAAAAAAAAAAACATAAACCGAAATCACAGTCATCATAAACCTTAAACCTCTCCTAAAACACAAACATTCAACATAAAATAAAAATCAGAAATCAAAACCACCACCATCATCAAACCCTCCATCATACCCAGAATCATAAGCACCAGCATCAGACACCATATCACCAATCAACATCCCACCAAGTGCTCCACCAAGCAATCCTGCTCCCAATCCCATCCCAAACTTATTCTTCTTTGGCGGTTGTTGCACTACTTGTGGTGGTGGATACCCACCATACCCCTGTTGGGGCGGATACCCATACCCCTGTTGGGGTGGATACCCATACCCAGGACCCTGAGGAGGATACCCACCTTGTGGCGGATACCCATAACCCGCAACCTGTTGTGGAGGAGGAGGATACCCATGCCCAGGACCCGGTTGACGATACGGAATCGAAGCGCCACCAGGCGGTGGGTACCCCCCAGGAGGAGGGTACGCCGTACTCGAACCAGCTGCTCCTGGAGCCGGATAAGCCGTAACGGGTTCGTCCCCTTTAACCGTACCCGTACCCGTAGCCGAACCGCTAACTTTTTCCCCAAATTTGTAAGAGAAATTCAATGTTCCTTTAGCTTTTCCAGAAGGTTTTCTAACCTGATAACTCACGAATTGGGAAGATTTTGCATCTCCGAGATTGTCGAGAAGCTCTTTGACGGGTACATGAACCTCTCCGATTTCTTTGTCTCCAAGGCTTCGATCGCACATGAGTTGAAAAATGAGGCTAGATCGGTTCTGCTTGGCTAGGGTTTCGTCGATGAAGAACTTCATGGGGAAATTCCAATTAGGATTTGTTCCACCATCTTTGTCTACTGGGGTTTTCTGCTTTGTTCTTGGATCTCCAGCGAGAGATACAACAGCGTAGACATCCATCTTGGAGAAGAGGTTTACATCTTTGAGATCTTTTGCAGAGATTACGGTTATCTCTAATGGTCTGTACTCCATGATTCTTGCCTGTAAAGATCAGAAATTCTACGAGAGAGAGAGGAGAAGAATTGTTATTGTTATTGGAACGAGAGAGAAGGGGAGGAGTAGAAGGAAATTTATAATGGAGAAGAAAAGAGGAGGAAGTTTCGGTTTTCAACGGCTTACGCGTTATTTACAGAGATAACCTTCCTTCATCGAGGTTATTAGAAGGACCTAGATTTTCTTGGAAAATACCTGGAATGCCACTCAGTATTTTCAGTTTGACCCATATTTTGATAAATATTTGAAATATCCCCCTTGTATTTTCAAACTGGTGAGATAAGAAAAATACCCTCTTCCTCTTTGTTTTCATTCCAGAAAAGAAAAAAAAAAAAAAGCAGTAATCTCTCATATTTAATATTAAGGACAAAAAATATAAAAAATTGGAGTGAGAGAAAATCACTTCAATGCACTGATCGACAAATCTTTTCCACCAAAACATGTTTTTAAGAGGTAGAAGGTAATTGGTCAATTTGTTGAATTGGATGGGCTCAAATTAAATAGTTATATGGAACAAATATGTGAAGGACATAGAATCCCAAGTGCATTGTTAACAAACACATTTTCTAAAAGACTAATGATTTTTTGACTCGAGTATTTTCACTCAGTTTGATGTGATAAGGGTACAAAATCGTTGATCAGCTTCTTTGGGATATAGAAGAAATTGGTCAATGGTTATATACCATTGCCACATCAAACCGAGTGAAAATATTCGAGTCAAAAAATCACTGACTCTTTCTAAAAATAAAATTTCTTTTATGCTGGTCATGATTATTAAGTTCATGTAATCTGACATTTTGCACATTCATTTGACAAAAATATATCTAAAAGTGTCGTAGACTCATCGAAAAAACAAATAACCTAACATTTTGTGAGTTTTACACCAAAAAAAAAATCTCATACCAACACAATGTGATTGTTAATGATCAAATAAGCATTCATTATCGTCATGGACTCGGAGTTTATAAACACGTAATTATTAAAGACAAACTTACATAAAATATATTATTTGATGTAAAAAATCTATCAAATTTATAATTAATTTCATCATTGGAGTTTAAACACAACTTTCAAATAAGAAGGTTGGAGAGCAAGAATCGAGCAAATAAAATGTCAAAAAGAGTTTTACAAGAAGTCAAAAATTATTGATTGAAGGTGAGATTGAATAGATTAATTTATCTTATAAGTTCTAAGAGCTTGAATCTTGGAAGAAAACTCGTGGAATTTTGATTATTAAGATTGAAATTGGAAGTAGTATTTCTTTATAGTTTGAGGTGAAAGGTACTTTGTCATATTAATTTGATAATATAGGGATTTTTTAAATAATCGGAAAAACGTAGGGGTGTATGTCTTAATCTATCTTTTACTTTCCTCGGATCCGTGTTAACTCAACGCGGCAAAATATAGGCGGTTTAAACGTGATTGACGTGGCAGGTGCACATAAACGTTCTCTCTTTTTTCCTTTTGGACCTTTACCACGTCATCCGCGTACAGATCGCGTGTGTTTGGCCACGGCGATTGATCCTTAATCTCTCATACAAAGCAAACAGGCTGAGGGTTCTCCTTACAAGATATTGGTGGGGCCCACAACAACTATTTTAGGAGAACACGCCTTATACACGCTATTCGATGTCAATCTCGAGGAACATCCAATTGTCTGAACTGGGAGACAGATCATTTGATTCTAAATATACAAAGTTGATTTTCTAGGTCCACCACACAAACATCGATTAAAATAGGAAAAAATTATAGCCCAAGTCAACGGCTGAGATGGGAAGTTATTCTTAGGGATTCCTTAGTGAATGATTGAATCTTTTATGATGGGAATCTTTTTCCAATTGGAAATATTTAGCTATCCAGTGGGCCCACCTCTTGTGGACGTTTTGATGAGTAATTTTTAACCATTAATTATGTATTTTTTTTTCTTTGATTTATTTCTTGTCAGTTGTTATATATCACCAATCAGAATAAGATAAATATTAAGTGGATTAGTGGGCCAAAAGATTCTATTGGCCCAATTACTTGACTTTGAAGAAAAAGACAACATCAAAAAATTACTCTCCTTTTTGGCATTTTTAGTTGACTAAATCACCCTTTTTGTGAGGTTTCTAAGATGATCATAGTGTGAGCTTATCAGTTATCAATTATGGATTATACAGTAATTAAATTTTTTTCCTCGAGATTTGTATGATTTAATTACGATTGACAGCAACAATTTTTATATAGATCAATCGTCATGATGAAGACACGTGGTCCAACGTGCAGGAAGAGAAAGAGATCTAGAATATTTAGACTCATTCAATTCTTCTGCAGCCCTGGATACGGCTGAAAACTCTCAACTCTCAACTAATGTCACATGTGTAAGAGAAGTTGAAGAGTATTTTTCTTCTTGGAAATTGATTTTTCCAAAGAGCTTTTGTCATTTGGACTCTATTTGTATTTGGTTTTTTTAACTTTTATAAGAAAATTTGAAAATAAATTTGTAATTTGTCTAAAAAATATTTTTCATTACGGCCTAAAATACAATATGAAAAAAAAAATTAAATTTTTTTTTCAAAGAATAACATACATTTGCATTAAAAATCTGTTGATTGCTCCAAGAGACTCAACAAATCTTTTTTTACTTTTAATATTTTATATTATTTTATATTTGTTAAAATCTTATTAAATCCTATTAAGGGTTGTCAATTCACATTTTGACATCCAAAAACTTGATCTGATGTCAAAAGTTTGTAAAAAATAAAATTTTAATAATTAAAAAAAAAATCACGTTATTTTCACCTTTAAATTTTAATTTTAAATTTCGCAAGTCAGTAACTGTCCATTTTCAACACTTTGGATCAAGTCCAAAAATTATTATTTTTAAAAATAAATAAATTTGGATGGGAGTTTTTCCCTGAAATCTAGAAAGATGTTTTGTGATGAATTGCTAATGTAATAATTCATGTGGACCCTACTAAGTTAGTAGGGAAAGTATTTTTCATTTTTTAACATTTACTTCTAAAGAGTCTCTTGGAACCTTTTGTTGGAGATGCTCTTACAACTATTAACAAATCTATTACATATTGTTGATGATTAAAAAAAAGATTTGTCAACACCATGTAAGATTGAATGCTCTGTCAACACATTTTACAATTTTGATATTTTCAAAAAATTTGGCACTCATTTGAGAAATTTTCCAATGAAATATGTAAAGATGTCATACATTTCATTTAAAAAAAAAAATTAGAGGATATTTTAGGGAGAAAACTCTATATTAAATTGAGTCATGATTTTTTGACTCAATTTGCACTCGATTGACATGACAAGGCACAAAACCATAGATCTTTTTCTTCGAGATACACAAGAAAATAATTAACGTTTCTTTAACCTTGCCAAATCAGTCAAGTATAGATCAAGTGAAAAAATTTGAGTTAAAAAATCATTAGTGTATTAGATTATAGGGTTTTGTTAACGTGTGCCCTTAGAACACACATTAAAGTCCAATAACTACACTTTGGATTTAACATTGGAGGGTATTTTGGTAATAAAAAATTAAGGGCATTTCCGAAGTGCATTTATTGCACTTTTAACATAAATTCGGGTCTTGTTAACGTGGCCGTAAGGGCACACTTTAAAGTGTAATAAATACACTTTGAAAATTAAATTTTATATCAAAATACCCTTTGAAAAATTAATTTTACCCAAATAGCCTCAGATACCAATATTCAAAGTGTATTTAATGCACTTTAACAAAATCTTTTTTTCCAAACGACAAGTGGGGGGATATAAATGAATATCCCTTTGTCTATCCATCAATGAAGAAGAATCCTTTTAGTGGGTATTTTTCAATGACGTTGGAACGTGCAGTCTACTTGACTTTAGATAACAACAGTTACCTAAAGATACTTCGTGACAACATCTCATGATTTCAACCCTCAAGACTAGTGGAAGGAACATGCCTTAAGCACTAATAGAAAAATAATGAAATTAGTATATAGTTAATTTAAATAAAAAAAAATTTCTATTATAAGGGAAGGGTAGATATTGTTTATCCAAATTTATATCAAATAATTTCTTGCATCTTACTTTTGTAAACCTCCAAAAAAAAATTGGATAATTTATCGATATCCCTTTATCCTACCACATCTAAAGTCACGTCTTCAATTATTAAAATTATGTTTATATATATATTTTTTTCACCTATTAGTTTACATTGAAGACGTTTTGACTTTAATAAGTTTGAAATTCTTAGATAAATCTGATCTCCAATATCAGGGGTGAGCCAGGATTTTCTTGTAGTTGGGGCAAACTATGATTTGTTGTATAGTTAAAGAACTTGAAGATGAATGGTTTTAGGTATAAATCCAAAGGTTTTTGTTAGAAGTTGAAGGAAAGGTTATTTAAGTCATTTTCAATTAATATACGAAAAGGTTCGGTCAAGAGACAATGTCATCAACAAAAAATTGAAGGAGGGAGGTGAGGGTGTGAGGGCAAATGGGTAGAGAGGTGAGAGAGTGGGGACAAATGGGGCATGTAATTAATTGAAAATATAGGGGTGTCTCAAAGTTATGTGAGGGCAATTGCCCCCACCAACTCCTTACTAACTCCACCCGTGTCCAATATGAACTCTTATTAATAGAAATTTTGTACATGTAGTTACATTATCATCGTAATCAACTCCATGATCTTTTCTTAACTAATCTAAGATAATGATTTATTGCTACTTGAAACATCCTAATACAGTATAACATAACTTAATACTCTAACATTCTCCCGTAATCGCATATCCCTTTGATTAAGGAATGTGCGATTGACTACATAGTATCAATAACTTCTATTGTACTTGTTGGAGATCACCACCAATTTGTTGAAGAATCCGGTTGTCGATTGTGTGCCTTTGATTGAGATGAAAAAAAAAATTTGCTTGATAGAGAAGATGAATGATATGCCCAAGTGTGTAGAAGACGATGAGCATTTTGCTCAATTTAAATTGACCTCTATGGCCATGATTAGTTTAGGCAAAATTGAAACCTGACGTATATGAATCTAAAAATATTTTAAAATTCAATTGGTCTCTAATGGACCATAAATAGGCTCAATGTCAACATTTTCATGAGTTCGATCATTGGTGATGGCCTTTGTGGGTTTATACGAGAGAATGGGGCTCAGTGGGCCATGGAGTGCTTGATTATAATAAATTCATAGGCTCAATTAAAAAGATTAATCATGTTGGTTTCAACCAATTAGGTTTGAGCCAAGTGTGGTCACTTGTAGGCCATGACATAGAGGTTGGGCTCATCTTGAACCGGTGGCTTTGGGTTTACTCGTGATTCCCATAAACATTAGTGGTCAAAACATTACATCTCTTTTTTTTTTTTTTTTCTTTTTAAAATCTCTCTCACAAAGAAAGAACAAAATCGGGCATTAGGCCTACTATTCACATGATTAGTGCCTTAAAAGACATGAAATCTTGAAGAGATGGGATAGTGACTAATTTGGCCTTAAGAACAACCCATTAACTAGCAATAAAAAACAAAAGCACGCAAATTTTATGGTCTGGTTTGAAGAAAACAAGCCCCATCTCAACGTGTGGATGTTGAGCGGTCTTCCACCTTCATCGAAACTCTTAAGACAAATAGTTTAAGAAATGGCTTGGAACTTGTTCTCCAAGAAAGGCCGGTGACCAAAAATAAAGATGGTAAGTGGCAGTAGAAACAAAAGCTTTGACACTATAAAAACGTTCTGATAAGATTAAAATTCTTGGATGAATCTGATCTCTTGTATAAACTCTTATTAATAGAAATTCAGTACATGTAGTTACATAACCACTATAACCAACTCTATGATCTTATTCTAACTAAATTAAGATAATGATTTATTACTACTTGAAACACCTTAATATTGTTATTAGGTAGATACCCAAGAATCTGTTTTCACAAAATAATCAATAAGAAATGATTCAAAATAAGTAAAATCAGAACTAGTTACAAATCCAAACCGAACAAATTAGATATTAATCAAGGTTAGTGTTGAACACAATGTCCTTAAGACCATTTTTCCCCATAATTTGATGCCCACGGATCTATGAATAATTGTCTCACATGATACAATGATCACACGTACAGAGCAACATTTCAATTTGTACGTCTAGCGAACCGAACGCTAAGTTTGTACTCTGAAGGAATGCAAATAAGAAATTTAAAATGCAAGTAAAATAGGAGAAAAGAGAAAATTGAATGAATGACAACCAGATCAAAATGACCAATTTATAGAAAAAGAAGAGACACGGTGTCTCTTGAAAAAGACAAGATTTCTAAGAGACATGATGTTAAAGGTACGGTGTTTCTTAAAAGGCAACCCACAACTCAAGAGATATGTCTTTTTGAAGACAACCTTTCTGGACGAACAGACACCATGAAAAATAAAATAGAAATTAAGGGATGCGGCCCAACACTTAAATCAGTAAAAGGGCTCGACGCACACACCCACATGCAGTCAAATTGTCGAAATTTGCACCCTTTTGACGATTGCATTGTGTGCATGCATACACATTAAGGATTTTTTTTTACCAATGGTTTAAATCTTTCTTGAACCCATAGGCTCCATGAGCATGCATTGGCTTACCCAAATTTTTCTCTCATATTTACTTAAGTGATATGAGAAGTTTTATATAAGAACTAGACAAATTTTTTATTCATATCCGATGTGGGACTAAAGAATTTAATTAACAAACTCAATAGTTCTACAAATCACATACTAATAAATCATGGCTAATAAGAATTGTTTAGAGTCGATTTCTCATTCACCCAAAAAGGATTTTCGACAACTTAATAAATGAAATTATTCTTTTCAAAAAGAAGAATAAGTTTCTAAGTGGTCCCCTCTCAAATAAAATGTGGGTCTCACTTAAATCATAACTCAAAGTAACCCACTTGGTCTAGAAATCTTCAAATTTCTATAGATTTTTCCAACAATCTCCCACATGAATAGAAATGAAGACAACTAAATGATGATAAAACAAAACAAAATAAAAAAAAAAAAGTACAAATAAGAATGATATTACGTCAAGATAAATAGCTTGTGACTTTAAACATTCCTTAATAAAAACTATAGGATTAACTAACTAAATGGTGAACATGGTGACTTGAAATGTTCAACCTTAGGTGTAAATCAAGATACTAAAATTCACATAATTCATTTCCTAATATAACCAGTTTTCATGATTATGTTCATTTTGGCCATGAACAATCTTGGATTCATGAGTGCTATAGAGAATTTTAGTCTTTGTAAATTCTCATAGAAACGACCCAACTCCACACTTGTATAGGTGATTCCTATTAAGAGTACCCTATTGTACCCTATTTGTGAAACAAGTTATAGACTTCATTAAAAGCAAAGTTTACCCTAAAAATTGTTATAGGCAGTACTGTTACATCATAGGAGTGGGTAAGAGAGTTTATTTTCTCAGTACTACTAGCAAGTCACACACAACTAATTGTCTAGTTGAACCTAGATCTTGAGATCTCAAGTTAACTAGGTTGGATTGCCATTGAGATGACCATTTTGTATAGGTTTTAATCTCATTCCCCTTTGTAAAATTCTGAGTTTTCGATTCGTATCTCGAGAAAAAATAAATAGTTGAATTTTGAAAAAAATCTTGAAAGTGGGACTTAAGCTAAAATTTTAAAAGGTTTCTGATCATTTTTAAGAAAATCTAACATCACCATTGGATTCAAAATGATTAAAAAACATACTTTAGCCTATAAGCACGCTCAAATAAGAGTCCGAACAAAAAAGTTACAAAATCCTCGATTACCGAGTCAGACCACGCTAAAATAATGACTTTTTGTTAGAGTAAGAATTTTTAAGATTTGATCATACCATTGGGTTCATAACGAAAAATTATTGAACATAAACTATTTATTTGTCATTTTTGGAGCATAGAAAGTCGAATTATCATCAAAAACGAAAATGACGTCAATTTTAGGGGTCACCTCAGGCCAAAAATGTAAATTTTGTTAGAGACAGAATTTGTAGAAATTGACCACACCATTAGATTTGAAATGAAAAATTAAACAAAATAAAATATTCATTCGTCACTTTTGAAGTCCGGACGATCAAGTTATCGTCGATCGAAGCAATAGGTGAAATACCGATTTTGTCCCAAGACTTTATATAAATAAATTTTTTAATTTTTTTTCACTATTCATCTTCCAAAAGTCATCCAAAACCAGCCAACGGTTTTAAAAAAAATTTATTTTTCTTCGATTTTTCACCTCAGATTTGTTACAAACGGCTCGCCATCGACGTTCGACGCAAAAGGGAGAAACATCCACAACCTCGTTCTCTACAAAACCCATCCAACATCTTTTCTATTCACTTTCTTTTTCACCCCGTATCGTCAAAAATCAGTCGTATTTATATACGGGAGTTTCGAAACGTTGACCTCAGATTTCACCAATTTCGATGTCAAATCATCATTAGCCGTAGAAAGGAGAAAAGATGACGACGTCAAGATCTTCGAAACCACTATGTTAGATTCGAAAATCAGTCATCTCGAAGTTTGATCTGTCTTGATTTTCACGTCAATCATCTCGATTTCCACGCACGTGTTTCAATTCTGTCGCCTAGAGATTGTAAGGAACTTTCAATTTTTATTAGTAATCACAGATTGTGAAAATTGCATTTAGGATTTTATTAAAAATTTGTGGTGTGTTTTAAAAAATATAAAAAAATTTGTTATTTCAAATTCACGCTAGAACTTGCATGTTTAATATGTCTAATTGTATTTTATAACAAAATATACGTGGATATGATATCTCACTAAGCTATTTCCGTTAGTTGAGTCATGTGCACCGTTTGGACCACGTTTTGATCTAAGTTTTAGTATTTTTTCAATGTTATTGATAAAAATGAATTTCATAGTTGAAAAAATGATTTAATATTCAATGAACTCAAATTGAGTTGATGAATATCAGAAAGTGAATATTTTATTTGAAAGATTGAAAACGATACAAATCGAAAAAAGGGAAAAAAGGTATGAAATTGTAAAATGTCAGTCACACCCGAGGAGTGATGTTTGCATTTTACATTGTTGTGTTGTGTGTAGGTTGGTAAACGGATATCCATGGATAATGTTACTAGTTGCATGTTTATTTATTTTCTATTAGCGCGATGCACTGTTTACTTTGTTGTTCTGTTATTTATTTTAGGCCGGATGACCATACTTGCATGGTAGGAAACTGGATATTCATTCTCAATCTTGTATTGCTAATTTCTCTTTTGTTTTCAAATGAAAATAATATATATATATTATGGGTCCCGTTCGGCACCCTAAGCTTTACCACACACTTTAACAAACGCGTTTTGTCTTAAATGGGTTAGAAGTTTCAGAATGAGCTGATTTTTGGTGAGGATGATCTCTATGGTGAGGAGATCATCCTCACCAAAAATCAGCTCATTCCAAAACTTCTAACCCCATCAAAATTGATTTACAAAAAATGGACGGTCCACGATTTTTCAACGTGTAAACATGGGGCTAAACATTTCGGAATGGGCTGATTTTTGGGGAGGATGATCTTCTAATCATAGAGATCATCCTCACCAAAAATCAGCACATTCCAAAACTTCTAACCCATGTAGGACAAAAAACGTTTGTTAAAGTGTGTGGTAAAACTTAGGGTGCTGAACATTTCCCTATATATATATAGCTATTTTGTGAGTTGTTAAAGAGTCTGTGAATGTCTGAAGAGATAGTGCGTCATATCATCTTGAGTGGTGTATTATCCTAAGATGTACGGTAGGGATCACCAAGCTCATACGTGGTATAGAACGCATATGAGAGTGAAGTCACAACTGGAATCTAGGTTATTCCTCTCTATCTTTACTAGTGAACTTATAATATAAAGGTGAGTCGTATACAAATGGTTTGTATATTTGAAAATCACATGCACGCTTGATAAGCATAGACTAAGATGATTAGTTAGTGATCACTAATAATCTATAGTAGTCGAACATTCTAATACATCGAAAAGAGACCCATTACTTACGATCAAGTCAAACAGTCAGTTTAAGTCGGATAAATAATTCCGCAAGTGTGGTAAACAGCGACTAGCCACAAAATCAAGAACTAATAATTTATTATGAAACACTATGTCCCAACTGGGAGCGATCCAGTCATGAATCCTAACTCTTTAATTCCACTACTACACCATTGTGTATTATGTATTTGTTACCTTATTTTGATATATAAAATGAAATGCATGTTTAATATTTCCACTTGATCAATTAGTCTTGTATAAAAAATAATAATAAAAAGAAATAGTGAGTACTGCTGATCGATGTAATGTGAGTTTTAAAACGTTTAGTTGCTCATCATTGGCTATATGTACCAGTTAATCGTAGTTTCTTTTATAAAATTTTATATATTTTAAAATGATTTAGTACGGTTATTCGATTATGTTAGGAGAGGTTATTGGCATAATTGTTTTCTTTCTTACTAGGTAACCATTATTACTCATCATTTCCTTCTCTATTTTTTTTAGTTTCAGATCCTAAGCTTGATGAAGCAGGTGTAGAAAACAAGTGAGAATCATCTGGTAGGTCAGATAGACAATCAGAGTCTGTCACTTGGTGAGTATTGGGGCTATACCCCTAATGGTGTCAAATTCGTTTAGGAGTATTATGGGTTTTTTTTATAGAGCGTTAAGACTTTTGTTAAAGTGAGGAATTTTTGTATAATCCTGTATATAAATTTATTCTTTCGCATTCTGATCTATCATACGTTATTAGATGTAAATAAGCTTCCGTTAATATTATATTTTGTATGTATATATGCAGGATTGTATGTCATTTATTAGGTGCAGGTTGAACGCCTTGGAATGCTAACATAAACATAGGAAACCATGCCGAAATTTCGAGGCTCCACCTACTGCTTCGAGATCTGACATGTGGCTTTGTGTTAGCTTTTGGCGGGGTGTCAAACCCTCGATGTATAGTATATTTTCTCTCTTGTTAAATCTTTGGTAAGCGAATCTGCGAGGTTGTCCTTAGACTTTATATAATCAATAGAAATAACTCCATTTAAAAGAAATTATTTAACAGTATTGTGTCTACGACGAATATGTAAAGACTTAACATTATACATATTATTTTGTGCTATTGCTATCATTACTTGATTATCACAATATATACAGATGGCAGGCATGGGTTTTGGTCATAATGAAATATCCGCTAAAAAATGTTAAAGGCACTCAACTTATTCTCTTACTTTATCTAAAACTATAAATTCCGATTCCATGGTGGACCGGATTATACACGTCTACTTAGAAGATTTTCAAGAAACAACTATACCTTCAAGTGTGAATATATATCTATTTGTGGATTTTGATTCTTCAAATTTTGATATCTAATTGGCATCACAATATCCTTCAAGTATCGTTGGGTACCTAATGTAGTGCAACCCAAAGTCGAACGTAAATTTTAAACATCTTAAAACCTTGATTAATGCCTTCTCGTGATCTAATCCTGAATTACTTGTATGTCTACTCAGTTTGCTAACTGAGTAAGCAATGTTTGGCTTTGTGCAATTCATGAGATTCATTAAATTGTCAATTATACGAGAGTACTCTAATTAAGAGATACTCTCACTAATCTTTTTCTTCATATAAAAATTAACTTTTACTGAAGTTTTAAGAAGACTATAATCAAATTAATTAAATTTCTTAAGCATTTTCTCAATATAATGTGATTAAGATAATACAAGTCATTTTAATGTTCTATTAATTTTTACTCCTAGGATAATATTAATAACACTTAAGTTTTTCACTTCAAGCTTATTAGTCAACATTTTCTTTATTGACTTGATGATATTTTTGTTAGTTTATAAAATTAACATATCATCAACATAAAAACAAACAATAATATAAGCATCTTCAATACTCTTAAGGTATACACATTTGTCACATTTATTAATTTTAAAATCATTTGACAACATTACACTGTCAAATTTTTCAAGTCATTATTTAGGTGTTTGTTTCAATCCATAAAGTGATTTAACAAGTCTGTACATTTTTTTTCTGTTCTTTGACAGTAAATCCTTTTGGTTGTTTCATATAAATTTCTTCATTTAATTCACCATTTAAAAATTTTATTTTAACATCCATTTGATATATTTTTAGCTTATGTAATGCTGCAATAAATATTAACATGCGAATGAAAATTATTCTTGTAAACCCTTTGGCAACAAGTCTTGCCATGTATTTGTCTATGGAACTATCAGGTTTCATTTTCTTTTTGAAGATCCATTTGCAATCTATAGGCTTGTTGAATGGTGGAAGTTTCACCAATTTTCAAGTATGATATTATAAAATTGAATCAATTTCGCTATTCACAGCCTCCTTCCAATAAGGTGCTTCAGATGTAGACATGGCTTTCTTTTGAGGTTCATTTTCTAACAAAAATGTTAAAACATCATGACCAAATGATTTAGTCACTTTAATTATCTTACCGCGTTTAGGTTCAACTTCATTTTTATTGATTTTTGGTATATATTATCTTGTAAACTAATAATCGCAATATCATAAGTTCTTTTATGAAGACTTATTTCTTGTACATTTTTACAGGGAAAAATATTCTTAAAAGTAAAACATTCATTGACTCAATAATGGTATTAGCATGAATGTGAGAAATGTCAGATTTCTACACAAGAAATCAATATACACTACTGTTATGTGCATAACCAATTAATATATAATTATTGATTTTTTATCCTATCTTAACATTTTTAGGGTTATGAAAGCGCCCTCGATCCGCGGAGTGCGCGGATCCGCTTTTGACCCTTGAGGTTTGGGAGTCGCCACCTAGTTATTACGGTCTAGGAACCGAATACTGACTTTAAACGAATAAAAAACTAATCTACTACAAAAAAAATTGAATCCAAGGATCATATTACGGGATTGGAAGGTGTTAGGCACCAACCCTGCCTGGCCAATGCCGGTCTCTACTTATCTCAAATAAGACTACATTGCTAATGACAAAACCTAGATAAAAAATAACAGAAATTTTACCTTCGATATGCAAAGGTTATATTCCCTCAGATCTGATGAAACTGCTCTTTGTACCGTACTCCTTGCTTCGTTCTGTCTCCGGATCTGATTTCTGATCTCTGAGGCAAGGTATCTCCTTCTTGGATCTGGATTCTTCAAATTTGTTATGGATTTTGGGGTGTTTTTTGAAGAACTTCTAGGTGTTTTTCAAGCTAAAATCGAAGTATGGGTGTTAGGTAAGGAGTTGGGACTTCAAAATTAGGGTTTGTGGGAGGCTAGGGAAGCTTTTTGACCTACTTCTCTTAGGGTTTTTCATTTGATACGAAAATAGGGTGTGGAGGCTCCTATTTATAAATTTTTTTAGAAGAATTAGGGTTTGATTAGGGTTTTTTTTAGGGTTTTAATTAGGGTTTTGACTTTGGTCTTATGAGATTGACTTAGTCTTTAGGGTTTTAATTTAGGGTTTTGATTTTAGTCTTAAGAGATTGACTTGATTAGTTTAGATTAGGATTTTGATTTAGGGTTTTGACTTTAGTCTTATGAGATTGACTTGATTAGTTTAAATTAGGATTTTGACTTTAGTCTTATGAGATTGACTTTAATACTTTGACTTTAGTCTTTCTTGGTTGGTTTTTAATATCTTGACTTTAGTCTTACTTGATTGACTTTAATTTTTGGAGATTCCCCTTTTATTATATCTTTAATTCTTTGGGCCCCTAGATGGAGGGGTTCTTAAATAAATATCTTGACAACTATCAACAATTTTGCCTGAAAGCCTGATTGATCGATTTTTTGGTTAAAATTTTTAAATTAATTTTATTAATGTTTCACTTTACATTATTTAATTATTTATTTATTATTTTAAAAATTTTAATTATTAAAATTGTAAAACTACCGTTTTGCCCTCGGAGATGATTTTTTACGTTTTAAGTCGTTTTTCAATGTTCTAAGATGTTTTGAAATCAATTTTTCATAAGAAATTCAATGGGAATATTGGTTTTTGTCATTTATGAAATTTTTTGTATGAAATGGTCGTGAACTTTATGAGGGTATTTTCGTAATTTTGTCAAATTCTGTGAAAATTGGCGAAATGATTTATTTGATTTCGATTTGTATTTTATGTGTTTGAATGAGTTTTCCTAAGCGTAATCTAGGCTCTAGGGTTGTTTTGATATTAGGGATATTTTGATAATTTGGTCATTTTTAGTGATTTTTATCGTGAAGCTTCCTTTTGGTCTGCAAGATGATAATTTCTATGTTTCTGGGGTCGTATTTTCCTAGCGTAGCGTGATTTTTAAGATTTTGTTAATTCGAGATACCTCATCCGGATTTCTGAAACATATCTGATAACAAAATAAAGCATTAGAATAAACATCCATCATTGGGAACCGTTGCGATCGGGTTGACGAGTTGATTAATTAGGCGAATGCAAAAATGGGGTGTCTACAGGTTATGAACCATTACCTTATCTAAACACTCTCATACTTTTAAATATTTATAAATGGTCTTTGACCTTTTTATAACTCATATAGAGTTTAGTTTAATTTCTTGTGAGGTATTTTGTTAAGAATGTGATTTATTGAAAGGATTGTTTCTTCCTATAAATTCTAGGTAAATTAAAACTTACCAACATAGCAATCATTTCTTTTAAAGTTCGATTTTTTTGCTTTCAACAACACCATTAGATTGTGGTGAATAATGAGAGCAGTAGTTTAGTGAATAATATCATGTTCTAAATAGAACCCATCAATGGGTATTTCATATTCACCTTATTTATCACTACTTATTACCTTTATCTTTTTACTAAGTTGATTTTCAACTTCATTCTTGTAATGTTTAAATATTTATAAGGCTTCCTCTTTACTTCTTAGCAAATACACATAATAATATATTGTGCAATCATCAATAAAAATAATGAAATACTTTTTCTCACATTTTGTTTGCATAAATTTTAAATCACAGATATCACTATGAAATGGTGTTTTAGTCAATTTTGCCTCCACACATATTTCATATTTATGATTTTGGTTGATATAAAATTTAAGTAATAAATCTAAATTTATTAACCTTTGCAAGATATTAAAATTCAAATAACCTAATCTATCATGTCATACATTGAAAAACTTAAGCATATAAATAGAAGAGTTCACTTTATTCATATTAGAAGCTTTAGGTACAATCGTCATTGCATTCATCTTAAACAGACTATCGGTCAAATATCATTTGCTTACATACATTCCATTCTTAGTAAATATAAATTTACCAAATTCAAATACTAAGTAAAGATTCGAATCCAAATTTATCAAATTCAAATTCAAATACTTAGTAACCCTTCTTACTAAGTAAAGATTCGAATCCAAGATTTTTTTGGGATATCGAGTACATGCAACACATCCATCAAACTAAGACTCTTCTCTAAAGTAAATTTCTGCATCACCTTCCCTTGATCTTCGATTTTTGAAGTTGAAGAATTTCTCATAAAGAGTTATTCATCTTTTTTCATTTTTATATATTTTGAAAATAAATTTTTATTAGAACATATATATCGAGTAGCACCTATGTCTACCCACTATTCTTTAGTATTTTTGAAGTCTTTGAGCTTCATCTCTTTGCATTTGTGCTTCAAATAATTTTTAAAATCTTTCTAAGATGACGATAATTTTTTAATTACTGATGCCACTTAAAAGGATTTACTAATAGACATACATTCTGCATGAATTTCATGCAGGATAATCTGAAGTTCTTGTACTTGATTTATCATTGTTTTGGAGTCCAACATTTTAAAATCTAAGAACCTCCCAACTCCAAATTTTTTCTGTCCAGCATCTTCTATTTTATATTTTGTCTAAGATTTCCCACACGCCTTGCATTCTTAACTGTTGCCCTTGCTTCAGTCGAACCATGTTCACGCTTAGATGGAATAAGAGTCCTGCCAGAACTAGAACAAGTACAAGGACACCAATTTTATCACTTATATAAACCTTGACTATCGTAGTTCTTTTACAGTGGCGATTGGACTATATACATTATACAGGGTGTTATCTACTCCATTTAGGATATAATTCCTGCATAAGAAACTAGAATATTACATGCTTCAACAGCAGTAACAGTTGTACTATATTATTTGTTCTCTTTAAGAACAAGAACATCTTCTTAAAGAAATTTGGCTAAAGTTAATGTTGTCAAGTAGAACAACATTTTTTGTTTCCAACACTTGAAAATCTGAGCCATTAAATTTCTTTGATTTTTTTTGGTGATTCATTTTAATATGTGAAAACAGAATTAGAAATAATTAAATATAAATTTGTCTTAAGATTGCTATTAGATAAATACCCGAAAATCTGTTTTCACAAAAAAAAATCAACAAGAAATGATTCAAAATAAGTAAAATCAGAACTGGTTAGAAATCTAAACTAAACAAATTGGAGATTGATCGAGGCTTGTGCTGAATACAATGTCCTTAAGACAATTTTGTTCCCTCAATTAGGAGCTTATGGATCTACGAACAATTGTTTCTCAAGATACAACGATCACACGTGCAGAGGCAACACTTCAATTTGCACGTTTAACTAACCGAACATTAAGTTTGTACTCTCAAAGAATGCAGACAAGAAATTTAAAATGCAAATAAAACAGAAGATAAGAGAAAATCGAATGAATGACAATCAAGGTCAAAATGACCTATTTATAGAAAAAGAAGAGACACGATGTCTTTTGGAAAAAAAAAAAAAGGTTTCTAAGAGACAACCCACAACTCAAGAGAATTGTCTTTTTGAAGACAATATTTCTGGACAAACAAACACCATGGAAGATGAGAAAGGAATTAAGGGGTGCTCGCCCCTTCAAAATAAGTCAAATTGTTAAAATTTGCACCTCATCTGCCTAACGCACACGCATTAAAGATTTTTTTCGACCAATGGTTTAAATCTTTCTTGAGCCAATGGGCATTTTGTGTGTTTGTGGACTTACCTAAATCTTTCTCTCATATTCACTTAAGTGATATGAGAAATTCTATATCAGAACTAGACAAATTTCTTATTCATATCCAATATGGGACTAAAGAGTTTCACTAATAAACTTAATAGTTTTACAAATCATATAGTAACAAATCATGGCTAATAGGGATTATTTGGAGCTGATTTTTCATTCACCTAAAAGGGATTTTTAACGACTTAATAAATAAAATTATTCATTTTAAAGAGAAGAATAAATTTCAAACTGGTTCCGCCTCAAACAAAATGTGAATCCCACTTAAATTATAGCTCAAAGTGACCCACTTGATCATACAAATCTATAAATTTTCGTTGATTTTTCCAACAAATACATCACAATATAACCTAATACTCTGACATAGATATTCCTTTCACTTTTTTAAAATCTATAGTTTGAATACTTTTAATTAAAATTATAATCGTCTCTCTCGTCAAAATTTCCTAAATCATCTCAATCAATTTTTCCTTAATTTATCATTTACTAGAAATAATCTTACATTTTCCTTAAACAATATAACCAAATTGTCTTGGTATTAGCTCAATTGAACACCATTTTCTTTTATTTGTTTTTTCAACTTGTTGCTTTAATCATCCACAAGTGCAACAAAAAGATGTAGAATCATCAAATAGTGGGTCAACATAATTTTTTACTTTTAGTGATTGGATCGTCCAACAATCAGGTTTTTTCCACACTAGTTGACTTCACCAAGTATGAAGGATCAAGACTGAGATTTTTGGGAGAAAAGAAAATAAAACAAGAGCCTTTGGCATGAGGTTGAAGACAAGGGTATAGGGTATTTCAATCAGTTTCTTTCTCTCTCTCTCTCTCTCATAAAAGATCTTAGTCAAGGGGTACGTCACCAGTTTGAAAGCAGGGGCATGTCATCTTCACTAAAACTTAGCAGGTTATCTCTAAATTACCCTCAAGAAAATTATCACCATGGATTTTATATAATTTAAGTTTTAAAGGGTCATGTTGACTTATAGAGATTACTCTCACAAAAAATCAGTTCATTCCTCTCTAACCCATGTAAGACAAAGCATAGAGAGCCGAAGACTTCCCATAATTTTTAAGTCGTCACATATCAACTAATTGAGTTGGCAATTTAAATAAATTATCTTGATAAATGGCTAATCGATAAGCATCATGAAATTTTATGGCCCACCACATTACCAAAGTACACACTAAAATTTAACAAGATTTATAATTTTAAATTATAAAGGGTTTGGAAACCTAATCTTTTAACCCGTAGTGCAAGACTAGATGAAAAGGTGTTAAAATCCACGGTTGGAAATCTATGGACGACTGTTCAGAGATCAGTGTGCCCACTTTTGTCATGATAGCAACAACAAGAAACCCACTTAACGAGGCTGAACCTTTTCAGAAATAACCCACCCAAGCAGATTAAAGCTTCCCATGGGGTTGAAAAGCATTTAATTTCCAGCAAAACAAAATAAAATTAAAGTTCCAAGATTTAACACACTACTAGAACAGAATTTTGTGAGGTCTGGGTATGCATGCACAGGGTCCACCCAGACGAACCCACGCCAAAAAAAAAAAAAAAGAACAAAAAAGATCGAATTCTAAACATTAAAACCCACACATTCTATAATGATTCTGATTTTTTTAGTTACATTTTTTCCCATTTGAAATGATCTTCATGACTCAACATCTCTTCATGTTTTGCAATCGCTTTACTTTGAGCTTCATCACGACAGCCTAAAAATGGCCCATTGCGGCGGCACGCTTCCCATTATAACCATCAGATTCATCACAGAGGATGGTAAGGTATATAGCCCAACGTGCACTTGACATCACTTACTATGTCATTGCACCTCATCAGAAGGTTTAGCATCTGATGAGAGATGTCTATGCCATTGGTATTGGTATTGGTATTGGTGTTGGTGTTGGCTGTGTTGTAGTAGTTATTGTTGTTTCTTGGCTCTACCACTACTTCACTATAATGTGCAATGGGGGCTTTAGTAAAATGACCAACTCCACGACTTTCATGCAAATCGGGAACTCGAGGGGGTAGAGGAAGAAGAGGAGGCAGTTGTTGAGGAGGAATAACCTTTTGAAAGTTCTTACTATTAACACCCATTCCAATGGAAGAAGATGATGAACCACCATCAGCACTAAAACCATTGTTGTTGTTGTCTTTGCTACTATTACTACTACCACTAACCATCATCGACTGCTCTCCCCTAATACTTTCGTCCGAACCCAACATGAACTTTACACGTGGGCTCTCTCTTGTGACACCCATAGAGGGCCCCGCCTCATCACCAGATGGCTTCTTCAGAATTGACTTCAGCTGGCCACTTGAATGTTGAGGCCGTTGAATAGGTGCCATTGGCCTCGGCTCACCTATGGAATCATTACCACCTCCAGGTCTGAACTGTGGGACCACTTCATCAGAAGCATCATCCACTCGATTAGAAGATTCAGGTACTTCGGGGGCTGGAGCTCCTACATCTTTTAGGTGGAAGTTCACCTGCATTTGGGCATAGATGGCTTTGTTTCGGAGTGCATCGTATGCCAACTGAGCATCAGACTTGTGCTTGAACAGGACCCGGCATGACGAGGATTTCCAGAACACTCGCGTGGCAGAGTGATCCAGTGGTCCAAAGCGCCCAAACCTTGCCTTCAGCTCCGGAATTGATGGAAGAGTGGTTCGAGGAGGGAACTTCATCACCAGAAACATGGGTTCCAACACCCTTGCAGGTGGCAGTCCTGGCTTCTTCACCGAAACAGTCTTGACGGTCTTAGCTGGAATAGTTGAGCCAATTTCTTTATGATCTCTCTGCATCTCTGGAATTTTACCAGCCTTCTTTTCTGCAGTCATCAACTTCAAATCACTCTGTCTCTTAAGCTTCTTGGCAGTCTTCTCCTCCTGTCGATCAGACGGGCCACGTTTCCGACCAGATTTTGTGGGATCCTCGGGCCTCGTCAAGTGCTTTGGCCGTTTTGAAGGCAGGTCTCTCACATCCTCACCATAAGGAATGTCAGAAGACCTAATAGGAGATTTTTCAGTAGAAAATTCTGTAGTTTCAGCTTCACTTGGAGGAGAAAGAACCAAGCTCTTCTGATAAACAAGTGACCGAAAATTGAGGAAAACCTGCCGTACAATTGAAGGGCTGTTTCGTTCGAGACCATGAAATGGATCAAGAGCAAGAGCCAATAGGTCGTCCAATACTTGAGGAAGATCGACCTCAATATTTTCAAGGTCAACTTTTGGCTGCGACACTGAAGGCTCAGATGGGAGCTTTGTACCACCAGCCCCACTGTCTTTCCTCTGTGTATCCACCTGTGTATTCTCTCTGGAGGCCAAACCGATCCCACTGGATTTACTGGCCGACTTTCTTACGGATTCTCCATCTTTTGCAGTTTTAAGACGCTTCTGCAGATGCTCCGGGTAGGTTTCCAAGGATGTTTTTTCCTTCTTTTTCTTCTTTTTCTCCCCCACCATAGATTTATCATGATTCAAGTCAGCTCCGGGGCGTTTAAGAACTTTAACTTTTTTTACCACCCCATCACCACCAGTGCCAACAACCCTACCAGGAAGCTTGGCATCAGCAGGTAATAGATTAGTACCCATAGACTCCGAAGCATTCCTGCTACCACCACCATCCCATACTTGATCTGAACCACTGTGATCTTCAATTGGCGTTGACAATCTCGGCTTGGGCTGCTCAAGACCCTCAATTGTGCTGGATAATTTTGCACTCCCCTCCCATTTTGACTCGACCATAGCTTTGCTCTCCTGCCTATCTTGTACGCCAGGGGTTTCTGGTTTTCTGGGTAGAGAGGATCCATCGAGGCCTGTGCTTATGGGACCCATGGCACTACCTGCATTCATGCTTCCATTCATCTCGTGCAAGGCACTCTCTTTATCACCAGGATATCTAGCTAATGAATCAACTGGAGACATGTTGACCTGTGTCTCAACCAAGTTAAATTTGGCAGCAACCAATTTCTTGTCCAAGGATTCAGCTCTAGGCCCAGTTCCCCCTTGAATCAAAACTGCTGCGCGCCCACTAATGGTTCCCATTCCATCCTGTTTTACTGGAACTTGAGACTTCATTGAGACAGCTGGAGTTCTCTTTTGGAGTACATAATCCCCAGGTATCGTTGCTGCAGATCCCTCCTTATAAGATGACGAGGAAACAAAGCCTGGGCCAACATGATGGGATCTAGGCTCAAATGGTTCATCTCTCCGTTTTAATAGATACTTGTCCTTCTTCGATTGGTCCTTCACTTTCGTAGGCTTTGCGGAGTTCTTCTTTTCACCTAGTGCTTCGGCAATCACTAGAGGACCACTCAAAGGAGCTGAAGGAAACAGTAACAAATACACCAATTGAGGGAGAGAGAGAGAGAGAGCTTATTAAAAACAAAATGTCCTTCAATTTATTTTTATTTTTTTGTTAAAAAATAATAAATAAAAGGCTAATAAACACTGCATGGGATTACATGTATGCTATCAGATAAAACATGTACTAAAGCTGCTCTAAACACAAATGATCAACAATCCAAGAATGAGGCTCAGCAAAAATAGGAATAGCAGAAAATTGAGGGATGACCAGAACAAATCAGAAGAAAGTACTCCAAATGAACATTGTTTGGAACTGTTGATCATAGTGAGAGCTGAAAACAATTTGATAAAAAGAGGGGGTATGTACAATGTTAAGAGCCCTAAACGAAGCCACCTCAATAAAATTCTGAAATGTGAACAAATTTGATCGAGACAGAAATCAGACAAACCTAATCTAAAAGTTTCTCACAGAATAATTCTTCCCTTGGGGAGCTAATAGAGTGTAACAAATAACTAAATGAGAAGGAACTCATCATTTGTGCAATGCAAATATTGGATTATGTAACAAATAGCCAAAATAGATTACTAATTGGATAACTTGATCATCAATTACAATGAAAATATTTTTTTGTTAAATAAACAGAAAATTAGATTCACATAAAAGCAAATCCCATTGTAATTTTTTTTTCTTTGAATAGTGAGAAGAAACCCATAAACAACCAAATGAAAAAAAGAGACCAACACATAGAAAGAGAAACTGGGGTAAAAGAAAAAAAAACAGCAAGGAAAGAGACAACAGAAATGGATAATCATTTGCGTTGCAAACTTGAGCATACATAGTCCCTCTCCAAAAAACAGAAAAAGAATAATGATCGATAGAGATTGTTTCTTTATTGCACATAGTGCCTCTCCAAAACACAAAAAAGAGAGGGGAGAAGAAAAGAAACTAATGGAAAATACAGAGAAGATTGTTTCAGTGTCTCAAAGAGACAATCTCCATCATGGAAACAAAAAAGTAGAGAAAGAAGTGTTGTCTCTATGATTCTATAGTGCACAGAGTCCCTTTCTATAGCTAGAAGACAGAGGATTGTTTCCGTTTTGCACACTCTGTTCCTCAAGAATGTTGCCTTAGCTAGAGATTCCAAACTTGATTGCTAGGATTCTGAAAAGTGAATGAAGAAGAAAACTAAGTAGATAAATAATTCATCAGAGGTATATAATTGTATGTAGAATATTACTATATTAAATTGCTTCTAGGCTGAAGCTTTTTAAGTTTAAATCATGGGCGCCTAAGTGACTTCAAGCTGGCCTAGGCAATATGGGTCTTGGCTAGGTGTGTCAATCACTAGGTGAAGCTTTAACTATGCTGGAGCATGATAGGAAGTACCAATGAATTAAATGTACATAATATATGAATGCAAAACGATCAAATACAAACCACCATTCCTCATTTGCCACAAATCTAAGTAACATTATACTAAACCAAAAAAAAAAAAAAAAACTGAAAATTTAGCGTTAGTAACTTATACCTCGAGGTGGCACTCTAGCAGGCTGATCCACCACCCCCATAGAATCACGACTAGGGCGTACTGGCTGCATACCAAACGCCTGAGCGTAGGTCTCATCAAACTCCTCAAAAGTTGCCTTTCGATAAGCAAGAATCATCGACACATTCTTGATCCAATCAAGACTCCTTTGTTCATTACTCATAGGCGTGAGTGCCAACTGTTGTACAAAAGAAAGTGCCTCAGTGGGCTGAAAGCAATCTCTTGCCTTCTTAATTTGCTTCACCGAATAAACTTCTCCAGGCTCATAACCACCAACATCAACAGAAAAGTACCCGGGAACATTCATGGACCGAAAATTGAAGGGGTTCCGACATCGGCAAGCCAAACCAAGAGCAGCTCTCCTACGAGCCTCATCAACAGCCTCTTCCACGGCCTTCATGAAATTCCGAGAGTTCGTCTGCCGTGATTTCTCGGCGTAGTTAGGCTCAAATGGGATAAGTTCGGCTAAATCAAACCATCCATAACTACTGTCACCAAAGAAGGCAACTAACATATGACCCTCTCGCTTTGTCCGTCGCACAGAAGGAGCCGCGAAAGCTTCATGGAATATGTGTCCTGGCCACCATGGATGAGATTTGACTTTTCCCCATACCATGTCCCCTGGTTCAAATCCGTACGTCAAGGCCTTCTCTGCCTCTGATCCAAACCCCTCCAATAATGCAGTACTAGAGCCTCCATCAACCAAAGAATACGGAGAATCGAAGCTAAAAACACTTGGTTCCTCCGTCACCTCTGCATCTACTTTTATTTTTCCGGAAGAAGCCCTAGATCCAGACCCTTCATCCGTTGTACTTTTAAATTGCTCCACCGCAGACTCTCCAACAGAAATACCATTGTTCCTCCCTACCTCCACAGATTTAACGTCAGAAACCTTAACTTCCGCATCTTCTTTTGGATTTTCAGAAGAAACCCTAGCTCCTTCTTCTGTTCTTGTCATCAATTGCCCCATTTTTGTGTCTCCAACAGCTAAACCATCGTTCCTCCCTATTTCCGAAACCTTAACTTCAGAAACCCTAAATTTTGAATCTTCTTTTGTTTCTCCAGAAGAAACCATAACCCCTTCTTCTGTTCTTGTCATCAATTGCTCCATTGCAGTGTCTCCAACAGAAAAATCATCCTTCCTCCCTACTTCCAAGGCCTTAACTTCAGACAACCTAACTTCTTCATCTTCTTTTGTTTCTCCGGAAGAAACCCTAACCCCTTCTTCTGTTCTTGTCATCAACGGCTCCACTTCAGTGTCTCCAACAACAAAACCATCGTTCCTTCCGACCTCCACAGCATCAACTTCGGAAACCCTAACTTGCATTTCACTATCTATTTCTTTCAAATCGACTTCCAATGAAACCCTAGCTTCCTCAGACCCATTTTTCCCTAATTCTTCAAAACCAACGGAACTATCCTTCCCACCACTCGACTGCAACTCATCCGAAATCCCATTTTCTGCTTCGATCTCCGATTCTCCCAAAACAACCTCCGAAGAAACCCTAACTTCCTCGGATCCCATTATCTTCGTCTCTTCTTCTCTCAAATCAACACTACCATATAAAAAACCCTCATTCGAACCATCAACACGAGGATCCCTAACTACATCTCCAGAAACCCTAGTTTTTTCAGACGATTCAACCCCTAAGATGGATGGATCATCAATAACATCAGATTGTTGTCTCTCTAACTCACTCTCGTTGTTCGTCTCGGATGTCATGGCGACATCGCAAGATGAATCAAAATATCGTAAATCGAAGCTTCTGTAGCTTCGATTAAGAAGAAGACGAAACCCTAGATGTTCGAAAGAAGAAACCGTACCTCTTATGGTTAACCAGCGAAGAAAATTTTACCATAAAAGCTGCGCATTTGGCCTGGAAACCTGAAAGCGTTATCCACTATGATGATTTCAACCAGAGAGAGAGAGGGCTCGTTTAGTATTTCTAGGGTTTACGAATGTAAAAAATGAGAAAAAATCGTCGGTTATAATCGCACCACCAATCAGAATCCAGATGTCTGTATTGTTTGAGAGGAAAAATAAATTTCCAGAAAGGAAAATAATTTGTCTTTAAAAAATATTTTCATATAATTAATTGTTATTAAAAAAATAAAAAATAAAAATTTTGATTAGTCGGCTTCGAGTTTAGCATGATGACCTAATAATTATTTATGGATTTGATTCTGACTAGACATTTTAGGATCCAATAGTGATTCTGTTAGACACATAAGATATGAAGTAGTCTAATGATATATTAATTAATGAAGTAGTTTGAATTAAATATACTTTAATAAAAGCTAGAACGTACTTCTCTTTAGACAAATGTTTATATTTTCTATTCCTTCTTAATATCAACAATATACAAAGTTATCTCAGATTCTAATTTTCTGGGAAATTTTTTTTTAAAAACTTTGATTTGTTTAGTATATTCATTGTTGGTTTCAAATATCAAGTGAGAATAACAACAAAAAAATCATTATATTATGGGTCATGTCAAAATATTAAAGAACTCTAGTTCAAATCACATTTTTTGGGAGGGAAAATATGTTTTCTTGAAAAAATGCATTTTCCAGGTGGGTTGGGCAGAAAAACATTTTCCAGGAAGAATGTACAATTATACTCATGTCAATTCTACTTTTAAGGGAGAAGTCATTTTCCTCCTGCAGTCATACTCTTTTGCTCTGTCCATCGTTCGGGAAAATTGCTCGAATCCAATCAAGTTTCCATCAAGACTTGGTATTTAATGAGCTGGACCATTATGACCGACCAGAATTAACTTAATCAGATGATCATAGCTATCAAACCCACACTACTACTTTTCCTTGATCATTTGTCATAAAAAAAACAATGAAAATATTCACAAATGTAGTACAAACATTGTTTTAAATCTCATCCAAGACCAAGACAAGTAAAACATATGGGACAAGATTTAAAACCATAGGTTTATTATGCTCATTGTTGAACGTGACGACTCAAACATATCGGAAGACTCGTTCATGGACGAGAAGAGGCGTCAAACGAGTTTTAAAACCATGAGTACAAAAGCATTATTCCCCATTCAAACAATTAAATCTCATAAATTGATTATTATGAAACAATTTTGTGTTTCTCATTTTGAATCTCATAATTACACTCAATATAAAAGGAACAGTTAGTTAGGTTTCTCATACAAAACTTCCTAAACATGAAGACCTTTCTGCTCCATTTGGCCCACCAAACAACTGACCACTTGTAAGCACTCTGAAGCCCATCTGACCATTACATGTTCTTTCCCATTAAGATCATCATAAGACGAGATGCAAAAGCCATAAGACATCACTAATCTTTTCGCCTATCGGCCCTGTCTTCAGGAGGAATGGATAGGAAGTGCAAGATCTTTTGAACCTGCAAGACATTGATTCGGAACTTTGTAGCAATCTGGTGGACATCCATGGGCCCGTCATGATCTTCACCCTTTCCTTTATGCAGGAGGAAGATCTGTCGCAGCTGAGCTACGTTTAGGGTTCCGGGAGGAACTGGTCTTTCCTCATAGCGACTTGATTCTGGCTTTGTATTTCGCAGCTTTGGCATGGGTCGATTATACTTCTCCACGATGAATGCCTGCACCAAACACCCAGATATTTAAAATTCAAAAATCTAATAAAAATTTGTGGTTACGGAGATCTGAAAAATCAAACTATAGACCAAATGATCATATAACCGGGCAAACTAGATTTTTTTTTCTTGAGTGGTTTCAGTACTTCTAGATTGTTGAAAAGAATAAAAAACATCAAGGTTTCTGGTCTAGGAGATTTCTAATGTGAGACCTATCGATGTGGGTCGCCATGTGGCACAGTGTAAGCAAGGAGGAAGGTAGTTCCTGTTCTACTTGACAAGTATTTGTTTACACTCTACAGACAAAGGTGAGGTTAAATTTTGTGTCTTTGTGACAATCTAAGTACACTGATTTTTATTGCAGCACTGTCTACATTCCAATGGAAAGGATTCCATCGTGACATCTGAGGATGCACTATATTTTAAAGCCATCCCCCCCAGCACTCACGAAGAAGCAAGTGCATCCACACCTTAAGGGGCTAAAACACCACCCACAATCCATGAAAACCGACCTCCCTAATATATTTCCATATTAGAAGCCAGTTATACATATTTCCCTAGGTGGCTATGTAGAAGGCCGTATATATTTCCAGTACAATAGTTACAACACAGGGCCCATTGAAAATATGGAAGCAAGAACAAGTCAGAATTAGTGGCAGCAGTTGAAAAATTCAAAAAGCAAGAGAGCAAAAGAAACATCTATTAATTACAAAATAGTGTTAAATAATTCATAACATATTCTTTATAATTAAGATGATACATTCTGGATATTTTGTCATCAATGATCTAATTGCAACTGTGGGAAATATCAAAATCAGTCTTATTAAAATCCTATGATTAAAACCAAACCTTATTCCAAACGATTTGAATCTGGTTAGATACAAATCTATAATCACCAATCTTGAGATCTACGTACGATTCAAGATACAATTCAAACATTATAGATAACAATATAAAAGCCCTTCACAAAAAATTCTGGTCCAAATTCACAACACTTCCTGACGGAAAATTATAAAAAAAAGTAGCATCAACTCGTAACCTCACCTGGCCCATTTCAGGCTTTCCTCCAGGTTTTGACTTGATACGACCTACCATCTGACTAAGCATGGCATCGTATCCTGGGTCACGATCTTCAAGGGTATTATCAGTGGTAGTCTTCGAAATGCCATCTGGCACAAAGAGAGAAGAAAAAATTAAGAAAGATAAAACAAAAATATATATTATTGTTCCTATGCACAAAAAAATACAGTTTATAGAAATAATTGTCCGAAATAATCCTTCACAAATAGCTCAAAAGCTAATGGACATTTATAGTTTTCTTTTCCATGGTTTATCGGTGGATCTTAACAGTTCTAGATGTAGAATGGTTTCTTGAATTGTCAGAAATGATGCTTACATAAGGATAAGCGAACCAAAAATAACTTAGCTTCGTATTTTCAGGCACTAGGTTTGTTTATCTAAACAAATTCCCATATTCTCTCATTTGATTTAAAGTTGAGTTTTCCTACCAAAGATAGGAAAAAAGGAAATTCCTGATGAATTTTAATAATTTTACTAATCCAATATCTCAGTTACTGTATATTTCTTGAAAAATTTCTTTTACTAACTAAATTTATCCTATTATTCATTTATCTTTTGTTTTTAGTTTTCATTTAAAAAGGCTTGCTCATGAGGCTTACGCCTCACACTTTAGGCCGTTGAAGCACCTCACCTCATTTTTTCTCATTTATATACATTGAGCTAAGTTCCCTTTTCTCTTATGCTACATAAAAGGAGACACATATTCTCTAAAAACTAATACAACACCTTTAATCTATAGTGACTTGACTGAAAAGGACCAACAGTGACAAATAGATGGCTTCAAAGGTAGAAGGAGATCTATCATGGTAGCGATAGAAAAAATGGAACTTGCAACATCAAAACAACAGATTGTGTTCGATGGGATTCTAGGTTTAGTTATTTGTTTAGTGTTACATTCTAGGTTCCTAGTTGGGTTGGGTTCTTTGAGCAAATCACTTATACAAAAACAGAATTTGGCTAACTTGGGATTTATTTTGGATTCCATATAAATATAAATGAAGAATTCGAGCTTAGAAGGTCGTTAATGCAGAACGCAGCCAATGATGAGAATTACTACAATTTTATTTTGCCAGTGACGAAATCTTCCCAATCGAGGAGAATTGATGGGGACATTAAATCTTGAAGAATAGATTTTAATTTTTATTTAGATTTCTTTTTTAGGACTTTATTTTCATGTTTTATTGACCCATGGTCTTAGTATAATATTTAAAAGCAGTTTGATAACTTTAAGATGTGTTTTATTTAAGTTTATTAGGGTTGAAATTTTAGGAGAGAGAAAATTACGAAAATTAGGTATTTAATTTTATTAGGACTCTTGGTTGATTTTTTTTATTTATATATTGTATTAGGATTTATTTATGGGAAGAACGAATGGAAAAACAAGAAATTTCTATTTTCTTTGAATGTTGTTGCATTCAACATGGTTGTTGCCATGGAAATCATTTGTGTGATTCCAAGGTAAATATTTTTTTCTTTTTCATTTCTTTAATCTTCTTCTTATCATCTCTATCTTCTTATTTCAATTATGAGAAATCAAGAAACCATCAAGAACCTTTAATCCTTTCAAGAATCCAACCCATAATCCTTACCCAATCCTAACCCAATTCCCAACAAGATTTCCTTGAATCTCCTATTTTGCCTAAATCAAATTCCATTTTCTTATCTCCACTCATCGTCCTGCATTAAATTGGTATCAAAGCATAGGTCCAAGCAAAAAAAAAATTAGCAGAATATGTTGATGGGAGATGGACTCAACAAAGATGTTCTCAAAGGAATTGAAATATATGTTGTTAGAATTACGTCAACGCGCCTCTCTAGCATATTTTCGGATTGTTCGTAACCGTATTATAAAGGAAAACAAAAAGCACAAGCAATTACGTGATACATGGTATGAACAATTCAGACAACAAAACTTGTGCTTCAAGTGCAACCATTTTGGACACTTTAAATCAGAATGCTCAAACAGGGATAATGAAGCAAATGTGATAGAAGTCCATCCTTCTAAACACAATGCGAGTAATGAAGAAATCTATGAGCCTGATCTAAATGATAGTGAAATTGAGGAGTGTGAAGCATCATTATTGAATCTTAATGAAGATCATGAAGTAGAAATTACGTCAAAAGAGCCTAAGGAAAATCTTTTGTAGCCAACATCTAGAGTTTTTGTTAATGATAAAGTTATTCCTTCAATACCTCAAATCGACTTAATCATCTCAAACAGGTATAATGAAAACTTTTCCAAGATAAAAGTTAGCAATTTGAAGTTAATAGTTCAACACAACATCAAGACACAAAGACGAATCTTCACCAAAAGAGATGAACCACAAATTATCATGATCATTCTCAAGCACTTTAAAACTCGAGGTCGAGTTTTCTCCAACTAGAAGAGAATAATGCGGAACGTAACCGATGATGAGAATTACTACAATTTTATTTTTCTAGTGACGAAATATTCCTAGTTGAGGAGAATTGATGGGGACATCAAATCTTGAAGAGTAGATTTTAATTTCTATTTAAATTTCTGTTTTAAGACTTGAATTTATGTTTCTATGGCTTATTTCATGTTTTATTGGCCCATGGTCTTAGTATAATATTTATGGACAGTTTGGTAACTTTAGGATGTGTTTTATATAAGTTAGGATGTGTTTTATTTAAGTTTAATAGGGTTGAACATTTAGAAGAGAGAAAGTTACGAAAATTAGGTATTTTAATTTTATTAGGACTCTTGGTTGATTTTATTTATTTATTTATAGATTGTATTAGGGTTTATTTATGGAGAAAATGAATGGAATAAACAAAAACTTTCTATTTTCTTTGAATATTGGTGCATTCAACATGATTGTTGCCATGGAAATCATTGGAGTGATTCCAAGGTATATATATATATATATTTTCCTTTTCTTTAATCTCTTTCTTATCATCTATCTTCTTTTTTTATTTGTGAGATGTGAAAAATCAAGAAACCATCAAGAACCTTTAATCGTTTAAGAATCCAACCTATAATCCTTACCCAATCCTAAACCAAATCCTTAACCCAATCCCTAATCAGATTTTCCTGAATCCTCTATTTTTCCAAAATCAAATTCCATTTTCTTATCTCTCCTAATGTTGCCCAAATCCTTAACCCAATCACGAACCAGATTTCCCTAAATCTCTTATTTTGCCTAATCAAATTCCATTTTCTTATCTCCCCTTATTGTCCTACATCAGTCATTCACTCTCAAAGTGATCTAGGAGATCTAGAACCCCAAGTCCAATTCTTTTTTGTTTAGTTTGAATTAGTATACATGATATGATGTAATCTTATCAATACAAGCCTGAATAAAATATAAATGATCAAGTCATACACGTGTTTACTATTGTGAAAGTGTTCAACAGATGCTTATTATGAAACCATTGTTTTGCACAATAAATGTCTCAATTAGAAGTTATATGTTACAACCCCTAAGTGACAATGGCTTAACTCTCTGCAATATTAATACAGATTAGTTTTTTAGAGTCAGATCAAGCTAGGGCTATCAACGGATAGGTATCTGATCGGATAGTGCTATATCCGAATTCGAATCCGAAAAAAAATAGTGATATCCGAATTCAAATTCAAATTTGATCAGATATCACTAACCAAGATTTGAATTCGAATTTGAAAAGTATATCGAATATCCGATAATATCCGATCCGATAAAAATCCTACAAAAATTAGATTCGATCTCTACCATCCTCTTCAATCTACAAAAAAAACCCAACCGATTTTCCTATTTTGGTTTGAGGTTGAAGCCGATGGAATTTTAAAGGAAAAAAATGGGGTTTTACTTTGAGAGAGGGAGATGAAGTATCTACCTGGAAGCATGGATGCTTGCCGACCGAAGAAAGATGGTGGTCATGGAGCTCGCTGGAAAAAAATAAAGGGTTTTGGCAAAAATCGTTTTGCTTTGAGAGTGAGAGAGAGAGGAAGTATTACCTGATGCTCGCCGGCCGGAGAAGATAGTGGTTATGGAGATGGTCCGGTCGAAACCCACCCTTACCATTTTGCCGGCTACCGACTGGTTTTTGCGTTTGCGGTTTAGAGAAGATAAAGTTTTAAAATTAAATTTTGTTGTATATATATATATATATTGTTGTATATTATGAATATATAACATATATATTTAAATCGGAGCGGATATTATCAAATCGGATTTCACAACATCCGAATTCGTATCCGAAACTCATTTGAATATTAAAATAACATCCAAATTCGAATTCGATATCCGAAAAATTCGAATAATATCCAATTTTTCGAATCGAATTCGAATTCGAATTCAAATTTTCGGATATCCATTGACAGGCCTAGATCAAGCCATGCTGGGTTTTCTCTTATTTAGGTATTTCTAATAAAATTGTAAGAAAACATTTGTAGTATTGAACTTCCTTAGTTACCTGTTTTTTTTCCCTCAGGGTGGGTCGTCTCAACCTTCCCGTCGTTGTATCATTTTATTCCCTTATCAATCAAAAAAATTGTAATACTACAATTTATAAGTTTTTTTAGTCTTATGGAAGTGTTTGACAGATGCCCATTACCCATTGTTTTGTACAATAAATGTCTCAATTAGAAGTTCCATGCTAAAAGACCAAGGAAATAAATGTTGACAACCATTTACCCCAAAAGACCGATCTGATGGGAAAGGATGCAACCATAAATATAAGAGGGTCACGAGTCGAACCGGGGCATAATACATGAGCACGTGACACCCGAGAGCAGAGGCGGATAACTCAACACTCCCTCTCACCCATAAGGGTGGAAAATTCCTTCGGGGAGACTCGAATCCATGACCTAAATTGTTGGGTTTGGTGATATAAAATCACCACATTCTTTTGTTTCTTGAGGTTTCTACTTATGTGGGGTATTTTTAGTATTTTCTTTCATTAGCTTATGAGAAACAAAAGGGGTCCTTAGATTGAGACTTTAAAAGGGGGTTCCTTTAAAATGAATTTTTCTCTTTTGTTAAAAGGTGTGAGAAAAGATTGAGTCTCTATGTGAGTATTTTTCTTCTCTAGTAAAACCTAGATGCTCAAAGTTGTTGGGGTTGATCTCCACATTATAGTCGAAGGCTTGTGACAACGGAAGTGGGATCAATTTCTTGTTTGGGTATTTACTAGAGTTGGGTGTAGAGATTTGGTGGGTTTTCACCGGAGAGTTGGAGGTAAGTATAAATCTTCATTCTTGTAATTTCTTCCTTAAGTAGTAAATTTCTACTTGCCGGATTGCCCGTGGATGTAACTTCATTGTGGGTGAATCACGTATATCTTGTGTTGTGATTGTGTTCATTTCTCTATTTTCTTTATTATTACTTGTATTTATTTTGCAACACATTCTTGGGGTTTGGTTGTTGGAATTAATTGCTTTAGTGCTAGAAGGGATTAATTTCAATAATTGGATTTCTATGTATAGCTTGGGATCTAGCCACAACATAAACAAACCTAAGGCTCTGATACCATGTTGACAACCATTTACCTCAAAAGACCTATCTGACGGGGAAGGGTGCAACTATGAATATAAGAGGGTCACGGGTCGAACTAGGGCACGATACGGGAGCACGTGACATCCGGAGTGGAAGAGGAAAAGACAACACTCAACAATAAAGGGCATAAGTTTCTGCAACATTGATACTGATGGGTTTTATGGAATCAGATAAAGTGATGTTAGATTTTCTCTTGTTTGGGTGTTTCTTATAAATTTGTAACCCTGCACATAACCTAGGTGGAAGACAGTTCCAATTGTTGATATTTTGTTCTATAGAATTTTCTACATTTTAAGTCCATTAAGCTTCTTTTTAATGCTAAGAGATAATTGTGGTTGGGGGGGGGGGGGGGGGGGGGGGGGGGGGGGGGGGGGGGGGAGGGGGGGAGAGAGAGAGAGAGAAGAAGAAGAGAAGTCGAGAAAAATGGGATTTTTATTGTGGGGGGTGTTGGTAATTCTCATTTTCAATCTCCTTGTATCTTGTTTTCCCCCTTTTTCAATATATTATACTTATAAATAATAAAAAAAATTCTCATTTTCAATGAGGTTATTTTCTTGTAAATTCTTTATTATTGGTTCTTTTAATATCAGTTAAATTCAAATTTCTTACAAAAAAAATTAGGAATAAAACGAAAGATATAAAAACGGCAGCAATTTAACCCACTCACCAGGATCGGAACCATCGGTTCTACCTTCGCCTCTCTTCGGATCCATCTTTGGTTCCACTGTTGGAACCACTTTCGGACGCCTCTCAACGTTCTTGACCTGTGACGAAGAAGACGGATCGAGACTCGAACTCCGAACTCGACTCGTGGCTCGCCTCAATGCCTGCCCCATCCCTGATTCCGCCTTTTTCCAACTACTACCACTGTACGGACTTGTTTTAGGGTGATTTGGGATCAAATCAGGAGGTTTTGATGCTGTTTCTGTTGGATTAGAGAGGTTTGATGAGAAACGAAGAGCTGAAATTAGGGTTTTATTTGGAGAAATCTGAGAACGAAAACTACATATAGACATAGGCACATTGCAGCTTTAGGTGTAAGAAACGAGAATGATGGGGTTTTAAATACGCAACGCTGAAAAACTGGGAAATGGCTCTAATGCGACTTGGATGGATGATCTATCATCCACGTAGCTTTTGCATTTGATAACCACGTCACTCAATGGTACAGGTTCGGTTCGGATCCAATCGTGGTGGATTGGATCAGATCAGGTTTAGACGGATCTGGATCAATAAATTTTGGGTAAGTTAGACATACTCCACTTTTTACCTTCAACCTCGAAAAATGTTATTTGGTGAATATTTGAGAAAGCTCCCCTGCATTTTCAAAGTCATAGGATGCCCCTTGACCACAGCCCTCTATGAGAGACCAAAAAATTATTATATTGCACCCTTGCTTTTAATAATTTGTATCCTCATCTTCAACCTTATGATGTAATTCAATGGATATACATACATATATATATATATATAGGGTCACGTTATTACGACCCCCTTTGCGACCCCCTTTGCGACACACCTTTTTGTCTTATATGGGCAAAAATGTTTGGAATGGGCTGATTTTTTGTGAGGATGATCTCTATGGTGAGGGGATCATCCTGGCAAAAAATCATCCCATTCCAAAACTTCTAACCCCATCAAAATTGATTTACAAAAAATGGACGGTCTATAATTTTTCAACAAAAATCGGACGGTCTAGAAGTTTTGGAATGGGCTGATTTTTTGCCAGGATGATCCCCTCACCATAGAGATCATCCTCACAAAAAATCAGCCCATTCCAAACATTTTTGCCCATATAAGACAAAAAGGTGTGTCGCAAAGGGGGTTGCAAAGGGGGTCGTAATAACGCAACTCATATATATATATATAGAGTTGCGTTATTACGACCCCCTTTGCAACCCCCTTTGCGACACACCTTTTTGTCTTATATGGGCAAAAATGTTTGGAATGGGCTGATTTTTTGTGAGGATGATCTCTATGGTGAGGGGATCATCCTGGCAAAAAATCATCCCATTCCAAAACTTCTAACCCCATCAAAATTGATTTACAAAAATTGGACGGTCTATAATTTTTCAACAAAAATCGGACGGTCTAGAAGTTTTGGAATGGGCTGATTTTTTGCCAGGATGATCCCCTCACCATAGAGATCATCCTCACAAAAAATCAGCCCATTCCAAACATTTTTGCCCATATAAGACAAAAAGGTGTGTCGCAAAGGGGGTTGCAAAGGGGGTCGTAATAACGCAACTCATATATATATATATAGAGTTGCGTTATTACGACCCCCTTTGCAACCCCCTTTGCGACACACCTTTTTGTCTTATATGGGCAAAAATGTTTGGAATGGGCTGATTTTTTGTGAGAATGATCTCTATGGTGAGGGGATCATCCTGGCAAAAAATCAGCCCATTCCAAAACTTCTAGACCGTCCGATTTTTGTTGAAAAATTATAGACCGTCCAATTTTTGTAATCAATTTTGATGGGGTTAGAAGTTTTGGAATGGGATGATTTTTTTCCAGGATGATCCCCTCACCATAGAGATCATCCTCACAAAAAATCAGCCCATTCCAAACATTTTTGCCCATATAAGACAAAAAGGTGTGTCGCAAAGGGGGTTGCAAAGGGGGTCGTAATAACGTGACCCATATATATATATATATATATATATAATATATATATATATATATATATATATATGGAAAATGTTCAGCAACAAACATTTTGACAAACATTTTGGCAAAACATTTTTCAAAATATGGGTTATAGGTTTTGGAATGGGCTGATTTTTGGTGAGGATGATCTCTACGGGGAGGAGATCATCATCACCAAAAATCAGCCCATTCCAAAACTTCTAACCCATAAAAAATGATTTACAAAAAATGGACGGTCCACAAATTTTCAATTTGTAAACATGGGGCTAGAAGTTTTGGAATGAGCTGATTTTTGATGAGGATGATCTCCTCACCGTAGAGATCATCCTCACCAAAAATCAGCCTATTCCAAAACCTATAACCCATGTTTTGAAAAATGTTTTGCCAAAATGTTTGTCAAAATGTTTGTTGCTGAAAGGGACCTATATATATGGGGGCGGTTCAAGGGCCATATGTAAAAACATATGAAAAAACAATGGTTTTTCAAAATAAGGGTTGGAGGTTTTGGATTGAGCTGATTTTTTGCAAGGATGGTCACTATGATGAGAAGATCATCCTCACAAAAAATCAGCTCAATCAGAAACTTCTAAATCCATCAAAAATGATTTATAAATTATTGAAAAAAGTTGACAAAAAATCGACGGTCCACATTCTAAATCACTTTTAATGGGGTTAGAAATTTCAGATTGGACTGATTTTTTTTTTTTTTTTTTTGATGATCTTCACATCATAGAGATCATCCTCACGAAAAATCAGCTCAATTCGAAACTTCTAACCTATATTTTAAAATTTTATTAATGTTACAATGTTTTTACATATGTTTTTTCATATGGCCCTTGATCTTGACCCTATATATATATAGGGAGCGGTTCATTGGACATAACACCGACACCTCCAAATTGAAAAATGAAAACAATTATAGAAACCACCATACAATCTTAAAGATCAAAAAGAGTACCTTAAGGGTCGCAATTGGATGAAAGGCGATTGGAGTGAACCAAAAGAAGGCTCGTTTCTTCTTGAGTTCAAAGACCATCAAGCCATGACCTTGTAATCATACTACCCAAGCACACAAATACTACATTTTGAGGATGCTTTCAAGCAGATTCTGCAAATAGGCTAAACAAATTTGTCCGACTCAAAGAGACCAAACATCAACACCATGCAAGCCACAAGCACCTTAACAAAGTAAATCAAAGAAACAATTCATTGAAATACATGTTTCAGATTATTTTTTTTATAAAATTAATTGAAAATAAAACAAAATGGTTTACAAAGGAGGTCGAGGAGACTTACTAATAAATCGAGTATTTAGAAGTATTGAAAACCCATGCATGCTCCAAGTCGCACCCAAGGCGTTTGTATAGGCAAAAATTCACTCTACCTCATTATCCTCACTGATTCTTCCTAAGCTCGGAGGAGGACCTACAACAAAACCACTTCGACTCTCAAGTTAGAATTTCAATGCCGACTTAACAAAGTATTCTCTAGGAAATATTTTTCTAACATTTTAGGTGTGTTGCTACCTTGTATTTATAGAATTCTCTACTTGTAGATCTCCTTGGATACTTTTCGAAGTAGTTGCACCTGCTCTGTGATCTACCTCGATTTCCGTGAGAGCAATTACACCTAATCTCTTACTTGCAGGAGCAGTTACACGTAACCTCTCAGATGCAGAAGTAATTACATCTAACATACCAAGCTTTACAGAGTTTCCCCTGACCTACCCACTAACATAATTTAAAAGGTCAGTCTTAATGCTTGGTCAGTTAGCCCTCCACAGAATCTGGTGATTCGGTTATGATTCCTCGAGATTGCCACATGTTACTCGCTGAAAAAATATCCTCCACACTACCCTTTCGGGATTTTGGATCATGATCCGCGGCTGGCCCCAAGATACCGTAATTAATGGCAGACGCATGGCGACCTCTTGCTGGGTGGTGGTTCATCAAGCACTCATTAATGGCATTAAACTCAAAATCCGACCGTTTGAACGTCCATGTTAGCACTTGTAATTATTTCCTTCGTAACTCGTGCTCTCGGTGAATTTGTTATGCGGCACATTTATGCGTCGTCTACACATGGCGCAATGGTATTAGTCGGCTTCGCACACGCGTTTGTACCTCTTGCCTCGTTCCTAACGCCAATCAATATGTCATCCTATTCATTATTGCCTTGTTTCTCGAGGGCTTCCTAGCCTTCCATTTTGCTACACATCTCGAGGTTCCATAGGCCTATATATACCTCATTCCTTCTCGTTTTTCAATTTTTACTCTTTACTCTCTATTTTCCTCTCTTAACACTCTACTCTCTCGTTTCTCAAGCTTGTACTAGCTCGGCATCAGGGAGTTCTTCTCTTCCAAAATTCTTACATTTAGTGTACTTCTTCAACCACAAGGTTAAATTGCCAGTCCTTTCCCCTCTCCTCAAAAGAAATCTCATATTTTTTATACCTTATTCATTTATGGCTATGGGGAAGACTTATTCCCCCACACGTCCTCCATTATCCAAAATCAAGGATACCTATGCTATCCCTGATGACGTGGGCACATCTCTTACGAATATGCCCTCGTGCTCTTAAGGCTTCCCCCAGGGTACCACAGTGGTGTTTTGGAGGTAGTTTAAAGTCGACTTCTGAGTCCCTCTAAGTAGGTTAACTCAAGAGGTCTTAAATTTCTACCGAAGGGTCCCAAGTCAAATGAGCGAAAACTTTTTTCACTTAATCCATGCTATAGAGCAGATGAATGCTCGGCTAGGGGAAGGTCTCCATCTCGGGCTCCTCGATATAAGGGCCCAATTTGCCCTAAAAAGGTGTCCCAAGAAACAAAGGTTTTTTATTTAACCAAGAGGAGAGATAAGTCATCCTTGTTCGAGCTTCTTGACTCGGACAAGGAATGGTTTTTATTCCTGATGAAGTTAACTGGTCGGTGGGAGTACGTGCCCAGGGACAAGCTTCTCTCTCTCTCTCGCGTTTAACTCTTTCAATGGACGGGTGAGTCTTATCCCTTTTATTCCTATCATCCTTCAAGTTTTTTCTGAGGTTTAACCCTTTTTTTTATATGACTACAAGTCCGAGCAAAGATAAAGGCGTGTAATCATCACGCACTATCTCTCCAACCTGAAATTGTATCACCACGCCACTGAGTTTCTACAGCTCGTCGGTTCATATAGGGAGGGCGAAGGATCGAGGTGTCCGAGCTTTGCTCACCAGCTTTCTGACGATGAGGACATGTCTTTTTGTTCGAATCGGCCAACTCCTACCTTCGATTCCGATGCCTCTAACGACGAGGTGGTGGAAGTGGCTCTTTCCCACCTCAAAGCTGAAGATGAGGAGGACGAGCAGCCTCTTCTGAAGAAACTAAAGAGGGGTAATGACCCCCAGCCCTCTAAAATTGGAACCGCTACCCCCCAAGTTCCTGCTCCAACAGTTGCTACTTCTTCTCAAGCCCCTACCAATCGATCCCAAACCTCAGCTTCCACATCTAAGACTGGACACAGGGAAACTAGCCCCCAGACCGTCCCATGGGTCGTTTTCCAGTCCATGGCTGGAAAGTCAATCACATACCAAGATTTCGCGCTCATCAGCTCCAGAGTTGCTCGAGTGTTGTTTGAGTCGTCATGTCTTCCAAAAGACATGGCAATTATTAACAAGCATTTTGCGAAGGACCCATCAAGGTTCTTCAACGATACTTTTCGAGCTTTGATTACAATGAGGCTCTCTGACTTCCCTTAATGTTCTTTTTTATTTCTATTTGCCCAGTTTTGACGTCTCTATTTTTTTTCAGGTCTAGCATGCTGTGACGAAGATCAACCACTCGAGGGACGCGACGCTAACCGATTGTGATAATGCTGAAGCGGCTGCAAAAAGGTTTCAAAACGAAAATGATGTTGTCACGTCCAACTCTCTGAAGATCCATGGCAACCTGGATGTTATGAAATCCGAGCTAGAATAGGTGAGGACAAGTCTCGCCTTGGTGGAGAGAAAGGTTGCCTCGATTGAAAAAGAGTTGGAGGCAGAGAAGGAGAAAGCACTCGAGGAAAAGCTAGCTCACCTGTAAGCCCAACTTGATGAGTCAGAGTCAGCCTGGGAGAAGGCTTATAACAAGATTAAGGCAAAATTGACAAAAGTCGAGCTGGCTCTGAAAGCTGTTATTGCTTCTACTGACCCTACCGAAGCTCCAAAGGATACGGGCAACATTCCCAATGATGCCAATCTTTCTTAGGAAATCTTTTGTAATTAACTTAGTTCTTTATCAATAAAAAATATGTTTCTTCTTTGTGTTTCGCCTTATAGACTTTATTTACAAACCAAGTAATCCCCAAAAGATTATGGATTTAATTTGATAATGCATTCCCAACTTGGGATATGATTTCAAAACAATCTGAGATTCAGAAAATGAAATAGATGTTTAACTTCATATGGTCGGGCTCTGCTCCTGCGATGAGCCGAGTTCACATAAAAACTGTTTGAAATGCCAGATTGGGCTTAGATCGTGAGATGACCAAAGACTTAGGTATATAATAACATGACCGAATGAGATCCTGGACCGAGCTTGGCCATAATGAAGGGTCAAAGCTCTTTGTTGTACCAATTCCTCAATTGGACTCGACTCCAGTGAAGTACCAAGACTTTTCATTATACCAACTCCTCAATTGGGCTCAACTCCAATAAAGGGTGAGGCTTTTTGATATACCAACTCCTCAGTTGGGTTCGGCTCTAGTGAAAGGCCAAGGTTTTTCTCTATACCAACTCCTTAATTGGGCTTGACTCTAGTGAAATGCCAAGGCTTTTCATCTTGCGGAGGATTCTGATAATAATCGACAGAAGTCCCAGGATAGGTTTAAATTTAGATGATCCAAGACTTTTAAAGGGTAATAGAATGTAATAACGTTTGGAGATAAGATATTTCATTGATAGTATTTTTTGAGGTTGAAGGCATTCCACAATGCCGTGATTACATCTCCTAGTACCGTTTTTAAATAATATACCCCTGCTTCTTCGACTTTGTAGACGATGTACAGTCCTTCCCAATTTGCTCATAGCTTTCCATTGTTTAGCTATTTTGTGTTGGAGAATACCTTTCGCAGTACAATATCTCCAACCTTGAACTCCCTCTTCCGTGCTCTTCGATCATAAGATCTCTTCAGTTGCTATTGATACCGTGTGAGTCTCTCCATTACTCTCTCTCGAGTTTCATCCAACCAATCAAGATTTCGTGCTATCATTTCCTCGTTCATGCTTGCCTCAACAACTTGCGCTCTGATTGTGGGGATTTGTACCTTGGTGGGGATGACGGCCTCCATTCCATATGCTAATGCAAACGGTGTTAGCCCCGAGGCTTGTCTAAGCATCATTCAGTATGCCCATAATACGTTGTACAATTCTTCCACCCATTTCCCTTTATGTTCGGCTAGTCTTTTTTCTTAGGTTATCCAGTATCGTCTTGTTTGAAACTTCTACCTATCCATTCCCTTGTGGGTAACTCGACGATGATTGGAGTGAGTGGATCTCGTACTCTTTATAGTACAATTGCACTCGATTTCCTTTGAATTGTATGTCGTTTTCTGAGATTATCACATATGGGATCCCAAAACGTGTTATGATGTGTTCTCATGTAAATTTGATAACTTCTTCCTCTCTTATTCGAGTAAGTTGGATAGCCTTTACCCATTTTGTGAAGTAGTCCGTTGCCACCAGTATGAACTTCTTACTCCCTTTCTCTTGAGGTAAGGGCTCAACGATATACATTCCCCAGATTGTGAATGGTCAGGAAGTTGTCATCGAGTGAAGCTCGTCAGAAGGTCGGAGGTTCAAATGAGCGAACTTTTGCATCTGTCACACGTTCTGTTGTACCTTTTACAATCTTCTTGCATCCTTGGCCAGAAATATCCTTAAGTTACTACTTTATTCGTCAGTGACCGTCCTCCCAAGTGATTCCCACATACTCCCCCATGCATCTCTACCATTACTAGCTCGGATTCTTTTGCATTTCAAGAGTGGTCCCCCGAACGACATTTTGTACAGTTCTCTATCGACTAGTATACCTTCTGATCTTATAAAGGAGGTTCCTTGCCTTTTTCTTATCCTCAGGGAGGAGTCTTGACCGAAGGTATTCCATGTAGTTGTGCATCCAATCCAGCGTTTGGTCGATCTATATACATTTCTCTAGCTGACAGTCGATATTTGCCTTTTGCTGATATTCCACGGGTATCACTCAAGATTCCAAATCTCCAAGTATTGAAGCAATGAACGCTAGCGAGTCAACGTATCTGTTTTTGTCCCTCGAAATTCTATTTATCTGTACTTCGATTAATTTGTTGAGCTATCTTTTTACTACTGCCAAGTATCTTGCCATCTACTTATTTTTAGCCTTGTACTCTCTACCACACTGGTTTACAACTAGCTAGGAGTCTAAATACCATAAGTTTGCTGATCTTGAGGTCCTTAGCCATTTTGAACCCATTTATGACGACTTCATATTCTACCTCGTTGTTTGAAGTCCCATACCCGAGCTTCAATACTTGAGCATGTCATTGTTCAGGGTTACCAACACTATGCCGACACTTGACCCAGTATAGTTTGACGACCCGTCGACGAACATTCTCTACCCTGATTGACTGCTGCATGGGTCGATTTCTTCTACTATTTCATCCTCTTCCTCTTCCCAGTTAGGATCCTTGATTGAAAAATCTACTAGGAAATCCGCCAACACTTGTCTTTTCAATGTTGTTCTTTTTTCGAACTATAGGTCGTGCTCTCCAAGAGCTACTGCCCATCTCACCATTCTCCTAAATTTTTCCGGCCTATACATCATGTCTTTTAGAGGGTGATTGTTTACTACTCGGATTCAATGAGACAAAAAGTAGGATCGAAGTTTCTATGCTGCATAAACTAGGGATATGCTAACCTTTTCAATTTTTGTGTATTTGACCTTTGATGGGCCTAGCATTTTGTTGATGTAATAGATAAGATACTCTTGCCCGAGGTCTACCTTGAATAAGATCGAGCTTATAGACAATGTTGTGGTTGCCGAATAGATCTCCAACTCTTCCCCTTCTTTTAAAGTATTGAGAATAGGTGGCTATCTCAAGTATTTCTTAAGGTTGCGGAAAACTGTCTCGCATTCTTCATTCCACTCAAACCCTTTTTCCTTTCTTCAACAAGCTGAATAATAGACAACATCTATCCGAGACTCGAGAGATGAACCTATTCAAGGTCGTATCCTCCCGGCTAAAGTCTGCACCTACTTCAGGTTCCTCGGACTTGGCATCTCGATCAAAAATCGTATTTGATTTGGGTTTGCCTCAACTCCTCTATTTGTAATTATATACTCAAGGACTTTTTCAAAAGACACCCTGATAACTTTTTCGAGTTTAACCTCATTCGATATCCCCTTAGGGGCTTGAACGTCACCTCAAGATCTCTTAGGTGGTCTTCTATTTTTTTATTATTTACTAGCAGATCATCGATGTACACCTCTACCGTCCTCTTGATCATGTCCTCGAACATTCTAGTTACCAGTCTCTGATATGTTGTCCTTGCATTTTTTTAACCCGAAAGGCATGACTGTGTAGTGAAACAACCTTTGCTCAATTATGAAAGATGTTATCTCCTGATCCTTTACTGCCAGGGGAATCTGCTTATATCCTGAGTATTCGTCCATGAATGACACCATTTCATGTGCCGAAGTGGAATCAACCAACCTATCGATCCTCGACAAGGTAAAATTATCTTTTGGGCAGGCTTTGTAAAAGTTGGTGAAATCGATGCAAACCCAGACCCTCTCATCCTTTTTTGGCACTACTACTATATTCACTATCCATTCAGGATACTTAAGTTCTTTGATGAATCCCACTCTCAAGAGTTTACTGACTCCTCATTTACCTTTGTCTCAGGTGTGGGGACAATATCCTTGGTTTTTGCCAAACTGGTCGGAATGTCTCATCGACGTTTAATCGATGACACACAAAAAGGGGATCTATCCTTGGCATATATTCGAAAGACCATACAAAAACATCTTTATTGGCTTTCAAAAACTGCACCAGCATATCATGTTCTTCATTTGGTAGTAATGTCCCGACGTTAATTAGCTATTTTTTGTTGGTACTAAGATCTATTTGTTCTACTTCCTCGATCGATGCCACCCATTCTTTCTGCAATTCTTTTTGTAATTGCTATAATTGCTCAACTTCAATAGGTGGCTCTTTCCTCTTCTTCCGAGGCTCGATTCCACCATGTTGTCCGGGGTTGAGTGCCATTATAAAACACCTTTGGGACATTTCTCGTTCTCCACTGATTTCCATTATTCCCTTCCTATTTGGGAATCGTATTACTTGATGGTAGGTTGAAGGGACGGTTTTCATCTCATGTATCCATCTCCTTTCGAGAATGGCATTGTACGCCGAATCTGCATCGATCGTTATGACAACCCTTGACCCTACTGCTATTGGAAGGGTTATTTCTCCAACTAAGAAAGTCAAGGCTCCGTTGAATTTGAACACAATGAACTAAGTTAGCTCAAGGCTTTCTGAGATCCCCATTTTTTTCGATACTCCTAAAAAAGAGGATGTCTACTACACTGCTGACGTCCACCAAAATTCTCCTGAGGTTTACGCTTCCAACTGGCAACGCTATTATGAGCACGTCTTGATAAGACATTGTTATACCTTGGAAGTCATCTTCAGTGAACATTACTGCATGTTCCCCCGAGACGGGACACAATCTTCGTGCTTCGCCGACCCCCGAGGATACTTGGTTGATGCTAACTTCATAGCATATCTTTCTTACTATTGTTCTGGCCACATGCTTTGACTACCTTTCTAATTCATATAACCCCAAGATTGTGTGCACTACTCTACGCCCCTAGGGTTCATGCTGCCTCTATCCCCTAGGTGTTTGAGGTCATGGTATCTAATTCTCTTCCCTTTGATCTCTTCGTCATTCTCTAGTGGTGGCAACCACATATCTCGTGAGTTTTCCATCTTCAATCATATTTTGTACGATATGTCACAATTTGTAACAATCTTTGGTCAGATGGTCTTCTACTCCGTGGCATTCGTAGTATAGTTTTCCCGACTTTCCTCAGTAATCACGAGGTGGTTGCATGAAGCCAGGGTCGCTGTAGATGTGTCTCAGTATCACTTACAACTTCTCGTTGAGCGATGTATATACTCACCCCCTCTTCCACCTCGACTGCTCTTTCTGGTCCCAACGTCTCTTCCTACTACCCCCGTTACCTGGCTCGACTACAGTTTTTGGAGTCTCAGGATTTGCCGTACTGACGACGACTGTTTGTACTATTTGCCCCCTACTCTTCAGCGACTCCTCCACTAAGATGTATTTCTCAACTTTCGCATAGAGGTTTTCAAGTCATGAGGGTCAGACTTGATCAATGATTCATGCAACCGAGTTTCAAGGATGATTGCCGCTACATAGGCTGCGCAAGCAGGCACCTCATCGATATTCTCAACAACTAGTGTCTTTGTCCGAAATCGAGTCACGAAAGAACGTATACTCTCGCCGACTTCTTGTCATAGGTTAAAAAGCGTGTTTACACCGACTTTCTTTTTACGTAAGTGGACGAATTGTCGGACAAACGCTTCTTCCAGCTTGGAAAATTTTGTTATTGATTCAGCAGACAGCCCTTAGAACCACGTCATAGCCCCTACCTCAAAGTTGACGGGAAGCGTTTGCAAAATAACGAATTATCGTTCTGATACAAGACTATTTGACTCCTATAATGGAGAATATGGTCCATAGGGTCACTCGTTCCATCAGATGCTTCGAATTTTGGTTAATGGAATGCCCTCGGGTGGTTGGATCCCATTATTGTTGGTGAGAATAGTGTCTCCCTAAGTTCTTGAATAGCATTTCGAGCTTTTTGTCCCAGATTCTTTTCTCGAACGAGTTCCTCATCTCTCCTTATCAGCATTTCTTCAACTTCGTCATCGAGTTCCGAGCATCAAAGTTTCCCTATCGTGTTCTTATTGCAGCCGAGTCCACACCCTTGGTTCATTCCGCTGCACGGGACGGGTGTCCTTGAATACCTTCCCCTTCCAGACCTCCTCATGTCTCATTCCCTCACCCAGTCTCTGTCCGAGTTCCTCGTTTTCCCTCTTTATTGTTGTAATCTCGTCATTCTGCTTCTCTAATCCCTTATGCATTTCTTCTCTCATTTCCGTTAACAAATGATGCAGCGCAAGCATTGGATCTTGCGGTGCTGGAGGTAAGTCCATTGGTAAGGGGTTTGACGGTTCTCCACGTCCTTCACCTCTTACTCTCACCATGTTGGTCATTTCTCTCTTTGTAACGTTTTCCACGGACAACGCCAAATTGTAGAAGCAAAAGTTTGATCTACCTCGTGATCCTCATTGATTCTTCCTAAACTCGGAGGAGGACTTGCAGCAAAACCACTCCAACGCTCAAGTTAGAATTTCAATGACGACTTAACAAAGTGTTCTCCAAGGAATATTTTTCTAACATTTTAGGTAGGAGTGCACATGGTTTGGATTAGTTCGGATTTTGACAAAATTAGAACTGAACCAAACATGATCGGTTTTACAAATTTAGAACCAAACCAATCCAATTACCCTATAGAACCGAACCAATCCAAACCAACTTTGGTTCGGATTGGTTCAGATCGGATCTCGGTTCTCATACTTATTATTTTCAATAGTAAAATTAAAATAATTAAAACTTAAAACTAAGCAAAATAAATATTAAACAAAGCATCACACATAAGACATAGCATGCATAAACAAAACATGAACATACTTTTTATTTCAATATGAACAAAGCATCACACATAACACAAAAATAACAAACCCATAGTCCGATCTTACATCGGTCTACCTATGCACCAAAAATTACTAGAATTTATTTTTTTTAAATGAAAATTTCATGGATATTTCAAGTGGGGGAGTGATCGATAAAGAAATTCTTATAATTCAAAGATCCGTAATTAATGAAATTGAAAAGAAAATAAATATTAGAATCATATTCAAATATGAGTGTAACACAAAATACTCATAAAATGAAATAGAAAGGAAGTTAAAATTCATTAGGAGAAAATCGTTCTTTTTCGAAATATATTGTTAAAGCATATAAAAATTAGTACAAATATATATTATAATAGATACTTCGGATTAGTTCGGTTCTCGGATTGGTTCGATTCTACTATACCCCTAATCCGGGACCGAATCAAATCAATCAGATTTTTTTTTTTAACAATCCGCACCCGAACCAACCCATGCTCAATCCGAACCAATCTAATCCAAAAGGCTTTGGATTGGCTCGGTTCTCGGATTTACCCAATCCAGTGTGCACCCCTAATTTTAGGTGTGTTGCTACCTTATATTTATAGAATTTTCCACTTGTGGATCTCCCTGGATTCTTTCTGGAGTAGGTGCATCTACTCTGTGATCTGCCTCGATTTTCGTGGGAGCAATTGCCCTTAAACTCTCAGTTGCAAGAGCAGGTACACCTAACCTCTTAGTTGCAGGAGCAATTACATCTAACATACCAGGTTTTACGGAGTCTCCCCCGACCTACCCACTAACGTAATTTGAAAGGTTGGTCTTAATGCTTGGTCGGTTGGCCCTCCACATAATTCGGTGAGTCGGTTATGATTCCTCAAGATTGCCACATGTCACTCACTCAAGAAATATCTTCCACAGCGTTGAAACACAAATCAACAACAACTATAATTTCATACTGATTTCTAACCATGTTATCCTCTCCATTATAGGCTTTGAACCCTTTTTTTTCAAATGTAGGACAGAAAAATGGATACCAATACATATGTGCAGATCATGGTTTTTAAACTTGTCCGAGACCGAGACGTACCGCCCGAGTTAACTCGATATCGAAGTCCAACGAGACCAACTCACAAAGTGTTAAGAGACACTGCGTATCGTGAGATAAACAAGTCGTCACGAATGATATTTTCGATTATCTCAGACAATACGAATGATACGGACGAAACATCGCAGTAAAGTATTTAACTCGCGAGTTAAACGAGACGTCTCGGACGAGATTTTCAAAATCTCGTCCGAGTTAATCAAGACAAACGAGTTATGCCTCAATCTTCTATTCTTTCACCTCCAAATCAATTTTTTTTTAATTTTATATTTTTTTGGGTTTTTTCTAATAGGAATCATTTACGAAGTTTTTTAGATTTTTTCAAATTCTTTAAATGGTTAAAAACCATTGTCTCAATGTCGAACGAGACGAGACGTATTGTCCGAGTCAACTCGGTATCAGAGTTGAACAAGACGAGACGAGACGAGACGAGATACCGAGTTTAAAAACCATGGTGTAGATAGAGAGTTTTGGAATAATTGCTCATCGTCTTGATTACTGGATTTTGCCGAGTGTCTCTAGTTTGTGAGAGAGAGTATGATATCTCTTCTTAGCAACTGCCACTCATTTAAAGGATCAAACATATCTCAAGTTCATAAAAAAGGTAGCAAGTAGACTCCATACCTTGGATCTTTCATTGCAGTAGAGTTAAGGGTAGAAGGCTAACGATTAAAATAACCAGAACTACCCTTACTACAACTATGGGTATTTGAGAATAATATGCAATCTTATTGTAAATGGAAGAAACATACAGTTTATTGTCTTTCTGGAGATGGTATCAGCAACTTTTTGGTCAAACCCGTGTAAATGTAAATAGAAGGAACATAGGGTTTATTATCTTTCCGGAGATCGGTATCTGCAACTTTTTGGTCGAAACAATGTTTCCGAATAACAAATAGGATCAGCCACCACAGTTATATTTTAAAAGAGAAAAGTGCCGAGACTGTCAAAGTCTTCTTGTCCACTACATGACTCCAACTGTCCCTAAACCCCTTTCTCCCATTTTTGTCCAAGCCTGTATACCATTCTGAGATTTCACCAGCCACAAACACCATAGTTTCAGTGTGAACAAGATTGCTGTGCCCTTGATGTAGAATCAGTTGTTATGGGTGCGAAAGATAGATAGGACCCTAAAGGCCAAATGACAAGTAAACCTTGTCCAAAGCATGTAAGAACACCTAACCAGCTTGATTGTCTTTGCCCGCAAAGATTCCAGGATGATTGGTAACTGGATTGCTAACCACGACAAGGTTACTACTGCACTCTTCATCAACCCCATCATCCACCTTGGGATCCACAACTCCAGTACCGACACTACCAAGGTTTTCAGTAACACCAACCCTACCACGGGCCCGCCGAGAGGGTCTCAGTATCGAGCTCTCCCATGATATAGCCTCTGTGCCCCTCCGTCTCCGCTTTGTGTTTAGAAACCCACATTCAAGAGCTTCCAATGCTCTCGTGGTCAATGGCCGGTTTCTTGTGCTCTGCCTCCGCACATTCACAACAGGTTCATGTTCTACACTGGGCATGCCATTAGAGGCTCTCAATGTCTGGGAATCCACTTCTATTGTAATTGGATCGTCCTGGGTGTCCACCACTTCGGTGCTGACGACAGGTTCACCAGTTTCAAAATCTTGCGGGACATGTGGTAGGTTTAGGTCGATCAAAGTTCGGGGCTCAGCTTTCTCGTGAGACACTGTTGAGCCGAAACAATTCTCACTAAGAATGCCTTCATGGTTATCATTTGGACTGCCTTTAGGTGAAGTACTAGTTGATACTTTTTCTTGAGATGGACCAACTTCAGATACCATGTTCTCATCTGCATCACGTGAATCTAAACAGCAATGGGGTTCCTCTTGTTTTAGCTTGGAGCCCTCAGAAAGATTGTTCAAGCTGTAACTTGTCTCTGAGTAACTACAAACAGTTAATCTCCGTCGTTTCGTGACGGGGGATAAATAGTTCGATTGACCAGATTTGACTCTTCGGCTGAATTGGCACTTTACGGTATTCTTCCTTGGGTGCTTCTCATTACACATATTGGGATAGCGATCATCATCATTGGACATCGAAGCATTGGTGGTAGCCGGGCCATTAATTGGCTTTGCTTGCTTAGAAACATTAACTAAACAATCCGATAAGTCAAGTACATCCTCTGCAGGCCTAGAAGTATTAGCTTCCTCTTGATCATTTGATAACATTTCATTGGAGTCCGGCTCATCCACAGGCTCTTCAGAGCTCTCCCCATCAGTCTCCCCAGAAAGACTAGTTGGGGTGGAACTATTTGTAGTTTCGACGGGTAAAGTCCTCAGTTCTCTCACCTTGAATGGTCCTTCGTCATAAACCAAACTTGTGTCAACAACAGTAAATTTCATGAGCTCTGAATTGCACTTTGAAATTCGTGGTTGAAGATAACAATGTCGTTGACGATCTGAAGGACCATCTTGGTCCAATTCATATTCTTCCTTGCTGCCAACACCTTTAGATGCTTCCACCTCAACATCAAGAAGCCTTGGATCTGATGCAACTTTGTTCAAGACATCACTAACAGAGTCAAAATAGTGGCTTCCTTTCACAAGTTTCCTTCTCGAGAATTTCTTAACACCAGGTATGATAAACACCAATGAATGCTTGGAGCCAACATAAGAGTGATTCTTCGGCTGCTCAGAGTGCCATCCTCTTGCAAGCAAACGGGGCCAAACGGCTTCCCAGAAAAGATCGTTGGACCGGGCTTTGCTTAATCGAAAGTCTCCTGTTAGGAACTTGATGATGTCAGTAGATGTAAGAGAGTTGCATTCCTTGCCACTCGGTATTTCTTGACGAATAGGGATAACTTGATTTGTCTTAATTGGGTCCACAATGCCAGTGAGATTTTGCTTCCCTTTGCCAATTCCTATAGCTTCTATAAGAGTGCTTATGCCAACTTTAGCTTTCAAAGTTGAGACATAGTCTTCCAGAAAAATTTTGCCCTCTCCGAATGTCTTAGAAACCTGCCCATGAAATATGGATAAAAGAAAACAGAATGACAGAAATTTCTGTTATTATCAGAAAAAGAAATAAATAAATAAAAAAGTAATTCTAGAGGTACAAGTAAAGGCTATTAAAATGAAGTAATTAATCATTTTCACTTGTAAAGCAGATTCAAAGCCTTTTGCATAAAGTACAAGAAATGTCCACTGGTTTTACTTTACGATTTTCCTATGTATTCCCATATTCCTCAATTAAAGCAAGCATCCAATATCTCAATTAAACCACCAAAAATATTTGAAAGATTCCTCTTTGTTTTCCTCAAAGAGATGACAACCATGTCTTGGATGTTTTTTTCCTGCCATACTGTATTGAGCAGAATAACTTGTACTGGGTATGTGTAACACTGAACCATGAATCTTGGGGCACAAAGATACTGCTCTATATAGTTAACATAATGAATGTGCTCTACTACATATTCTACTCTCCCAAGTGATTTTTATATTCTCAACTTATTGTACTTAGTATAACAAACAACAATAAAGCCTTGTCCTAAAGATTTGGGGTTGGCTAAACGAATCATGTTCCTCCATCCCACTCTGTCCAGAGCCACATCTTCTGTTCTTGAAAGAGAGTTCAATCTGCTTTCACCATCTTCATTCACATTCTTTTGGGTCTTCATCTTGCTCTTTTAGGACCTTCAATTTTATATTTCTTCTAAGGCTGTAATTGGCCCTGGTTGGAGGAAATATGCTTTAAATATATTCTATTTAGTCAAATTCTAGAAACTTTAAATATGATTTAATACAAGATTTGTGAGGACTGAGGAAGTTAGAAGAGAGTGGAGCGCAAATAAGAAAAGAATCTTATCTGTGAGTTTCTTTTACAAAACTCTTTTGCCTTCTTTCGATTGTGTTCTCATGGAGGCAAACATTTGTGGTCTAGATTCGTAAAATCTTAACCCTGGATAATTTAATCAAAAGGGGCTTGCTTAAGCCAAACTATTGCTTTCTGTGTAGGGCAAATGGTGAGTCAGGAAATCACATTTTGCTTCATGGTGCCTTTAGTACTGAAATTTGGAATCATTTTCTCGGCCTCCTTTTATTCTCATTCTAATAAATTTATACTTATCAAAAAAAATTTAATAAAAAGATTCGGTATGACTGAGCTACATCTGCCACAGATCTCATACTCATGCCACCTTAATGTTGGTCACATCAAAAAAGTACCCCAAGGAACTTGCGGGATCAAAAAATACCATATTGAAACACAAATACTTGACATCCGATCCATCAAAAATACCACATTGAAGCACAAATACTTGATGTCTAATCCAGTCACAATTAATAATAGTCTCCAGGAGCTTTAGCTCAGAAGGCTAGGACATTTAAGGGTTGAAAAGTCTTGGACAGGCAAGACCTCCAATTTCTTTCTTTAATCAATGAGAGTACTTCAGTTTCTTTACCCACCAAACCATTTCTTGGCTTCTATAAAGAGCATATGTGTTCCCAAGTCATTTTTGTAAGAGCCACTAGATATCAGGGCTACTTGGGCTCGTCTCTTTAGAATATTGACTTGCAAGCATGGTTCAAAATTTAGTATCAACTCAGAATCTCTTGCCCAAGATGTCTTGGTCTCGATGGTGACTTGAATGAGACATTCTTGGCCAAGATGATATCAGTTTTTCCCTAACCAGGACAATGCCTTGAGATGAGATTTTAAATCATGCAAGTCCCATATGTCTATGAATTAGAAAGTGTTAACTCTTTGGATACCATGCCCAGACTCCTAGGCTTGTATAAGTCAAGTGAACTTACAAGTCTACCCATCATACAAACTCTTGAAAGTGAAGCAAACTCGTATTTTTATGGGAACAAAACTCTAACAAAGAACAAAATTATTTTCCATTTTCCTAAATATTGTTGCATTGCATATACTCTAGACATGTAACAATATCTTAGGAGAGATTTTAATTAACAAGGGTTAGTTACCTTAGATGTTTGAAGTGAAAGACAGAACAGAATGACTGGAAGTAAGAAATGGCAGAAAATAAGGTGGTGGAATATGAAAAAGAAAAAAAAAAACAGAATACTTTAGAGACAATTTTGAAAGTGGAATTTAGATGCAAGTTGTTGTCATCATCATCAAAGCATTATCCCTAAATTTGGGGTTGGCTAACCAAATCCTATTCCTCCATTCGATTCTGCCTAAAGCCATGTTTTTTGTAATTTAGAAGCGGGCATTACATTTAAATAAGAATGAAATAGATTTTTATTAAAAAATTAGCAAACATAAAAAGTTGTAAGATAGTTTAAAGTGAACATCACTCATAACAGTGGTGGTAGAACAATGACGTTCAAAGGCCATTAGAGAAAAGAGGCCCAAGTAAAGACTAAGCAATGAACTAAAAGCAAGAAACTTTAAAATATTGAAGTATGTAAAGGAAACAAAAAAAAAAAAAAAATCAAGCAAAACATGAGTCATATTATAACTTAAAACAGTGGGTTGGATACCAAATAGTTGGGGAAGATTTTTACAAATTTGCAAGAATAAGAGAGAAAAACTAAAGACCTAAATCAATTTAGATGCATTAATAATGACGACCAGGAGTCCTGTAAGGGATCAGAGAATAAGAAAAGATGGCAAGGCTACTTTACAAATACAAGTAAAGACCACATAGCATGCTTCAAACTAGAAGGAAAAGTTTATCTTAAAAAGGTGGCACATAAACTTTCTTAGAATTAGAATTGTAAAAGTGATGGAAGCTTTGTCAAGGATGAAAAGATAAGAAAGGCTTTGGGTGTAGATGGTATCCAATAGAGATATCTAGAGTGCATAAAAAACTCAATTGTCTTGGTAAACAAAGTTGTTTGACAATATTTTGGAGACTAATAAAATATCAAATCAATGGAAAAGAAAATTTCTTAGAAAAGTTTCAGTTTATCAGATCTCTTTCCTTATTCTAGAACAACTTTGACTATTTTCCGAGTCCCAATTTATAATATAAAAAAAAAACACATAACTAAAGAACAGAAAGAGAGTCCATCTTCATCTTTTATTCATCCCAAATATTGGGGTCAGAGAAATTAAAGAGGAAAGCTGAAACATTATTACCTCTGACAAAGTATTATGGCATTCCTCTGATACATGTGGAAGCAAACGTGATAACAATTCTTGTTGCCTCCATCCTGTAAAAATCCTTTGTCCCATTATACACCTCCGGCTCCTTATCTTTTGGCACTCTGACCATCTACGGTGTCCATCAGACCTATAAAATTCCCCATAATAGTATGATAATATATCCCCCATCTCTTTACTCTCAATAAATCTCTTCACTTGAACAAGATTCTTCCCAAAAATGTAGAGACCAAGAAGAAAGCTTTCCCGCTCCATATCACTCCAAGAGTTACCTAATGAGCCAGGAACCGGAACGTAACCTTTGCCCGTATACTTCTGATCCGAGTTAGAATTTTCATGTTGTTGCAAAGGTAAGTGTACATCTAAAGCTTCATCTTTAAAATTTGAATCTTTGTTATTTGAACATATATAGCTTTGTTGACTGTTTTTGGACTCTGCCGATCCATTTTTATCAAGAGCAACATCTGGGCCACCAAGAAATTCTAGTGATTCGGACTTAATATTAACTTGGTCATGGATCCAAATGATTGGGATGGGTAATCCCATTAGAAAAAAATGATCAACATCAACCATGACTTCAGTATCAAATGGGTTTGTTAAAAGCTGAGGGTTGGATTCTGTAATTAAGGGTGGAATTTCCACTTGGTACTGATCTCCAACTCGAGGAAGTATGTGTGGATCTCCAAAGATGTCATTCACATCAGGAGAACCCGGAGAAAGAAACTGATTGGCAGATGTTTCTTCTATGATGCTCTCTCCATCATTATCCAGCTCAACTAAATCCATCTGTCAAAACAATTGAAACTAAAAACTGTGAGCCCAAGAAACTTGCAAAGATGTTAATCTAATTCTTTAGGAATACCTCAAATAGACCCAAACATTATTTAAGAAATAAAAGATGAAAGCTTTTTAAACCAATTCTTTTATGCATAGAAGTACAATGTGGGTACACCATATGTCAACCAAAGTGAGTTAATCATTTTAATTAATAGAGAACCATCTGAAATTAAAAAGATGAAGAAACCAACGTATGACCTAAATAAATGTGAAAACTGATATGAATGGAATAGACATTCTTCCACTAATATAAATATATCTCTAGTTAGTACTGAAGATTGTAAAGAGCTTTCATATGTTGGCACTCAGGTGTCTGTTTTGATTCTCTTTCGTGGAAGATCACACAATTACTTACCCTTTTTTATCTAATAAATTTTTATGTTTTAAAATGAAAAGAAAGAATGAAGATAGAGGGATAATTCAAAGGCAATATACATTCTATACAGAACTTCCAAAGCCTGTAAATTGAGCTGGAAACCTTTGTTCAGGCCATAAATGTAAAGCAAAATTATACATGGTTCACAGTTTCCATCCATCAATGAGATGAGGATGTGGATCTCACGAAGTAACAGGTGAAAAAAATTAAGGGAAAACTACTTAAAGTACTCTAGCAGAGTGGTTTCTTTCCAAATAGTCCTTAAGTTTTGGGCGGTATCTTAATAGTCCATTTAGTAAAAAAAAGAAAAAAAAACCTTTCTTAATGGTCCCTAAACCACTCAGTGTTGAGTTCACCACTTTCTAGTCAATATTTTCATTGTCAAGCTCACCACTTTTTATTGTTGTACTCGACAATAATTAAACATGACCTTAAAGCGTTGAGTTCATCAATAGTTATAGTCGAACTCAAAATATTAATATTATCAAGCTCGATGATATTTGTTATATTATTGATGAACTCAACGCTTTTTAAGTCATGTTTAATTAGTGCAGAGTTCGACAATATTTTCATTAAAAAAATCGTCGAACACAACAATAAAAAGTGGTGAACTAGACAATAAAAAGTGGTGAACCCAGCACTAAGTGGTTCAGGGACTATTAAGATACTGCCCAAAACTTGGGGACTATTTAGAAAGAAAACCCTCCGCTAGGGTCCTTTAAGTAATTTTCCCAAAAATTAAAAACCTAATGCCAAAATAGGTAAATCAAGTTTTTGACAGGATTTCATCTTTCAGTTGTAATTAAAAATTAGAATACAAGATGGATAGAAGTTTCTTATGAACATTAGTTGCAGCATCTACCCATACTTATAAGACAAGAACATGATGCCCTCGTGCTGAAATCATAGCAAAAACATCGTTTAGTAATATCATTGCTACTGAAATGCACTAACATCTATCTTTCATACAGGTTGTTATAGAGTTGATAAGCTACCCCTAGGATTCACTCAACCATCAAATAAGGTAGCCATTAAAACTAGGATTCTAAGATAATTTTCGATCTTAACGCCATAGATTTCGAACAAAAAGGGCACTTCTCCTCTTCACATCTGAATTCCTATCCAAATAAGCTATCTGCAAGTTAGTTCGCTTCCAAAATATATAGATGTTGTTCTTTCAAGAAAATTAAAATAAAAAAAATGTATATAGTTTCCACTTGTTAGGAAATTCTTTTTTTTTTTTTTTTAAATGTATATGTATGCCTTGTGAATGTATACATCCTATATGTGTAATCATTTAAACGGGACAAACACCAAGCATTTTATAATGCATTAGAGAGCTACCCTATCTATCTTTTTCTATTAGTAAGGTTGTTTTTAATGAGATTGGTAACTTGGTGCTGGCGGGAATTGCAGGTCTATTGTATAACCACCCATAGACTTTATCAACTAAGTTAGTTTGCATCTGCAGCTACTCTTACTCTTACTTGGACATACCGAATTAGTTACCACTTTTTATTTCCAAAAGTTTCAATGATCAACCTATAGAACATTCGAATTTCAAACAGACAAAAAAAAAAACAACAATTCAAGCAGGAAATTTCTCATAATATAACAAATACTGTGAAAAATAGCTTAATTAAACCTATCACCAAACCCAATTAGCCATGCATTTGCTTCTATAGGGGAAAAATAATTTCTTCTATTCCAATAAAAAATCTTGAATTGGAACTGAAGATCAAATGAGTAAATACATTAGAATTAACAGTATTTCAGCATGAAAATCCCTATATATATATATATCTCGGCGGGGATCACAGGGAATGCTTGAGCTAAACAGACACACAGACAGGCATTCATCTACTTACAACCCAATAAACCCATAAACAAGATTGATCCAAAATAACAGATTTTGACATGAAACATATGAACAGAGCTTCAAGGTCACAAACCCACCAAAAAAAAAAAAAAAAAACCAAACCCAGATCCATTTTCAAACTCGAAGATTACCCATATATCAAGCTAACATAAACACAAGAAAATCACATTAAATTAAAAGAAACCCAATAAGTGAATCAATCTCAATCTCTAACTAAACGCCACATGATCTCACATCGAAACATTAAGAATTCCCAGGTGAACCATCAAATTCTAGTAATTTCAAACACTAAAACAAGCATTAAAACACTAAGAAAATTGCATTAAATCAGATATATAAATTAAGAGTAAAACATGCTTAAACAAGAAAAGAAGGGAGAGGATTAGCTAACCTCCATGGAAGAGCTTTAACGTCAAAACCCACGTGGAAAAGTAAGTCTGGGAAAATGGGTATTCGTGGTTATGTATTTATTGACCTTGATTGATGACTTTTGGACTAAAAAGAAAAAAAAAAAAAAAACAAGAACACAAAATGAAGAACAGCTCATATATATTCATAGAGAGAGAAAGGGTTTACCTGGTTTAAAAGATGTGAGCTTTCATGGCTAAGTAAGGTGAGAATTCTTGTGGACTTCAAGGGGAAAGAAAAATCAAAGTCGTTCGCTTTCTGTGAGAGAGAGAGAGGGAAATAATATACGAGTTTTTAGAGAGAGAAAGCGAAGGAGGGATTCAAGAGGGAGAGAGATGGCAGATTTATGGTCACATGCCCCAGAGTTTGTACGCGGGCGAGCTCTCTAGTAGTCTAGTCTACGCTAATGCTCCTATTAAGTATTAATGGTAATCTTAAAGTACCCCCTCCTAATTTTGGAAAAATTAGAGATAAACCTTTTTTTCCAAAATTAGAGTGAGGGCATACTCTTGACTTTAATCTTCCCTTAGAGAGTAATGTGAAATTATAGAAATACCCATTATTTTCTTCTAAAATTCATCGTGTTCAACCTCATCGATAATCTTATTTTGTTCTTTAGATTTGAAGATTGAAGTAGAAAAAATCTTGTGGTTGAATACGATCAAAGATTAAAATTTTTTTATCTAAGGTGTTGAAAGTCATGGGTGTTTCAAGTAAAATCAACTGGTTTTAGCAAGAGTTTGAAAGTCATGGGTCTTTCTATCATTTTTGTTTGTATGAGGAGGAAAATAGAAGTCAAGGGAAGGTTCATCACCTTAAAAAACCAGGGGTATCTTCAATTCAGAGCAAAAGATGATGGGGTCCCTCAAAATTACATTTATTTTAGTTAATATTTAATAGACCATATTTTTATATGACTTCGTGAAAATGAAGAAAATGAAAGATTGAAATATAATATCATGCATGATATTGTTTTCTAATGTGTAATGATTTTTTAACAACCCCCCATGTATTAATGAAAATTGATCTAAATACCCTCATGATCAAGTTTTAGGTAAAAAGTCCTGAATTTTCTTCCTAAAAACAATCACCTCTTAGGTAATATTTTTTTACTCTTGAATAATGCTGAAGTGACCTCAAGATTGTACCTCATATCTTGATGAAAAATATATATGGTTTCTACACACTTCTACGTTAGAAAAGTGAGATATGAGGTACAATCTTGAGGTCAATCCGGCATGACTCTTCACTCTCATCTTCAAGATTAAGATTTTATCTCCTTCAAACTTCAAGATATAAGAATAAATAAGATTTTACAAAAGCAGAAGACGATGAAATTTTGACTAGGAAATCCAAGGGTTTTCTAAAAAGAAATTGAGGCGAGGTTGAAAATAATGTTTGAAGCTAAGGTTGAAATAGATGAAAATAATTTACCACAGTGGTTCAAGAGCTTGATGATGATAGATTTGTGGGATAAAAATCAAGAGTTTTTTATAGAGTTAATGATGAGGGTAGGTCAAAAGGGTAAGTCATTTGGTTTAGAGCCAAAGTGGAACCAAATCGACATAGTTTTGTTCTACTAAGAACCATAATCGAATCAAATCAAATTAAGGTCGTTTGGATTTAATTCAATGAGTTGCTAGTTTTTGAGTAATTACCTTGTATTCTATTTTTGGGGGGGAATGAGAGTGGATCCTATGCAATACACTCTTCTTGTAGTTCTCTATACTAACTTCTAATAGTAGAGAGACCATGTTGAAAAATAAAAATCAACACATCAGTCATTTGTTGACCATGACTTAAATCAAGTTTGAAAGAAAAGATTAAAAAATCATTTTTGTAGACCTGATCTATGAGTTTGAAAATGAACATTAAAAAAACTCTAGAGTTTGAACGAGGGGTTCTCATTTTTTTTCCCAAGTGGCAATATCTCAACCGTCTAACACCAATACAGGGAATTGCAGGTCTGAAGTACTACAGAGGATCCACTCCCTTCCTTTTTTAAAACTCTAAAAAGGAATTATGGAATATTTTCCTAAGTGATTTTTATATTTTAGGATTTTCTATTTTTGGGGAGAAAGACGTGTTTTAGTAACTTCCAATTTATAAATAGAGATCTTTAAGGTTGTATAGATAACAAGAAATTGTCTTCTTCTAGGATTTGAGAGAAAAATGAACAGGGGTGTACAAGGGTTTCAAGACTTAGGTTAGGGATTAAAACCTTGGGTATTCTTTTTTATATTGTTCTCATTTGATTTTTTGGCGAAGAACATTGGTTTCAATCTATGGACCTAGGCACACTACCGAATTAGGTAAATCCTTGTGTTTTAGTGTGTGATTTTTGTTCTCTTTACTACTTAGTATTTCACACCAGCATCGTATAAACCTCCTTGGAAGCAACATATTTTTAATGAAAATAAATAAATAATGGATATGAAATTTTATAAAATATAAGTCATTAATTTATCCATAAAAAAGTCATTTAATCTATCCATCAAAAAGAGTTATTGATCTATGTCCTTAACTCCTAAAAAGTAGTAAGTCATTAAAGGTTCGATTCTTGATTTGGTTTGGTCTATACAAAGTCTTGAACTGAAAATCGAACCAAATTGATCGCTTTTCCATTTTCTCAACCTAAAATCGAATTACAACTTACTCAAAACCGAACCACACCAGTTCAAAGCTATTGGTTTGATTCAGTTCTCAGTTTGAACCGGACCAATTGTATCCCTAAACTTATATATAGGAGTACCAACACATTCATCTTTTAAATCATTTAAGTTTACAATTGGAAAATTAATTCATTGTTGCAAACTCGTCTTCTTTATTTCCTTGTTGCTCATATTTCTTAAATTAATATAGAGGAACAATGTTCGTTCAGCCCATTTTGAAGCATTACATTATCTATCCCTAGTTTTGGGGCACATAATAGTGCTTTATTGAGCATAAGGAAAGAACATAAGGGTATTTTGGTCTTTTAAGTGAGTATCATATTTAATGGGTGTGTCACTCAAAGAGACTGAAGTCAAGGGGTGTGTCTTCAGTTTGGGAAGTAGCAGGGTATGTTTCAAAAGGTGCAATGGTAATATTTAATGGTATCTACAACAAAGCCCAAAAGGATTATTAAAATCTTAAAGGGCATTTTAGTCATTAAGAGGTTACTCTCCATCCAAGACAAAGCTCAAGACATGCGGACGTATGACTTCCATACGTGAGTTGTTATACACCGTGTCATGCAAGAGGATAAGTGTTGATGTTCAAGAACATCAATTCATTACCGTTGGATCAGGATCATGTGGGGCCTACCATAAAAAATTGACCACGACCCACAATATCATATTACATCAATGACAGATCATTCAGATTGAGTAAATCATGATAGTTTAATGGCTGTGATTTTGTTACATAATGATTTAGGTCCGCTTGTTCCGTACAATAACATTTACTCTATCTATCCTCTTTGCCTTATAAAGTGGCAGTTGTGAGAATCTTTTCTATAAAATAAAATATTTTCTAGCTTTAATCTGTGAGAAACCATGGTAAATATTTGAAGGGTGCGTTTGGTAGGGATAGTTAAAAGTTTGATTTTGAATTATTATAATCATAATCAACTTATAAAAGATAATTCTCAAAATCTAATTTCTATATATTATTTCTAGAAACTAATTTAAGAATCTAGAATCAGAAATCTCATCTTACAAACAAATTTCTAAAATTTTGATCTCGAATCCCCTTAGTGCCCTGAATTTTTTTTTTTTCTAATGCTCTAATAGATCTGATACATCGATTCCATAAATAAATAAATAAAAATCAAGAATGTCATGTTAACACAAAAGATGCAAGAAACAAGATCTTAAATTGAAAGAAATTGTCCCAATCTCATTTCTTATTTTAACAGATTATGATTACCAGAGAATCACTTATATAATTTGAATTAAAAATAAATTAAAATCTACAATGGATTATGGGCAAGAATTCAAATTGAACATAACATTAGATTCTAGAATGGTAATTAAAATGAATAGTGGGACAGAATCATAAATAACTCATTTTTAGTTCACGAAATAATAATTCACCCTATGAACTTTGCTTTGCTTAGATCTATTTTTCAGTTTTTTTTTTTTTTTTTGAATATTTGAGATTCCCCCAAGTTTTGAAGCAGTTGAACCTATTGACATTGATCTTCTCTACATGATTACTAGAAAATGACATAAATACCCATCTTCAACCTCAGAATACTATCCCTTAAACCTTTAACCTCATATATGATTTTTTGGAGAAAAATCAAGGGTACTCCGTACAGGGCTTTATTTATTGTGAAATTCAATTCCGTTGAGTTCAACTTATTAACAAATTTAAAGACGACTTTGAAACTTGATCAGGTCTTCCACCGTAGTTCTAAGTTGACCAAAATAATTTTTTTTTTTCTCTATTGTTTGTCCCAGCTGAGACAACTTACATTGACCACCTTTTCTTTTTGGATAATTTAGACATACTCCTCCAAGTTTTTGTGAATATATGAGACACCCCCATGTGTTCTCAAGCTCATGATACATACCTTTAAGATAATCTCTTATCGGAGGCTAATGTAAAAGACCAAAACACCCTCATCTTCATGGCCAAAACCATTAATTTTGTTTTTCCCTAAACATCCATCTTTAAGATAAAATCCTTGATTTACTTGGTTACCTTTGATTTTCACCCAAAAGACCATTGTTTTCAATTCTTGATTTGTTGAGTAAAGTCTCCTATGATTTATTTACTTTCTTCTTAGTGATTTAATCACCAAAATAGATAAAAATTGAGTAGGAAATTAAATTGGTGGTTTTGTTGCCAAAACTAGGGGTGCACATTGGATCGGGCCAAATCGAATTGAACCAAGGCATTTTGGATTGGTTTGATTCGATTTTTTAGCTCATCGGTTCGGTTTTGATTTACAATTTTGAAAATTTGATTGATTCGATTCGGTTCTCAGTTCAGAAAATCTTATAACTAGGTGGCATCATTACATACCATCCATTTACGGATACGATCAATGCAACTTTGAAATCTGATAACTACTCATCGCATCATTATATACCATCCATTTATGTTATTAATCAATCTCACCAATGAAACACCATAGTCCAAGAGGACATTTGGAGAGCTTATATTACCACACCAATTTTTTTTTATGGTTATGAATGACCATTCTATATATTTTTGTTGACAAATCCAAAACTAGCAAGAAAGGGAGTTTTTCATTCATATGGGACCGTAGTATAAATAGAATCATGGTCTAAATGTAACTATAACTAGAGTATAAAATATATATCCTATCAATCAATTCGTTCCAATTCATTGATTTAATCTGGTATAAATATAAATATCAGAAAAAGACGAGATTGTTGTCTTCACAACATAAATAGATATATCTTTATCTTTCTTTTATTTTTATTTAATGGTTTTTCACAAGATTAAAAAAAAAAAAAAAAAAAAAATCCTTTGAGCCTCAAAGGAAGATCTTTTTACTCCGTCTTTATGTTTCCATTCCAAAGTTTCATCGATTTGAGTTTTTATCCGATTTTTTAGTGTTTTTGCTAGGCAAGCCAGATTAGTAATTAATCATTAGCTAGTGAAGGCATGTTTTTAACCCAAGTCACAATATCAACACTCACAGACTATAAGCAACCAAGCAAGCTAGCATCTCCAAAATTTTTTTTTTTTTTTTCCATAAGTTAGAAATGATCTCTTCGAACACTAAAGGGATTGGTTTGAGAAAGGGGGTGATCAAGAAAGAAATCAAAGGTTGATTGTTACTGGGTTGTTGGGGCCAGGGGCAAAGTCAAGATTTTGCCCACATGAGGGTAACCAAGAGCAAATTATTATTTTCATTTTTTGTGTGTGTCAACCAATAGAAAACTTTTTGGTTTTTGTTTGTTTGTTTGTTTGTTGTTTATTTTTAAAGGATTAGGGGGGGTTGTTTGGAAATAACAGTGGATATTTTTATTCAGTACTAATATTTATTAAAATAACTCATAAATCCTTATAGACTTTAAAAATCTTGTGGGAGCAAGTGCTAAAGTCTGGCCTAGTTTTCTAACCCAAATTCAATCCAATTTAGGCCCACCCGAAGTCTCTTCGGTTTAAGTTTGTATCCAGTCCCTACAAGCCCAACCCACCCTGGCAAGAGACTCCAGCCCAATCATTCATAGATTGCAATTTGATCAGTAATGACTTACCAAGCATTGGTACAAATAAAGTAGACAACCTGAATTATAAAGTTTCTCAACATCCTGTCTCTTTTTAGTATGAATTTGTTTATTTCAATGTCTGGAACAATTGAATCAGCTCCACAACTTAATTAACAGACACCAATCCCACTGTTTGAAATTACGATGAAAGATTTAAGAAATCAAATGCAATTTTGAATTAATTTGGATGAATTGGATCAAAGTCCATTATGAAGCACTTTCATAACTTAAAAATTTATGATGACCATTTTTTCTTTCCGAACGTTTCTCGAGTAAGTCCTTGTCTCGGGTACATACTACAAATTTTAGATTATTAAATATTTGATCAGTCTACCATTGCTGTGTTCCATGTCAAGATCTTCTTAGTCAAAGCTAGACTATATGTACTGCTTGATTTTGTAAAGCTTTGTCCATTGGATAAGATGTTTATCTATTTGTAATCTCATTTTTTCTTTTATAATTTCAATTAACAGCAAAAAAATTAGACTTTTTTTTTTCTTTAAATTTTGTTTGAAAACATGCCCAAGGGGGGCCTTACCCAAAGCCCAGCCTGAAGCCCACTTTGTATTAGGGTATTGGGCCAGGCTTGGAGCCTAACTAGAGGCCTGGCCTAGCCCAATATATAACCTTAATTGGCTAATCACTACTTGTTCTCTGAATGTTTCATTAATTTCTAAATTTTTATATTGTTAGATAAATTTTTTACCCATATGACTTGGCCAAATAAATCAAGGTTTATCAAATAAATCAAATTCTTATATGGGGGATTTTTAGGGGGGAAAATCTAGGGTTTTTGACAAGAGGTTGAAGATGAGTATTTCAATCATGTTTTGTAGGTCAAATGGTATGTCATCAACATAGTAGTAAATTTTGACATATTTCACGAAATATGTCATAATATTTTTATTTCAACCAGTGTCAATATAAAATTTAATTGATAATTTCATTTTGAATATATTGATGAAAAAACTATTTATTTTACAAAACATTTCAGTGGTCGCAAATAAGGTTCGACATGAAATTTAATTGATATTTCATTTTGTATATGATTTGTGGGAGATAACTATTTTTTTTAAGAAACATTTCAATGGACCGTGAATTACAATTGAAATAATAAATTTTCATATATAAAATGCAAGATTTCAATCGTAATATTTTGATGAATAATAAACTTCGATGGAAATATTCATTTTTGAAAATAATATTGTAAATTTCTAATAAAATTTATGAAGTTGAAAAAATATATAAATTTCTTATTTTAAGTTATCAAGATTTCAGAGGCTAGGTCTAACGAGTGACAAAGCGTCACTGATCTTCATTTCCACACCTATATTTTATTTATTGTATTTTGATTAATTAAGGTAGAATTTTGTATGTTTTGTCCCGTCCTATCGCTGCAATGAAATAATTCATCAAATTGCGTTTTCATCATTTTCATGGAAGTTGTGTTTATTTCTTAGTGTGGTCGAAATATATCGACACCAACATCGAAATTTAATACCTTAATCACCAGTTTGAAAATGAAGAAAATTATCTCAAATATTCACTAAACCCATATTATATGTATAGATTACCCTTTTGAGCAAGCTTTCATGATCCAATATGGGATCAATTATGAATCAACATTCCTCAATAAAATAAGGACCCAATCCGATAAGATATCAAATAAGTTTCTCGATCCATGGTGATCTGTTATATATGAATCGAATCCAACGACAACCCTAATTAAAAATATAATAAAATCCATATTTTTCTCCATAAACATGTTCTTGGATGTCTGTTTATATATAAAAGAAATGTCAATTTCATGTCCATTTCTTAGGATGCATGAATCCTAAATGTGCACCAATTTAACCAATAAAATAGCTTCTTTAACCAATCAATATTAAACTTCAAACTTGAAATCCTCACTCATGCTTTTCCTACCCTTTCATCACCGATCTTTAATCCTACAAATTAGATTCCAATTATATATGTAGTTTTATATATAGTTTCACACCAAATTATGTTTACTCAATAACATCACAGTATCTATTATCCATGGAGACCACTGTCATCTTAACAAACCAAGATATAGAGAAGGAAGAACCAATTACATTGGTTTCTCCAAAGAACCCAACACCCATTGAGAGAGTTTTCCTCTCAAATATAGATCAAACATTAGCTTTTCCTGTTGGGACTGTTTTCTTCTTTGACGTTCTTCCATCCATGAAGACATCAACACTTGATATTGCAGAAAGAGTGAAGAAATCAATTTCTGAGGTGCTTTTAATTCCTTACTACTTCATGGCAGGTAGACTCAACTTCAACCATGAAACAAGTAGGTTGGAGCTTGTTTGCAACAATGCTGGAGTCTTGTTTGTGAGTGCAACATCAAAGCTTAAATTGAAGGATCTTGGTGATCTACGTCTTCCGAATTCGTCGTTTCAGCATCTTATTCATCGAATTGGTCGATCCAAAGATGTTACTAAATTACCAATTTTTACAATTCAGGCAATTTTTAACTTCTTCTCACTTCAAAAAGTAAGGTCACGTTTGGTATTTTGGAGCGTTACACTGAATTTGAACGCATTTTTGGTGAAAGCACTTTTGCACAATTATTTTTGGTACAGTGTTTGAGAAGTTCATTTTTGAAAAACTACATTTTTTAACATTTTGGTAATTTTATTAAATATTTTAAAAGTTTTGGTCATGACTTCATAACTTAGAATACTCTAGGAATTATTTTGCTCAATAATTGAAAAACTAAGGGTATTCTTATTTGAAAAAGACGTGATTTTCTTAAGTTTCGTCAAATTCCTGCAAATAATAGAAATAAAAAGCATGTCCGAACGAGACTTCTCGATTTTTCCCCCACTTTTTGCTTTATTGCATTCAAATTAATGTTTGGTAAAGACTTGAGAAGCAAATCGATAACATCCCTTCTCAAGTCTTTACCTAACACTAATATGAACCCCCAAGTGTTTTGAGTGCCAAAATCAAGAAAAATACCTAAAATACTCATTTGTTTATTTGTGTTTCTTGCAGGTCACAAGGTTCAAGTGTGGAGGTTTCTCAGTTGGGTTTGTGACAAACCACAGCTTACTTGATGGAAGAGCAGCAGCTGAGATGTTCCACAACCTTGCCACCATTTGTAGAGGTGAAACCATGAAAACCCATGTCTTCTACAATGATAGAACTTGCATCAAAGCAAGAAACCCACCTCAAATCAAATACCCACATAGAGAATACGTCAAACAATCTGAACTGTCTTCTCTCTGCTCTTCATTCGCTCCACGGATCGATTCCACTTCATCTTCATCCTTCTTACAAAGTCACACTTGCAAACTATTCTCTTTTACTCCTGAAATGGTTAAAGCCCTTAAACACAAGGCCATGATGACCAAATGCTCAAGCTTTGAAGCCATTGTTGCTCATATATGGAGAGAAAGAACAAAAGCAGTGTTTGAAGACCCAAATGAGAACTCATCAGTTTTGTTTGCAGTTGACATAAGGTCTAAGATATCTCCACCATTGTCAAATGGATTCAATGGAAATGCTGTAATTACTGCTTGTGCCACTGCAAAGGTGGTTGAGTTGGCTGAGAAGCCATTCTCCTATTGTGTTGAGATGATAAAGAAAGCAATTGAAGGGATGACAGATGAGTATGTGAGATCAGTTATAGATTGGTTAGAGGTTTATAAAGGGGTTCCTTCAACAAGTTTGAATGGGAATTTTTATGTGTCAGCTTGGTGGAAATTGCCTTTCTATGAATTGGATTTTGGGTATGGGAAGCCTATTTATGGTGGGCCCATTGTGGGTGGGATGGATGACTTTGTGTTGTTGCTTTCTGATGGTAATAGTAATGGTGGAGGCATTAATGTTTGGATAGGTCTTGAAGAGGAGAAGATGGAGAGATTTATGTCTCATGTATTTGAGATATGATCCATTAATGTATTTGCTGTTAATTGTTATTTTATGTACCTCTCTTTCCCTCTCCCCTCTCTTCATCATATACAAATTAAAAATGTTATTTTCATGTATGTGCCCTTTAAATTATGTTTCCAAAATCGGATAAAGGATCAAGGAAGGTTGTGTTTGATAGACTATGGGTGGTGTAAATATCCGTTACTCCCGGCCTTAACATGAATCTTGATTAATCATTTCATTTTGTTCATGCCAAAGCAACACTCTGCTTTGGACATGAAGGAATGGAATGTTGAACCTAATGTATAAATCTGAATCAGAAAAAGATTATATAAATCATATAATAAGAATAGTTGGAATGAACATTTTGATTTGACTGACTGAGGCACGGAGAAGCCGCTGTCCTTAAAATCAATTTCGATTCCTTTGAACCTAATGTATAAATTTGAATCAGAAAAAGATTATATAAATCATATAATAAGAATAGTTGGAATGAACATTTTGATTTGACTGACTGAGGCACGGAGAAGCCGCTGTCCTTAAAATCAATTTCGATTCCTTAGAACGACATCCACAGTGCAGTCAGTCTCAGGCGATTAGTTTTCAAGATTCAACAATCACAAGTCTGTTAATTGAGTACTCAGAAATAATAGACTTTCTACGAACTCAATCGAATCGATTGGTGTATGAACAGTGAGAATTATAAGAAGAACAAAAGAGAGGGATATAAAAAATTTATGTTTGTAGTCTGTATTTCTGCGTACAGAACTGTAGGGCATACCTCTCTTTTATAATAATTAAAGCTCAAACGATACAAAGAAGCCCAATGATTAATTCTAACGGTTAGATGGATCAACAATTGACATGAGATCTTTAAGTAAAAACTGATCAAATAAATTTGAGTCTTTCAAGCATACCCACGTGAGGTTTAAATCGGAGATTTGCAATCCCCTTTTGTGCGCGCATCGCATGCGCACACGCACACTAAGGGTTTTCGTTGGATTGGCCTTAAACACAATGGGATGGGGTCCTATCGTACCTTGGGCCACCATGTTCATACGAGACCGAATCTCTTTCTTTCTCACATTCAAGCAAGTAGGGGAGAAAACATTTATAAGTTGAGCATAAGTCTCATATCTACCCAATGTAGGACTAAATATTTAGAAAGTTATCTCTATGACTTTTAAGAGAAAGGATATTTGACTTTTCCACTATCACAAATTAGAAAAAAGTTCTTTTAATTAACTAAGATTTCACCAAAAATAAAAAAACTTTACACCAACCACACTCAAGATAACATAAGGTCTTGAGCTCAAATCTTGCCTCCAACAAAACACAATAAATAATGTTAACCATGAATCCTACAACGTAGAGGAGTAGGCACTACGTGAAGATCCTTAATTTTAACCAAAAAAATTGTTGGGCCTGGCTCGTCAAATTTTGGTACCCAAATTCCGTGGCCTTCGAACCACGTTTCCACTCTCACTATCTCGATCTCACTCTAACTATCTCAATCTCATCTCTCTCTCCTTCTGTGTCTCTCTCTCACTGTCCCTCTTTCTCTCTGTGTCTCTCTTACAGTCATCGATCGATCGATCGATCAACCTCTCCATATCTCTCTTTCACAGTCTCTCTCTCTCTCTCTCGATCAACATCGCTCTAAGGTTCTTACGCCTCACACCCACAATTTACCTTCTCTCATTCAACTCAATCTCTCACTTGGCTCTTTGGTACGCTCTCTCTCAATCTCTAGGGTTTTTAGCACCTCACACATAGACTCAATCACCAAGTATGCATCTTCCCTTGTAAGAATCTAGAAATTGATACGAACTCTCCTTCATATTGGATTTTTAGCTTTGGAAGCTCTAGCTAGGGCTAATCGGTATGAACTCTCCTTCCCTCTTCTCTCTGATTTGCATCTCTTGCATTTTATTTTTATGCTTTTGATTTGATTTACTCTTCCAACGATCTGGTTCTATAGTCGATCTCACACCTAATGATAAAGTTATCATTGTTTCATATTTTTCTTTTAGATTTTGAATTTTTATGGGAAAGCAAACATGCCGTGATCCACTTTTTTTTTATTTTTGATTAATCTTGTATTTTAGTACTTTTTTTGTACCAAATTATTGAAAGAATATTTGTGATGAATGTAATGATCCGTTTTTTTAAATTATAAATTCAGAAAAATAAATTTATTTTATTATAAATTCAGAAAAACGATTGATTTTTTTATTACTATTTCGTTTATTGTGATTGGTGAATTAGAGGACTGTCGTATTGTTTGTTAAACCTCCATATTCGATGGATTTTTTTTTGTTTTTTTTAAAGCTTATTTCTCCAATAATTTGATAGTTCAGGGCCGTCAGAAAAAAAATTCTACAAGAAAATATTTGATGGGCATATTTGATAGAATGGTCCGTCAAATTTCTCAAAATTTGACGGGCTGAGACCGTCAAATATGGACTGTTTTCACATAGTGAGGATTCGTTTAACTAACCCCAAATCTCTAGGATAAGTCTTTGTTTGTTATTGATGTGTGAAGTGTGAAATAAAAACATAAAAAAGAATAAGGATCAGGGCAACTCATATATAAAAATATAATCCAACTGATGAAAACACGAAATCAAACAATTCAATTCTATCATAGGAATGTATATTATTGAAATACATATGTATCCCAATAGCGTTAAGGATCATGTTTTTTTACATGACTCAAGAATTACTTGATCCTGATCCAAAAATCTCTCATTTTTTCTCCTTCCTATTTTCCCATGGTTTTAAAACAATGAGAATAAGTTCATTATTAATTACGGAGTTGTTTTTTTTATTCTATTAATCTAATGGAGTAAGGCTGGGGTTACATTGGGATTTACTACGATTCTCACATTTCTGATGTGGAGGGGTGCACATAACCGTAGATGCTTTTTTACTCGTATATCGAGGAAACACATCTATGTCTATCACATCAACACAATGAGAAGCGCAGTGAAAAACAAAGCCCCCCATGGTTGGTCCCATTTAGAAGAACTGATAGAGAAAAAATACCAATAGGAAAGATCTTGTCTGTCAGATACATAAAATTTTAATAGTCTGGTGCCACTAGTAGTATTTTTTGTCTTCCAAAGAAATTCATTAGTTGGATGGTTAAGATCATCCAATCAAAGCTGTTGGGACCCACTTATTGGTTGGTTCGCACTTCGCAATTTTAACGATGCAGCACGGGTGGTGATAAAAAGTGTTGGATTGAAGGATATTTTGGTCTTAGATTACAAATTAATATATTTGTGGGAGCAAAATTGCAACGAGCTTTCATAGCTCAGTTGGTTAGAGCACCCGTTTAGTAAGCGGGAGGTCTTGAGTTCGAATCTCAATGAAAGCATTTTATCTTTTTTATTAGTTTATTTTTAACTAATCGTTAATTCATTATTGTCACACACTATAGAGAATTAGAGATTTTATTAGGATTTTTCCATCCTCAATTCACCATTACTACTCTCCATCAAATAGACGGTTGAGATTATAATTATAATAGGAAAAGACAATTTTCTTGGAGTAGCGATTAGTAAATTTTTATAAAGATACATTATCAAAGGAATCCCTAGCATCTCAACTGTCAAGTTGATGGAGAGCCTTAAATCTAGTGTCCAGATAGTAACATATATGGTTAAAATTCTCAAGCAAATGAATTGTACATTTACATTTTGATTCATCGATCCCAGCAAAAAAAAAATTCATCAAATCAACCATAAGAATTGGATTCACAAATTTGTCGGTATGTGATTCGTTTTTATTTTATTGTTTCGATCAACTTCTTTCTCTTGACTATCGAGGATCCTGATTGGCTAGGTAGGGAATATCTTCCATCCTAGTTCGGGTCGGGAGGAGGATATAAAAGTGAGTGGATGGATTCACGATAATGAAAGATTGAAAGGGAGATATTTGCTTGAATAAATAAGAGAGCTACTATTGGCACCTCAACTTTTACTTATTACACCCTCATTTTTTTAAATTATTTATCAGACCTTAATTATAAAACAAACCATTCAAATATTACAAAAGTTTGATTCAAGTTATTACCTCAACATTACAAAACATTAAAACAAATTCAAAGAACTTCAACCATTGTTTACAATTAGGATTAAGCTCATATAAAACCCTAAATCTAACAAATGGAACTCTAAGTGAGAGATAGAGAGATAGAGAGAGAGAGAGAGAGAGTTTCAAGTGGTACCCCAACTTTTACTTATTCTTAGTCATTGGCCTATTTATTTATTTATTTTAATTGGGTTGTAGTAAGTAAAAGTTAGGGTGCCAAATAGCAGCTCTGATAAATAAGTATGGATAGGATTGGATGCTTTTAAAGAGTCCACCATCACTTTAGATATGGTAATTTAGGTCCTAATTACACCAAAACCAGTATCATTCACTTCTTTATGGGAGACATCATTATTTTCTTTTACACCCAAATCTTAAAGCCAAATATAAAGATGGTATTACCCATGCAACACCTGTTGGGCTATGAGAGGTCTTTCACTTTGAATATTATATTGTGGCTTAGATATTCAAGAAAGTAGAAAGTTTCAAAATTTTGTGGGAATAAGTCATTTAAAACAATGATTTATTTTGGTTATGGTAGATCTGTTTTGGAGTTATTTTTAAATATTACCAAACACCCTACTTTATTGTTTTAATTTTGTTGAGGACCCCCAATTTAATGAGAGGTGTAGAGTTATTAGACACGAATCAAGAAGATTATTGGTTGGAAGAGGCCATTTTAGGGATTTTTTTAATTTTATTTTAAAATATATATATATATATTAGACACGAATCAAGAAGATTATTGGTTGGAAGAGGCCATTTTAGGGATTTTTTTAATTTTATTTTAAAATATATATATATATATATATATATTTCTGTGTTCTATTATTTGGTTCATCTAAACTTTTTTTTGATTGATTTTAGTTCATCTAAACTACTCCCTATTTGTACTCTCAATCTTGTTAGCGAGGGACCATATGAATATCATGTTTGATTATCCAACTTGTTTATACGTAGAGCAATTTCATTAAAATTTAATTCATCATGATATTAGTATTCTCATAAAAAAATGATTTAATATTCGAATTTTTTTATCTGTCAACTATTATTTTTAGATTATCAATATAGTGAGCCCTAAGGGGTTGCCCTAGTGGCAAGTCGAGTCCTAATAAGCTCCTCAGGAAGAATAGATCAAGTGTTTGAAATCCCATGAAGCAATGAATTCGTTGGGACCACTTTTCATAGTCCGGTTGACCCTCAACTCAATCAGTTGCATGTAGGACTTTTCAAGGGCGTGGTGTGTGTGATTGTAGGATTAGTCTCACCTAAAAGGTGGGGATAGCCATGATAAGCAAAAAAAAAAAAAAGGTGATCAATATATTGATGAAGACTTATCGTGAAGTTTGATCACCACATATGGTATTCTTCATGTATTCCTATAGCCCCCTTGATTCAAGTACTATCCATATAAAATAAATAAATAAAAGATGAGTCATAGTGGAGTAACATTGAAATGTACATTGTGGGGGACATTTCTGACGTGGATGTGTGTCAGAACCATAAATGCTTTCATCGAGATATACATTTTAATCTTACTTCAGCATTACCCATAAAAGATATAAGAAGAAACTAGCCTTTGGACTCCTTAAGAATTATTTAGAGAATAATAATAAAAGAATCAAAAGTATCCGAATGAGGTTTGCTCAAGTGGCACAAGAAAAAAGATATATTCCAAAGCAGGAAAACCTATTTAAGACGTATGGGATAAAAGAACCTTAAAAAGGTATGAATTAGAGCACCTAAAAAGGCAACCTATTCCCCTTCAAGTCGCTTTGGATCTACTTGGTATATCTTAATAAAAAATAAAAAAGCAAAAATAAATCATAAATTCTCAATTCTTTGCTGCAAAACTTTGCCATATCTTTGGTGGTGATTTTTGGGACAACAAAGTCTTGGAAAATTAATTAGAGAAAATTATGGAGATGCACCAAATTTGCATCAATTTAGAATTGATGAAAAATGACCAAGCACCCAACAACATTTTACGACGATATAATTATAAGCGGCAATCAGCGATGGAAGACCACAGATATTTTTTTACACCATTTTATGGAGATTTAAGGTCGTACCAAGAAGGGTATTTGTGTTTGTAGTATTGATCCAAACCCTAATTGTACCAAAATCCTAGATTCAAAATTTAGATCAGATTAGATGCCCACTTAAGCAAGGAAGGGGAATCTTAAAACTGTGGCTGTGGCCTCCAAAAAGAGGAGAAGGTACAATGAAATATTACATTTTTCTTAAGATACTCAAAATAGTTCCTATTTCTAGGGTTTTTCAAAGTCCCTTTAACGAATTTAGTGCCTATGCCACTTGATATATTTAATTAATGCATTAATGCCCATGGAATCACAATTAAAATAGTCAACCTAGATGGGTCATTTAGGAATTTTTTGGGGTTGTTTATAATCTGTGTGTTAGCTAATAGAAGGTACAAGCACAAACCACTTTTTTCAAAAATAAAAATAAAAATTGTTGATAAAGCATGGTTAGGGGGACATAAATACGTCATTTGTTTTCTTTTCTCTTTATAGATTTTTACTCTAAAGTTTAGATTATGGTTATAACGCAGTTGAAATGGGCATTATAACAGTGAAGACCTTCTATCATTATGTTAATTATTAGTTATATAATGCACACGGCTTTCTCCAAGTGTCTGCATCACATTTCATAAATAATGGTTTTGAAGTATTTTTGACCTTTTGTTTTGAAAATAATAACCGTTATTACTGTTTCTAAAGTTTAAATATCAAATCTTTTGAATGTATTTTTTTGGCAGACTTCTTCAACCTTTAGGTTGAAGACAACAAGATACATGCAGTGTTTCAATTTCAAGTTAAGGATTATGAGTATACACCAAACCTTGTTTAAAAGTTGGGAACGGAGGAATTACTTTCTAAATATCCCTTAACATTTCCGTCATAATTTGTTCATTTAGTAAACTTTTTCTTTCTTAATGTCACCCCCACCGCCCTTCAATTGATAAGCTCGATGTTCAAATTGTCAATATAGATAATTCAAATAATTGAGATAAACCTTTGATCCAATCGTCGAGATCGACCATTTACAATCATCATGATCAACATTTATAAATTGTCAATCTTTGCTTTTGAACATGAATCAGTGAGATTAATGATTTAAATTGTCGAGATCGAAAATTTAAATGGTTGATTTCAAAGATTTAATCGTCAATCTCAACAATTTAAGTTTGGTGTTTTATTGGGGAGGGGGGCATTAAGAATGAAACATTTTACCAATTAGGTTGTTAAGACACCACCCCAAAACAAAGGGTGCATTTAGAAAGACTTACCTACCACTGGGTCTATTAAGTAATTTTCCCTTTATAGCTTGGTTTGTTTACTTGATCAAGCATAGCAAGAACACATAACATCACTACAATGTTCTTCAAAGAATATTAGATATGCTTTTTTTTCTTTTGGTAGGCAAGCAGGTTTGTGATTAGTAATTAGTAGGTGAAGATGGGTTTTGACCCTAATTCATGGTACCAACACTCAACTATAAGGAGATTTGTTTGTGTAAAAGGTGAGAATAGGATATATGCTAAAACCAGGTTAATTCTTTAATAGATGATCAGCAAAGATGAGTCATGAGGCATTTCCAAAAATTGGATCTCCTACTTTTGCAATTAGCACTCCAATGAATTCAAATTCGAGGATAATGGCCTTGTTTGGTTTGATTATAATTTGACTGGTTCAAAACTTGGTTCGATCCATGTGGCTTGTGATACTCCACTATTTTTCGGTAGGTCGAATAGGATCCAATCTGTGACTTCATCGTTGAAAATGAAGAACGCCAACTAAACTAAGGGATTAACACAAATTTTATCTTATTTGTGGTCCTGATTGATGAAGTGTATTTATATGACATAAGTTAATATCTTTTGGAAAAGTAGCCATAGTTTCTTTTTTAATATATTCACGTGTAGAGAAGGCAATTTTAAATAAAATAAATAAAAGAAAATGGGCCCAAATTTTATAATATATTACTTATGGTTTGCAATTATATGATACTGCAAGTCTCTTCCTTGATCTTCCAAAACCCTTACCTTAGTTAGTTGCCATATTGTAATTTAACTTTGAAGTCATGGGTTCAAGTCCAGATTACTCACAAAAAAGAAAAAGAAAAATTACAGGTGCCAATTTTCTATGTTGGTAAGGTTTGCGAGTGTTGATATCACGATTTGGGTTTAAAACCAGCCTTCACCACTAATTAGTGATTGTATATATTTTTTCTTTATTTGTTGCACCTGTCTCGGCTATCCCATACCACCTAGCCAAGTCAGGCGAAACAAATAGATATAAATGGTTGAAGAAAATAAAGATCGACTACTAACCTTTAATATGCTATTTGATGTACAGTGTTCTCAAGTGTATGATGCAATGTCAACATCAAACTTATATATCTTCACTATTTGAGATTGGTTAAAAGGAATTCTATCTTTCTACTCAGGCCAGTTGTGGGTTCATCGGGACTCTTGTATTTTATTTTGCTTCGTCTAAAATCATTTTTTGTTATTTCAATGTGTTCATATTGCTTTCACTACCTTAATCCATTTTTTTCACCTTCCTAGCTATTGTTCTTTTAGAATCAAGTTGCACATTCCTTCTAACCAAATTTACTATGGTGTTTGTTGGATGTGATCAAACCATGTATATCAATTAATTCTACATTTCTACAAATAAGTCCATTCTTAATTTTATCTTTCCTATCCATCTCAAATGCTCATCTCTACTATACTAAAATTAGGAACGTGGTGGTTCTATAATGCACAGCATTCAATTCCATAAAGCAAAGTTTGTCCTACAGTCATCAATAACATACTATCGCATCAACCATCAAATTCTAGTTAATTCCGAAGAAAACATCATCCTTGATCAATCTTTTCATCCTTACGGATAATAGAGACAAAGGGGGCAAAAAGGTTACTTTGAGGTATTAATTTATTTGCCATCAGTTTTATCAGCCCTTTCCATTTATACCAAAGTTGATCTTCACATACCCAGTCTTGCAGACTTGATCTGCCTACTTATTCTAAAGTTCTTGGACTCAAAACAACTATGTAGATTTCTAGTTTTACATCGACTCGTCTGAAGTTAATAAACATACACCATGGGATCTGCACTTGTCTTTGAGTAGTTACTCCATCTATAACTAGACCGAACAGATATTGACTCAAAGCAGATCACTTACGTAGACTGATTAAATATTGCCGAATCGAATATCAGGCAACTGATTCGCTTACAATGAATTTCACTCCAAGTGTTCAAGAATCAAATAATTTTTTTGTTTTTTTTGTGTGTGTGTGTGGTGAATATAAGATTTTTTAGATGTAAACTCTTGATCTTTGATTCGTGGCCTAGAAGCATCTGATTAACAAATGTTTATCGATAAAGTAAACTCTCAAATTGATGATCCAATATCAAATCATCTCACATGGGTTCATAGTGCAAGTCATTTTCATATGTCCTTGCTATGATAAACAATAAAATTTCATGATGTAAGCTGTGGGGACTGTCGACACAATAATGATCGATATGAACCCTAAAAAAACGAATGGTCTACAGTACTTTATGATAAATGTGGGGCTGTATAAGGTTCACACTAAATCATTCCTCTAGTACTCCCCATGTGATACAATACTGGAAAGAGATCAAAAGCTAGGGTTCCTAGCATCTCATCTCAATTTCCGGAGTTCAAGGACCTTGACAGCAACCTTATGAATTTAAGTTTAGAAATAAAGGTTTTTCTGTCGTACAGAGTGACATCTACATCTTTTATGTGTGAGATTTGATTGAGAGACACTCTAAGTAATACCCAAGTAGTAGGTAATCCAACATTAGGGTTTCTATGATAATTTAATCTCTATTTTAGGTATGTTTTAGTTGGATCCACACCACCACATGCACACGTGCAAATCAACAGTATTAGCATTGTTATTTAATCTTACTTAAGTGTAGACTTATTGGGGGCATTATAAGATTAAATATTGGAATGGGAGGAGGGAGAGGGGGACCATATTACTCTTAAACCCGACTTGACTCAGATGTTATTAGAGTCGATTCAACTTGATGACTCTAAAGTATGATACAAATAATTCAATAAGGAGATGTAGCTCTAAACAAAATTGAATGCAGGAACAAGATTCATTTAACAGCCCCGAATTTTTAGGATAAGGCTTCAATGACAATGATGATTTGATATAAATCATTATTCGATGAGATTCCATATTGGCTCAGCCCTTTCTGAGTTTGTACAAAGAGACGCCTCGGTGTCGTGACCCACCAATGGATGTCGACCATGCTGGCATCATGACATGTATCTTTGAACTAAAAGACATGGGGTTTAAGTCATTTTACTATCCATATGGGGCACATACACATGTACATGGACATACACATATGTTGTATCTATATAGAAGGAAATTGAGACCGAGGGACGACGTGTCGATTTTAGACAGGGTCAGATTTTTTCGTTCAGGAGATGGTTGATAATTTAGGTGGTAGTCCTGGTGCTGCTGAAGGCCATAAGTCCAAGGTTGCAGGAACTAGTGCAAGTACAGTCTCTGGTGATGATGGAGGCACAAAGGAACAAGATCAATTGTTGCCGATCGCTAACGTGGGCCGAATCATGAAGCAAATTCTACCAGCAAATGCTAAGATCTCCAAAGAAGCTAAAGAAACCATGCAAGAGTGTGTATCAGAGTTCATTAGCTTTGTTACTGGTGAAGCATCTGATAAGTGCCACAGGGAGAAGCGGAAGACGGTGAATGGTGACGATGTTTGTTGGGCTTTGGGTTCACTTGGCTTTGATGACTATGTTGATCCATTAAAAAGGTATTTGCATAAATACAGGGAATTAGAAGGAGAAAAAGCTAACCAAAATAAAGCTAACAATGGTGACGACAAAGATGAATCGTCAATCTTTAGAAGCGACCAACCGAAGAACCATCCTTTAGCTCCCACTCCTTTGAAGTTCAATATAATTGAGAGGACTAACAGCTCTAATTCAAGGCCATTTTAGGATCTTGAGAAGAAATTATGCAATATCAAATTATATATCCTTAACTATGAAGGCATCGATATATGACCAGGATGATAGAAGATAGAGGGTTTTACATCAATGGGTGCTTTTGTTTGTATTAAGGTTAATAATCTTGGGTTTTGGTTATTGATCAACTATGTACAAGAATTATCGATAATTTCTTTAAGGGCTAATTTTATCTTCGTTTTGTCGAAGGAGATGATGATCAAAAGTTGTACCTTGGTTTGTATTTGGTACCGAATTTAAGAAAATTGAGGTTTTTGAGTGTGATTTACTTGGTCTTGCTGATGAATTATACAAAATATATTGGGTAACTTGCTAACTACTTTCCCTTGATTTTGAATTTGATCCATATATTAGATGTTGGAGATGAAGGGGATTCAATCTTCGAGTGTAATTTGTGAGTAGATGGAAACATTTAATTAAGGTCAGTATACTTCTCATCTCGATCAGTCGTGCTTACTCCACGAAAAAATTAATTTACTTTGCATGAAATCAAATGCCACTGTTTTCCATAAATCTTGAAACCCAGGAAACACATATTAATTGACATAATTTCGATCTAGATATGATTAATGATAAGTTGGATCATCAAGGTTTGCTAACCCTCTTTTATTTTGGATCTCCATCGATCAATTCGAATCTGTTTCTGACTAATTAATTACATGGCCTTACAGTTCATATACAATCTCATCAAAGCTTGAGCACTTTCCCTACATTGAATCTACACTTGATGTTTCTAACCTCACTCGTCATTTTTCATGTTTTTTTTTCTTCTTTTGGGATCTACATTAAACCATGAGACCTTAAACTTTCTTTACTTGTTCTCAGCTCAAGTTTCACATTCACCAATCATGTTAATTGTATGCTTTGAAGTAATTACCTAGGTTTTATGTGAGTCCTCATCCATGTGTTGTCCTTGTATGTAGAATGGTCAAAGCTGGTTAAGGTGACATGTGGGTCTAGGGGTTAGGGTCCTTAACCCTAGAATCCAGGACCACTTCTTTTAGTTGCCCGAAATTACATGATTTGTCCTTAAAAAACGCATCCCCTCAAGTTAGGATTACTTGAATATTAAGCTTATTGAAAGAAAATTAAGAGACAAAATTTAGGGTTTCTAGGGTATCTCTTGGAATAAAACAAAGTAACAAGTTCTTGGGGTTGAGGAGGGAGGGAGGGAGGGGGGACCATTTTAGAGACACCAGACACTGGATTTTGAATTGAAGGATCAATAATTATTTTTAATACTCTTTTGGATCGTCAAAGTGAAGTTTAAGACACCATTTAAAGGAGTTAGAAGCTTTATTGGCATATTCTAAATTTACCCATTATCAGTTTTTAACAGTTTTACAATTAGATTAAAAGAGATACCATATCTAGAGAGGAACATGGCTTCCTTCATGGAAGAATGATACAAGAGAAAGAGACATCATGGGAGACAAAACAAAAACCTAGGAACCATCAGACCAACTATATTTCAATGAGAAAAGTCCTTCCTTCTGGGAAGAATATCTTTCAATGTTGTAAAGCACCAGTGTTGTACAGAACATACCTCTTCTTCATGGAGATCATTTCCATGGGCTCACACCATTGGATATTGGTTTCTACAGACATAGGTTGTTCCACACGAATTGTCGGCAAGTGTCACTTTGGAAGTAGTGGAGAATAGTATATCTTTTAATTAGTAGAGAAGCACGGTGCACGGTGTGTACTACACCAGTATTCCATGAGGAAGCTCGTGGCTCAGCAGTTCTGCATGTGACACATATCAGCACGGTGTGATCCAATGTGTGCCCTAAGACACCGGCCGAAAGGCGACAAGAGGTGCATGTTCTTTGCCGGCCATTCTACATGGCACATATACCACAAGACAATGTACATGGCACTATATGTTGATTCATTTTTTACATTTATAAAGAATTATATACATACATGACACATGATGTTAATGCATGTTGATACATACACAGCACTATGTTAATGATGTTTGACATATATCACACTATGTGCACCACGGCCCAACATTGCATGCTTCATCTAGCGGCCAGGAAGGTGTAGCTCATGTCACACAGCATATGTGTAAGATTATTAGGAACAATTACTAAATGAAACACAAGATTTAGTTGGTAATTCAAAAGAAATGGACTAATCTAAATGTTTTGTCTTCCTTCTTTACCTTCTCTACCTTCCTGGAATCATAAGTTCATATATGCCTTTGTTTTAACTCTTAGTAGAGAGAATAAGCAAATTAGATAGATATAGAAGCATATAGGTTGAAGATATATACAAATGTGTTTTAGATCATCCTCTTTCAATTCACAAGCCTCCCCCTACCCACCAAAGATGTTAAACATTTATGCCACCAAGGAATGCAACCGTCTATGTGTTCCTATATATCCAACATAATGTGTAAAACAAACTGCAATGAAAAAGCACAGATTAGGCATCATGTTGAGACTGGCCCTTAACCTCATGGAGTCTTGAGTTTTCTGAATTCATCGCAATCTTTTAACTTCATGTTGCTTCTATCTCATTAAGTATGTTTAACAAGATATTAAGATCCATCATCAGTTGATCAGATTGATTACTTCTGTTGCCACCATTCTTAATCAATGTAGTTGCTTTCAAATTATGCTGCCCATGATGTTATTGGATTGCCATTGTGTTTAGTTATTGGTCATCAGCTTTTATAAAATAGTTCATGGTTGCTTCATACCCCTAATTATATTAACATGTTTCGATTTTACAAGACTTAAACACAAACTGAGCTTAACGATTACATCAACCATTACATATATCGAGCCTGTTAAATGGAAATAGAACGTAAAATCCTATTATTGAATCATAAATCGATCACATTATTTTGCTTATGTTGTGTTTATCTAAATTGGAGATTTCTTTAGCTCTTATGTCTCTTTAACCCAAGATTAGCCTGTAGTTATAGTTGCACAATCATGAGTCATGACCACCTTCCTTTTAAAGAATTTGAGATTCATAATACCTAGGGTGACCAACTAGAAGGTTTGGGAAAGAGTCGTGCTGGAGTGACTGCTCAAGACACTGCGTTTCACACTACATTGACGTGGAAGTGCGCAAAGAACCATAGATGCTTTTCACACGTATATCAAGGAGGAGCATCTATGGTTCCATGCACACATCCACATAAGCGCAGTGTGAAACACAGTGTCTTGTGCAGTCTGTTCAGCATTTTCCTTCAGGAAATATTAGGCACAAAATGTCATCGTCATGCTTGATACTATTTGTAAATTTGCTAGTGCACTTGTAGAGGTGGATGTGGAGATATTGTCATGGACTATCCCGAGATATAAGATCGCTAGCTATCATATTACAGTGCTCCTACATTAGACATAGGAAAAGCACTCTATTCTACCATTCTTATAGAAGGAACACTTCAAGTATTTGCTTCAATTCCCTTTAGTTCCTTCCTAGCTAGCATTATCCATGTTGAAGTTCAAATGTTTTCTTTGGAATGTTCGATGTTCAGTTAAATCACACGACAAATCATATCATGAAGATTAATTCAAGTTGCTTTATAGTCAAATTGAAATGTGTGATGGTTCTTGTTTTTGGGGCATGCAAAGATGTGCTAAAGGTCAAGTTTGCCTATGGCCTAGACAAATCATGCTTCACAAAGTATTTTAGGTTGTTCAAATCCTTCTGGTTGAAGAACTTCTTATTTTTTTTTTTTTGTTGAACTACTTTAATTTTTTGTTTATATTACAAGATTGAATAATTTTTTGTCTAGTCTATTTGACTATGAACAAAATCTTACTGAATAAGCTCATGCTGTACCTCTGAATTTCTCTTTGTACATTGCATTTTAGCTCATCAAGATCATTGGCTAAATGGATCCATTCAATTCTTTCTAGAGCCATGCATGTCTCATGTTATGTGTATCATTTTTAAATGACATTCTAGCAAATATTACAAAGTCTTAAAACATTATTTACAAAGACATTAACATCCCCAATAGAGTTTTTTATATTAAAGTTAGGCTCGGGTTGAATTTGGTTACCCAAAGCCCCAATAATACAAGGTAGAAACAAGAAACACACACACACACACACACACCAAAAAAAAAAAAAATCCAAGGTAGCAACAGGCTAGCTTATATTGTTGAAGAGCTCGAGCTCAAATTTGAGCCCAGGAGCTAGCCTAGTAAAAAAAAAAACAAATATTTGGTCACACCAAATTAAACTTTAAAGAATCAAACCAAATTGAATTCTATCTACAGCTCATAAGTCATCCCCACCTTCAACAGACGCTTACGAGGAATGGTAAACACCTCCTCGTGTTGTCTTATGCACCTCTTCAGAATGTTGTAAGCATAGTTTATCGTCACTCTCTTCCCCAAACTAGATCCCGTGGAAGCAACAACCTCATTCTCACCCATTAGGTGTACAACACCACCATTTTTACACTCGTTTTCAACAAAATGCACTTCTTTCTCTATCTCCTCTTCTTTGATTTTTATCGTTGTCGGATCACTTTCTGTTAGGCTCCTACCTTCTGGTGGTCCAAACTTAATCAAATTCTCCCTTATGAATTCCTTCAAGCTCCCCACTAACATCTCCTCGAATGATTCCTGCTCATTGTTCTCATCCTTATAGCCATACCTCACAACACATCTAAATATGGCTAATTCATTAGGCTCGACCCGTCGGAACAAGAACCGCTCCTCGGCTGGAACTTTGCTTATAGGAAGAAACTTTATGGAGACGAAAACAAGGACTGAGTGTAGTGCTGGGATGTTAGAGATATAGTGAGTGAAGATTGGGGAGATGCCATGGACGAGTTCAGAGTGGAATACAGCAAGACCTGGAAGACGTCGGATACTAGGATCACTAGCGATCTCCTTGAGTTTCTCAATCACAACCTTGTTCTCAAGGTCATACAAGTACTTCCTACGGTACACATAATGCCACGTGTACATGATTATCATGAGGATGGCAGCAAAGGCTAAGGGGAGATATCCACCATCGACAAACTTGTAGAGGACTGAACTCAAGAAGATTAGCTCGATGAGGTAGATTGTTACACAATAAATGATAATCAAGAAAATATTGGTTTTCCATATCATGACCATCACAAGGATGAGTAAGGCTGATGTGAGTGTCATAACAAACACCACAGCAATCCCTACAAATAAGAACAAAAGAGATTTTCTGTAAAATGCATCAACAGTAAACATGAAGAAATAAAAATAAAAAACTAAACTAGCACAAAAATAAAGAAAGGTCACATGAAGCAGTAACACAACTTAAATAGAATCTCTGAACTTGGTGGCCCTAAGACAGTCAACAATATACAAAATTTCAACATATTAAGATATAAAATTTATATCCAATCAAATCAATTTCTTCTTTGAGTCCTACCTAGTTAGGGCTTATATATCTTTAGTAAACAAGGACAAAAAACTAATCCATGGTATAATTTTCCTTACTAAATCTGGGAAAACAAGTTAAGGATCAATTATTTAAATTAATGGGTAGAAGTTGTATAAAATAGAAATAAGAGGGTTCAACGGCGAGACTCATCCCATAAATTAGGATCTAATTCTGACTAGATTGGTATCCAAAACGACCTGAAAGCACAACCAATAGGTCCAACATTCATTAACATATATAATAGTGTTATGGATGTCAAATTTCTTCTGAATTTGAGAGTAGTCATTTTATGCCCTTTTAGTTTACATTGTTCGAGTAACGAAACGTAGCAGATACTAATGGCAAACCCAGTATTCTGGTCCAGTTCGAGGTAAACCCATTTCGCACCATGATAAAAAAAAATGTAGGTCCCACAACCATCAGTTACCAAAACACCGACAACTACACTAATAATTTGAATGTGAATTCATTCAAGATTGAAAGCTTCTACACTCTTAAGATTTTTAAGATCACAGCAACTAGGTTCATGGAAAAACATGGTCCCTATATGAGCCTTAAATCACAAAGAAAATCAAGCAAGTTACAGCTCAAAACTTCAGATGAAATGGAATTTTGGGATTTTAGGATACTATACCATAAGCATTGCCAATCTTCAATGTGTTCTTGAAACCGAGTGTTACCCCTATGCAAGCCAGCATAAGTAGGTGGTTGATCTCGGGTATGTAGACTTGCCCTGGGAATTTGGTTGATGTATGCACAATTTTCACCCGTGGGAAGCATCCGAGTGCAAGTGACTGTTGAATGATGGAAAAGGACGCTGAGATCAAAGCCTGACTAGCGATGATTGCAGCCAACACTGCCACCACAAACATCGGCCAATACACTGGGCCTACACCATGGTAACAAGAGAAGATTTAGCGCAATAAACTGGAATAATATTTACTTAATCTAGGACAAGGTTGGACTGGTAATATTACCTGGAATTGACTTGAAGAACAGATCGGGAGCATCAAGATTGTGCTTACGGAGATAAGCAGATTGGCCGGTATAAGCTAAGAGGAGGGCAGGGTAGACAAGGGTGCATGTGCTAATCTGAATCGAGCGAACACTAAAGTGACCCAGATCAGCAAATAAGGCTTCTGAACCTGTTTGTGTGGTGATCAAGGCCACAATTTTGATAAGAATTACATTATCGTAAAAGAAATACAAACCAAAAAAAAGTTGGACAAAAAGATTTGTAGTTAGTTTATCTATACCTGTTAGGCAAAGGACCACACCCCCTAGTGAAATCCAGGCATCCGTCTTGTTCCTCGAGAAATAATTTATGATGTATACAGGATTAATGGCCTTAATTACACCAGGATCATATTTCACAAAGTTGTAGAGACCAATTATGCCTATGAAGAGGAACCAAATTGTGACGATTGGAGCGAAGGAATAGCCTACTTTATCTGTACCAAACCTCTGAACTTGGAACAAAATTATTAAGATCACCACTGATATCCACATGATTTTTGTTTGGTTGAGGGAGCTGGCAGCTTCCTTGATACCGCCTACCGCAGATAATACTACATCGAAATAATACAATATGAAGATAAAATGGGTGCTTTATGGCTATGCTGCATCTAATCACATATCTTAATGATCTATAGTCTTAAGATAATATTAATTAGAATTTTTAATTAGGAAATATAAATCAACAAGTTCAATTAAAAACATATTTTCCATATCTATAAGAGGCTTGGAAACCCAAGGTATGAAAGAAGAAGAAGAAGAAACGATAGACTTGAAAACAAGTCTGATCGATGTGACAATAATACATGCTTCACAAATAGGTGGTGACCACCAATAAGCGCAATCAGATTGTTTCCATCATTCATCAATAAGTTAATTTATGAGATTAAAGGGAAAATATTCCATATAAATTAATTTTAGTTCATTCTTCAAAGGATCATGCAATTGTGGTAGGATGATAGATAATATTAGAAGATTATATGAAGAGAAATGTTAAAAATCTGCATGCAATGAGATTGATGCATTGTATCGTTGCTATCATCGCATACATTTAAGATTTGGATTAGCTAGAGTAGAATAGATTGAGTTGATTGTCTTTCCATATCGAATTGTCTTTTTAGTTAATATAAACCCAATGGGACTAATATAATCGTCATCAACAACTTCAAATCCTTATCCCAAGGATTTGGGGTCACTAAACGAATCTTGTTCCTCCATTCTACTATGTCTAGATAATCAAATCTTCTATTATTGAAAGTGTGATCAATTTCAATAAAATTTGTTTTTCTTCAACTTGTGAAGAACATATCGAACTTTTCATACTTATATAAAAAATCACGGGCATACCTGATATGGACGGGGTGAGGATGCCATCTCCTAGGACCATGGATGTGCCAAGCATAGTCATCAACAATAGGAGATACTTTACAGATTCACTTTTTTCGAGCATTGATTTGACCATGGAAGCTCGACGTTGGCGGCGATCGGGTGCATCCAATCGATAGTTTGATACATCTTTGTCCTCGGGTTGCGTGTTTGATATGAGACCAACCTTGGCGTAGCGACATATAAGAGAGTATAAAGCAAATGTCCCTCCTGCAAATACATTTAAGGGCTAAAACAAAGGTTTTGGGAAGTTAAGAGACACGATATTAACAAGAGTAGTGCTAGAGTGACACAAAGAGAGACACAAAGGTGACAAAAACGCTTGTGTCGTGCGCATTATCGTAGATGATTTTCCTCGAGATACAAGTAAAAAAGCATCTATGGTTATGTATGCGCCACTACATCATTTTTGTCACCTTTGTGTCATTCCAGCATTTTCCTATTAACAAAATGCACGTAAATCAGTTATGAATATTTCATTTAAGGCTCTCAATGGATCAGATCAAACCCGAAATCCAATCTGTTTCTGATTCCTTGAGTTCCCATAACGATCAGTTTTGATAACCTATCACATTGGACTTGGATTAACCATATCCTGATTCAATAAAATTTGACAATTTATTATGTTACTTATTTTGCATATTTAACTTTAAGTGAAGTTTATTTATGTTTTGTATACCAAAGAAGGCTATTGTTATCGATCAGATCCGTTTCTTATTGTGCCGATTCTGGATCCAATACTGATCCTACCCTTATTGGATTGGTCCTAGTCCAACTCTGATTGAACCCATCGCCCTAATCCGACATTTTGGGTTTCTTTGATTGTAAAATACTAGCTGTCCATCAAGGATTTCCATCTGGTGGGATACTTGGGTCATTGTGAAAGAAACTGTGACAGACACATCTGATTTCCAACAGGGCTTAAAATGAGTCGAGTTCTAACCGGATATGTGTCTACTCATAACCATATCTGGATTTTTAATTCAGGTCTGGATCCGGATCGGCTTGGATCCTACTAGCTCAAACCATATCCATTCTTTTTGTTTTTGTTTTTGTTTTTGTTTTTTTTGTGTTTTTACTTTCATTAAACTCATATCTCGATCTGACTGAGTTAATTAATTCGGATTGGTCGGGTCGGATATTGATTTGACCTCAAGACCTCTCCCCTTTTGAAAATAAACTTTGACCACTATACTTAATACTCACTTATCAATAACTAATAGACTAAAAAAATATAAAAATATAATTTACAAAATAATATATCATTCAGATATAAAGATGGGTCTGTATCTAACTTAGGTCAAAGGACATCAATCTATTTCCGACCCATATTTAAATTCGGATATGCTTGAAGAAACCAAATCCGTTAAAAATTAGATTCGAATCACTTGGATTTTGGATAAAATTCAACCCATTTTAACCCTAATTTCCAATCAAATGCTAAATCACCGACTGACATGGACCGGACCATATCCTAGCCCATCATCGTCTTGGTTTGGATAGTATAATGGCCCATTAATAATAGGACCATTAATAATAGGCCCATTTTCAATTTTTTGTTTGGTATGGCCCATCCCAATTAAATGGGCCTTGTTTGGACAAAATTATAAGGCCCATTTAAGGATCAGCCAGAACACAGTCCAGCTCATAGATCCACATAGGGTAGGTCTATCTATCATTAGTAGGACCCACTTAGTATCATAGTTTCCAAGTTAGGGTTCGGGAACAAGTCGACAAGGGAAAAATTTGGTAAAATTAAGAAACATTGGAAAAAATCGGAAAAAAACAATCTGTAAGATTAGGGCTTCGTAATTGGTCCTACTAGTGGATGTTCCTATATTATATCATTAAGTTCCATATTAAATTAGAATGATAAATCACCAATTCTCATATTAATATCATTTATGTATCCACAAACGAATAATTACAAATTCACGACATATTCAAGGTTTATATTATTCAAAATATAAAAAAAAAATTGACAATTAAAAGTCTGAAGTAGGATTCCTTAACAGATTAAAAATATCAAATCAATATCATTCTCATTTGCATCCTCATTATTTTCATATTATTCATGATTTAATCGTGAAGTTCGTAAAATTCACAAATTATTAAAAAAGTTATGATTAAATCAGGAAAAAAAAAAAAATAATGACTTTTTCAATAAGGGGAGACTTTGGTGACCATGCTTAATGGGTTTTGATAATGTGAAAACGAAGTTATATAATTATAGTGAGACAGATTGGGAGAAAGAGAAGAGAGACTCACCATCACCGTTATCATTGGCTGATAAAACGATGAAAACGTACTTGATCACAGTGACGATGGTGAGACTGTAAAAAATCAGAGACAATATACCCAAGATATCTTCGTTGTCCTGTACACCATTGGAGAATATTGTTGGGAGTGTATACAGTGGTGATGTGCCTATATCACCATAAACTACTCCCACGCTCTGGAAAGCTAATTTCAAGATGCTTCCCCAATCGGTGGCCTGCATTTTTCCACGTGTTTGATTGTGATTAAGTTTTCAAACCAACAATTCAAGTTGTTGTTGTTGGACACAAAAAATTGAGAATACCACAAATGTCCTCGTCATTACATTATCTTAAATGCACCTTAACTTTACATTACATTATATTAAAGAGGGTTATTTTGTCAAAAATGAGTAAAATTGCAATCCTATAATCACGTTAGTTGATTTTTCAAATTACATGCAAGAATTATTTTCAAAATCTCTTTCACGAATAAATTACAAAAGTTTAATGATTTTGTAATGCCACCCCCATCACAAAATCATAGATCATTTGCCTCGAGATATGCATAATCATAAATAACTTTTTTACTATTATGTGGGGGCATAGGAAAAGGAGGGGAGGGGGGACAAACAATTTCTTTGGCTTTTTAGCTTTTTAAAGTTTTCTTGTTAAAGACATTGAGCCTGGTGGTGACAATGGTTTTGGATCACTTTTATTAGAGTTGATTGTTGTCGGATCACTTGAAATCAATAAAAACAATAAAATTAAATTTTTTTGTTTTTTTGAAAAGTCAACGAGATTAAGGCAGACCCAGACCAATTACAATCGAAGAACCGAGACATCACAAGCATCCTGATAAAGAACAGAGACAAGGTCACTAAAGAACTACTCATAATCTAATTTAATACAACCTAAATTATTCTGATAGGAAACAAGCAGGTCTGCAGTCCTCTTAACCTCTCTAACGTTCTTAGACATGAATTGCCATGTTGGCCAAATAACACCATAGCTCTTTATAATTTTGATCTAGACCATATTTAAAACAAAATAATTATAATAATTTTTGTTTTACATCAAATTTCAAATTCAAATCCTTTTAAATAATTACCAAATTTCTTGGGAGAAAAAATAAACGTAAAAAAGTATTGCAACATTGGCAAAATGTTATCAAATTTAAAATAAAAAACACACACACAAACCTGATGAGATCTGTGAATGCCAGGAACGCATCCGGTCTCAACATCAAATGAATCACATGGAACAAACTTCGACAATGATTTTAGTTCATTTTGTTTAGATTCTTGATGTCGTTCTCGTATTTCTTCTTCTTTGGTTACACCCTCACCCTCGGCCATCCACGAAGAACCTTCTCTTCTCTTATTTTCTAAGCTCCAAACTCAAAAATTAGCATTACAAGCAGAGAATTTAATTGGTGAAAAGTCTAAAAATAACACTAACAGAGAATTTAAATATAGACGTAAATTAATGGTGTAGAGTGTTTCCTATTTCAACTGAAAACCAAACGGACAGATTTGTCATTTGTGGCTCACTCCTGAATTAATTTGATGTGCATCTGTGTTGGAGTGTCCGACATCCCGTGTGTGTCTATTTGAACTATCTCTTACTTGTCAAACGCGTTGACCAAGAATACTTAAAATAAGGCAGTTTTATTTGCACCCACCATTTATGCTCACTGCACCCACTTTCTGTATCCCTTCACAAATGATAGGTGTAAATAGCCTGGCCTACCCCACATTTGATTTTGAACTTATTATTCCTAAAAGAGTCACGCTCGAGAGACTTCAAGCTCGAACCTCACATTGCACTTCTTGACGTGAAAGTGGATATGAACCATAGATGATTTTTCACTCATATCTCGATAAAACACATCTATGATTCCCATACACTTTCACGTCAATAAGTGTGAAATGAGATTCTAATCTGAGGTCACTTCTGCATTATTCTTCATAAAATTACAATCCCAAGATTCCTAGAAAGAAATTGTTGAACTGATTTCCTAAACACTACACTGACATGGCAATTGAAAGAGAATCATAGATTTTTTCTTTGTATCTTGAGAAAACAAACCTAGCAATTCATTTAGTAAAAATATTTCTTTCTTGATGTCTCTTACACAATAAAACAAGATCAAAGATTCTAAATCATTGATTTCAAATATTTAAATCTTCGATCTTAATGATTCATTGAGACCAATGATTATATCTCAATGACTTCAACCTTTAATAACAATTGTTCATGTTAAATCATTGAGATCGGTGATTTAAAACCATTGATCTTAACCATTTCAATTGTTCATCTCAATGACTTAGAACTTTGATATTAATGATTCATGTTAAAAATCATCAAGATTGATGAATTATAATCATTGTTCTCGACAATTTCAACCTTCAATCTCAACTATTCATGTTAAATTGTCAACATAGGTGATTTATAATGATTGATCGCAATAATTATGAAGTGTCAATCTTGACAATTCTAAAAAAAATTGAGCTCGATAATTTAAAAAATGTAAAACAATTGTGTTCAAGGATCTGAATTATTGAACTCAACAATTGAAGGAGGGTTGAGGGACCGTTTTATTTTTACTAATTGAACGATTAAGATCGATATTGCTAAAAAGTTAGGATTTATTCAGAAAGAAACTCCTCGTTAGGGTTCATTAAGTAATTTTCCCATCAATAATCTACCAATCCGAGGGATCAATCCAACAAAACAGTAGAAGCATTTGAGTTGATTAGTCTTACATCTTGTATTTAAGATCTTATGCATCTATGTGCCAAAAAATAGATGCACTACGAGCCTCATTCTTTATTTGGCTCAATCCTTCCTTGGAAAAGATTGGGTCGAGTTGAATTGCCATTCAATAAGGAGAATGAAGGGTAATTATTGGACTACTAATTACTTTATTGAAATATAAAGTATCATCACAAATAATTTCTTTACCTTCACAAGCAAGATCGCGTCCCTCATTACAAGCTTGTACACACACTTCTAGGGCTACTCGATTATCTACGACCCAACACATTTCCCAAGGGTATACTAAAGCTCCTCCACCGAATTGTAGTACAAAGTAATCCCCAAAGATCTTGATTAGAACCGACATACTTCAAGCATAACTACCCCTTGAAGTCGTGGGCACCTGGTAGAGAGACCCAATCTTGCAGAAAATTAATTATGAGACTTCAGTTTTTTTTAATAAAATCATCACGTAGTAAATCAACAAAGCCCAAGGTGATGTCCCTTTCCCCTTCTAATTTACCTACTTTTTTTTTTTTTTCGAAGATTATCGGAGACTAGGCTGACCCCCGACCAGAAAAGGTCCTAAAGGGACTACAACATATGATCTTCCTAGGCTAGTTAACATGGAGGCTAAATAACCAGATTGAATATGATCTCCCCCCATCTCACACATAAGTAATGCTTTTTCTACTACACAAAATTTGGTAAGCATGATTTTTTCTCTCTATCAATAACCGTATGCATTGCATGATGGATGTGAAAAAGTAGACCATTATCTTGACAATAATAACATAAAATAATATTTGCATAAATATCATTTTATTATTTTGTCGAGAAAATCACTTTAGTTAAAAAAAATTTACTTACAAAAGATCCTTACAACACATATATTAAATGCTAAAATATAATACAAAATTAGATTATTTACTTGAAAATTTTAAAATATTTATAAAGGATTTTAATCATGCATGACTCCAATTTTTTAATACATGGGCCTTTGCATGTGTCACTTATTAGTATCTTTACTATTATAATGAAAGAAGTATAAGTGATTCGAGTCTGACACCAAATTTTGGATTTCAAAAATACCCCCCACCTTAACATTTAAACTTCATATAACTAAGGTCATTTTTGTCAAAAATTAAGAAAATTGCAATCCCACATTCCTAAAATCACGTTGATTAAATTTTAAAATTACAAAAAATATCTTTATTACTATGTACTCTTATACACTGCATTTTAAATAATATTTTAACTTAGAAATAAACCCTTTAGAGGCATGTGCCTTTGCACTTGCCACTTTTTACTTAATACAACACGCTGAATAACTATATGCTGCCACCAAAATTCAAATTGTCCCCACTTTCACATTCAACCTTATTATCATTATCGTCATTCTTGTCAAAACAAATAAAATTAAAATCCTCCAACCCCCATCTTTTTATTATATTACTTTCAAAATATCTTAATTAATATTTTAATTTTAAATTAAAAAAGACTTTATAATAAAAATTACAACCCCATAACCCTTGGGTAGGTAGTATTCTAAAACTACAAAATATCCTTCAAATATATTCAAAATTGGCTTAGTTAACATTTTAATTTATCACAAGAAATCATTACAATATATTTAATGATAAAATATAACATAAAATTAAATTATTTATTTAAAATACTTTTATTTTAAGTATTTATAAAAAAAAAATTTAATCATATAAAAAGCCTAATTTTTGTAATGCATGTGTTTATGCGCATGCTACCTAGGATCAGTTCATATTTTGTAGGGATGCTTCTATTGGATATCTCTAGAATTCCCAAAACTCCCGTTTAGCATTTCTCAAGGCAATTCCATTATGTGATTATCACATATTAAGGGAAGGGCATGTGAAATGAACATGATGCTGAAGTAGTGTATGTGGTGCAATAAATTACACTAAAACTGAACCATCATAGAGATAAGGGGCCTCCCAAATGTGTAGGGATGCTTCTGTTAGATATCTCTAATATCATACTATTCCATGAGCTTGTCAGAAACCTTCATAGAGATAAGAGGCCTCCCAAATGTGTCGCCAAAGTGAACCTGAAGAAAGCCTATGACTCATGGCTTGGGAGGCGATAATCTATTGTCTTGAGATGAAGTTTCCTGACAACTTCATTGCTTGGATATGGGAATGTATCTCCTAGCCAATGTACTCAGTAGCTCTCAATGAAAGCTTGAAAGGAATTCGTCAGGGAGATCCTATCTCACCCTACATATTTGTTCTAGTGATGGAGATGCTTTCAGCCAAGCTTGAGGACATCTCCAGAAAAGGTAGCATAGAGCTTATGGCAAGGTGAAAAGACTCCGAAATTAGCCACTTGATATTTGCAGACGACCTCACGCTCTTCTTCAAAGGCACCCCCAAATCTAAAGAAGCTGTTAAGGAAGCTCTTGATTGGTTTAGCAACACAATAGGACTGAAGATGAATCTGCATAAGAACAACATCTATTGGGCTGGGATAAGCAACAATGACAAAGTTAGAATCAGCCATACCTTGCAGATTGTACAAGCCTCCCTCCTTGTTAAGTATCTTGGGCTGCCCCTCATTTCTTCTAGACTCAAGTTAGTTGATTGTCAACCCCTCATCACCAAGATAATGAGTAAAATTAAGACTTGGAAGGTGAGATTTCTATTGCTAGCTGGGCGCATGGAGCTCATCAAATCGGTGATTAGCAGCATGCAGGTTTACTGGTCTAGTGTATTGATGTTGCCCAAGAAAGTGTTGAAAGGGGTTGAGAGTATTTGTGCTAGGTTCTTCTGGACTGGCCCAAGCATGAGCAATAAGATGCATTGCATCAGCTGGAAGAGGATAGCCAGAGATAGGAAAGATGGTGGGCTGGGGTTCCATGAGTTGGAGCTTCAAAACAAGGCGGGTATTGCAAGGCAGGTCTGGGACATTAATTCTAACAAGAGCAGTATTTGGGTGGATTGGATCAAGAAGAACATGATTAAATGGTAACATTTCTGGACAATGCCCATTACCAACAATGCCTCATGGCCGTGGAGGAAAATTCTTCAGCTGAGGGAGACCATCCAAGACCTGATTGTGCATAGAATTGGTAATGGTGATGATACCTTCATTTGGCAGGACCCTTGGACTGACAACCGGGGGGGGGGGGGGCAAGCAGATTCTTGCGACAGTAGATTGCAAAGAGAAGCAAAAGTCAGCAGCTTGAGCGATGGCACTTGCCTTTCCACCTTGCGACCTCACTGGGGGTTTCAGGGGGAGGGGTTGTGGCAGCAGATCAGTGCTTTGGATTTTGATTGTTTCGATAAGGATAGAGTTATATGGACTCTTGACCCCAAAGGCCTCTTCACCATGAAGTCTGCTTATAAAAGAAGTAAGGTGACATAGCCTGGTTTGGTTCCCTAACAACATTAAGTGCCATATCGCTACCTCATGGCTCTGTCTCAGTTAGGGCCTCAAGACCCAAGATAAGCTGAAGGATAAAGGCATCATCCAGGTATCAAGTTGTTTTTGCTGGAACTTGACGGAGTTTGAGGACCACTTGTTCTTAGGGTGCAAATTCTCCTCTAATCTGTGGCAAAAGATCTTAAGGAGGTCCCAAATTATTCACTTGAATAAAGAATGGAGAGAAGTAGAGTGGGCAAGCAACAACTTCAGGGATAAATCGATGATTTCCTTGGTGAAAAAGCTTGCCTTCAACGCCTTCATTCACCATCTTTGGGCTAAAAGATGTAGAATACTGTTTCAGAATAGCTACAACCCGATAGAGCTCCTCAATCCTTCATAATTAGAGACGTCCAATTGAGAATCCAAAGCTTGGCAGCTTGCTCCGAAGATAATGCCCCAGTCGAGAGACTTCATGACCTCGTGGAGCCTCTTGCCTAATTTTGAATTGAGGTCCCCTGTGAGGTGCAAATGGGACAAGCCCCCTAAAGATTTCTATGTTCTGTACTCGGATGGATCCCTAAGAGGTAATATTAGAGGAGGAGCCATTATCCAAGATAGTAATGACAGCACAGTCAGGTCCTTAGCTGAGCATACACAAAGAAAGCCTGTCTTTTTCCACGAGTTGCAAGCTATCTTAAAGGGGTTGACTATGGCGACAGAAGCAAATATCCAGTAACTAATGGTCAGAGTGGATTCTAAGGTAGCTATTGAGTGCATCAAGGGGAAGTGCGTCTCTCCCTGGAGAGGAGAGGTTGATCAAAGCTATAAGATCTAGAGTTTCTCTATTTCATAGAATTGATTTTACCTTCTACTTTAGAGAATGCAACCAAGTAGCAGATTTCTTAACTTCGTTCCTCCCCACTATGGGGCAAAATTCTCTTTGAGCATAGGGATCTCCCAAGTCGTCTTAGGGACATTGTACGTAAGGATGTCTCTAGGCATAACTATAATAGATTGCAGTTCCTTTTTCTCTGGTTGGGAGTTTACTTAACTCCTCTTTCATCTTCAAAGTACACACACACACACGCACACACACACACATATATATATATATATATAATAAAAGGGTCCCGTTCGCCACCCTTAGTTTTACCACACACTTTAACAACGCGTTTTGTCTTACATGGGTTAGAAGTTTCGGAATGAGCTGATTTTTGGTGAGGATGATCTCTATGGTGAGAAGATCATCCTCACCAAAAATCAGCTCGTTCCAAAACTTCTAACCCCATCAAAATTAATTTACAAAAAATGGACGGTCCACGATTTTTCAACGTGTAAACATGGGGCTAAACATTTCGGAATGGGCTGATTTTTGGGGAGGATGATCTTCTAATCATAGAGATCATCCTCACCAAAAATCAACTCATTCCAATACTTCTAACCCATGTAGGACAAAAAACGTTTGTTAAAGTGTGTGGTAAAACTTAGGGTGCTGAACATTTCCCATAATAAAATACAATTGAATTGCTACAGTTGTTTGACACAAACCTTTGTGCGGGACCCCCATTTTAACCACTTTATTCTTTTTTCTCTTTACCCTTCAACTTTATTTTCTCTCCTCTAACTTTATTATATTTTCTCTTTTATCATTTTTAACCTATTTTATTATTTTTTTCATCTTTTACCCCTTTAACCTCAAAATTCTTTAATAATATATTTTCAATTATTATTATTATTTTTTTCACTTTTTTCCCCTAAACCCTACCATCAAACTATATTTTTGCCGGACTCACTTTATTTCCTCTACACTTCACCTCCTATAACTTTACTATATTTCCTCTTTTATCACTTTAACCCAATTTATTATTTTTCATCTTTTACCCTTTAAACCTTAAATTTTTTCAATAATGCACCAAACCCAATTAGACTTGGCCCAAACCCACTAATCTTGTGTTGTTTTGGAGTCGTGTTCGTGGATTGTGTTAAAATTGCCACCCCTACACCAATCAACTTTATTTTTTTTGCTTTTACCCTCTTAACCCAAGAGAGGATGCCTGCGCTGTAGGCAAAGATGAACTCTAGTACATGTAACACCTCAAGATACAAGTCATATCCAATAACAAGAACTCCAACCTGGCCATAATATCCAAAAAAAAAAAAAAACTTAATTATGTTGATTCATACATTCAACGTTAAAAATTCACAGAGTAACAAAGTTTGGATTCAATAATTATTCGCACATAGTAACAAAGTTTGGAATCCATAATTATTCAATTAGGGTTCAATTCGATTGTTTCAAATATATTTGGGAAATTTTTTTAATGAATCACAAAAATTCCCAAAAATGCACAAATGATGTTTTTCGGGTTTCTTATCAAAATCCATCGTCTTCAACCTCCCTAAAAACCCTATCTTGTTCTTGTCATTTGAATGTTGAAGAAAATACAATTTTGAAGGTGAAGAGAAAAAAAATTTTACCACGTTCCTCGAATATTCAATAAAGAGCTAATTAAGTCATCAATTCACCGAATTAACAGCCAATACCTTATTCAAGACTTTTTAGAGAGTCTCGGAGAATTTTGGGACAATGAGAATTCGTAACCCCGACATAGGTTACTACCCAATTCCAAGTCCAGGCAACTCAATCCCCAATTAAGAGATTACTTGGTGGAGCACGAGAAATGCAAGATGCTCTGAGAAATGTGTAGTGTTAAAAGGTAATGGTCTTGACGAGAAGAAAAAAAATCAACTTTGCAATGGTGGATGACACAACTGACCTCTACATGCACGATATCACTAAATGTAGATGGTGCACACAAACAATGGTGCCAACAGCATTTAAAGGTCCGAAGTCTCTTTCCGCACATCACTTCTTTGTGCATCTAGAGCTTGCAAACTCTGCAAATAAAGAGTGTTAAGGTTGCTGGTTCCCAGGAGAGCCTAAAATCTGAGATTAAATTTAGTATGGAACAAGGAACCAGGCAACTCGGTCCAAATAGAGCATTCAAAATTTATAAATTTAGCCTTCAGAGATCAAAATTTTGTTCCACGACAGCATCTATGTAACCCCACCCATCTTCAACATCAGGTCCCACCCAATAACCAACTATTACCATATTGATACTGGAAAATATAGTTTGGTATCTGGAGATGGTTTCAGAAAGATGTCTAGATGGTGTCATCAAAGGGCCATGATGTCTTTGATGCACAATATATTTGGCTCTATTTGATTCATTGGAGGTGAGCATTGTCATTTCTGCAAAAATGTACATCAATAAATTATCAAAACGGCATCATCCAAAATGGGCTTCTTTCTTTTCTTTGAAATATAGTGTCCCCTTTACATAATCTAAACATTAGATCTTTTTTCCCCATACCTGGAAGTGTAAGTGCATATAGCTTTTTACGAAAGTCAGCGAGAGTAGTAAAACCTGTGGTACAGGAAAAAAAGGTATTATGGATGAAATGATTAAGGTCGGAAGCACTTAAATTGTGACACTCGTAAGCGACTAATGTACTAGCAGGATGGGGCAGGAGAGGAGACCTATCCTAGAAGCCATTTGACTTGATCCCGTGCTGAAAGCTGAGGTCTTTGAACAAATTATCTGTTCATAGGTCCAACCAAATAGTGGTTAATAAAATCTAAAGTGAGCTACTACTGCCACACCAACTTTTACTAATGCCTTACCAACTACTATATAAATCACCAAAGAATTGCACACAGTTGATGTGGCAATAGCAATTCTCAATCTAAAACACAATTTAAATAAGTAAATGCATGCAAGCAACCAATAAAAACCATCTAAAGCATACAAAATTTTGGTAATAACAGAGAATATTCCAACTCAGATTGGCCCCAACCCATATTGGATATTTAGTATCCATTTCAGGGAGGTGTCAAGAGGATTTTCAATGGGAGCCATGATTGTGCCCTTTACATAATCTTTAAAAAAAAAACTGCAAATGTTAAATGAGAAAAATAATTAGTCCCCCCAAAAACCCTAACCCAGTCCTATGGGACGTACATCATCATCATGAGTACCTTAACAAACGCCTACCATTGAAAATCTACTTTGGTACTTACCTTTAACATAACTGATCAAAAGTAATAATAGTATCAGTAAATTTAGGACATTTCTCAAATTGGAAAGATTTTCTAACACATGCCTAGGAAATTTTGACAATAAAATAAGTTTTTGAGATCCATCAATAAAATAAACAGATCATGGAAGTGTGTAGCAGCACATACGGTTGTAATTTCGTTGATAACCACCATGCAAGACTGACCAGTCAACCTTAACATATATAAACCACAATTCAAGTTCATTTTGTACCACACTAACACTTGAGGAGTCCATGCTCACTAAGATACTACTGTGCTTTCTTAGTTGTTGAATTCTGTTCCATAAGTCCTAAATGGAATGTAACGACGTAGGGATCCATATGTAAACATAGTATCTATTTACATACGCTCGAATGACCCCTTCTCATAATGAGAATGTACATAACCCTATTCCGGTCTGGTCCGGTATGGAATGAACTTATAATCATGGAATCGACTCGATCATCAGATTATAAGTTCATAACCCCAGCCCATTCCCATTTTGGGCGGAACAGATCTACTAATTCTTTGATTCCAGTTAGTAAGAAGGATCTTGAACTAAGAAATAGACCCTAGAAGCTAAAAAAGGGTATCCTGAGCAATTGCAATAATTGGGTTCATTGATAGCCACTACCAAGGAAACTAATCCCCAAATTTCTAGGCAAAAGAACAAAAAATTCTTATGTTAAAATGCGTAAAATTTTACAACAGGGCCCTGCTTGGTATGAAGCAAATCATTTGCAAATGCAAATGACTTGTTGGAATCTAATCTACAGATGCTTGGTTACATCTTGAATTTTGTTTGCATTGCAAATTATTTGCATGAATCTCTTAAACCCTTCACAAAATTCAGCAAATAGTTTGCAGCCCCAAAAAGTGCTGCAAATCATTTGCAAATATGATTTGCATGGTACCAAGCAGGGCCTAGATAGCTTTAAAAAAAAAAAAAAGACAAAACATCCACATGAACGTAACTACCAAAAAATTAGAAGCGTACGATAAATCATTTTCTTTCTTTCCTTTTCTTTTGGAGGATAAAGAAGTGGAAGGAACCAGGGGGCAGTGGTATGCTGCAAATCATTTGCAAATGCAAATGATTTTCTGAAATCAATTTTACTAGTGCTTGGTTCCACAATGCAAATACCTTGCATTGCAAAAAAATTTGCATGGATCACCTAAATTCTTAAGAAATTTCAGCAAATGCTATGCAGTACACAAATCATTTGCAAAATAACAATGAATTTTTTTTATTACAAAGATCGACCCATCACAAAAAAAGATTCACAAGAGATTTCCCAATGGTTACCAAGCAATAGTAAATCATTCATCGCAAACCATTTGCATTGCAAAAAATTAATGCAAATGATTTATAGTGTACCAAGCAAGAATGCATTGTATTTATGGTCTTTTACACATATTCTTCCATTATCTCCCACTATTTAAAATATAAAACAACCATTGAACATGAACAACAAAAAATCAACACCTAAACAGCAGGAAGAAAATTCTTTTTCACATATTCTTTTTTTGGAGTGAACAACAAAATCCCAACCTAAATAGAGGGAAGAAAATTCTTCTTCTACTCTTTGGAGGGCAAGAACTGGAAGGCAAAGAAGACAGTTGGTTAGTGAGCGAAGATCGATTTTGAACCTAGATTCGTGGTATCAACACCCAAGACCTTTACCAACTTAATAAGCTGGGATCTTCACTTTGTTGATTTTCTATTGTTTTGTCCTGTTTGTTTGGTCAGTCAAGAAGACCGCCTCTTAGTTCTCTTCTTTGCTTCAATAAAATTTTATTTATTAATAATAATAAAAAAATAAAACTGGGGTGTTCAAGAAACATGAAATTGAAAGTTTAACATATCAAACATGACAAGGTTTACCATTAGAAATGGAATTTTTTTAAAATAAAATAGAATCTATCAAATATTTGCAAAAATTCTTGAAATCGACTGGAAACAACCTCCTTCAACCCCTAATTAGATTATAAAAGTAAGGGGGCTGTTTGTATCATTCTTGAGACAAAAGAAAGATATTTTAGAAAACCCTTTCATTCGAAGGAAGTAACCAAACAAGCCCTTAATCAGTTTTTTGTTTTTTTTTTTTTTGAGGCAGTAACCAAAGTTCAATAACCCATTAGTAGCTGAACATTTTTTTTTTTTTAAATAGTAAATTTAGTTGAGATTAAAGGGCATCGATCGAATGTTGTATAAGAGGCGAACGAGGATTCGTGTATCTTACAATCTCTCTCTCTCTCTCTCTCTCTCTCTCTTACTTCGATGTTAGGTTCAATTTATTTATTTATTATTATTATTATTTTTTATTTCGGTAAGAAATAGAACTCATCACAAAGAAGAAACATTTGCAGAGATGAAAATATAGCTTTAAAGCTAACAACAACAAAACAAAAACAAAAAAAATAGTTAGGGTTTGTCTTTGAATCTTACTTGGGTTTTTATGGTTTCTGAAGAAACGTAGAGAGGCCTGGAGAAGCAAACGCAGAAGAGCGTAGAAGCCATTGAAGCAGCTTCTTCTTCTTCTCTTCTACAGCTTAGTTTGCTCTGTTTCTTACCGCCTTTGTTAAATGCCTGCAAGTCGCGACATATAAGATCCTCGAGATTCCCACTCTATCTCTGCAATCAAGCAGTGCCAGTGCTGCAATGCGCACGTTAGCAATAATCATCGACTTGTGAGTAGGGCTGCAAGCTGGGCGGGTTGGAGGGTCAACCCAGGCTCAACCCAAGTTGTACCGGACCATAGAGTTAGAGCACATTAGCCTAGGTTTAATCCGAGAGTGAGCTTATAAAATCGGATCTCGGGTTGAGCTTGGTGTACCCCAAGTTAGGGGGGCGGGTTGAGCTCAATGAACAAGTCTAAATTCATTTTGATTTGCACATAAATTTTATTTTATATTTTAAAAAATAAATATAATATAAAAAATAAAATAAAATAATTAGTAAATAAATTTGCACACTACCTCTAAATTCGTTAATTTTTATATTATAATTTTACAAATATATTTAAAAGAGAAAATTAATATTTTTTATGAAAAAAAAGCATAAAAATATTTATATGTAAATATACGTTCAAGTTGATTCGAGTTGAGCTTTCTTAGCCCAAGCTTAACTCATTTTCCATATAACCCAACCCAAGCTCACCCATCAATCGGGTTGAGTTCGAGTTAGCCCGTCCAAGTTGTGAGAGAATGGGAGATTAAGAGTGTATACTCATTTAAATTGAACCGAGCCAAAACCCAAAACTCTGGTTTCAAAATCTAGATCCCTAATCGATTAGAGTCGGCTCTAAAAGGAATCGAACTGATAGGAATCAAAACCAATTGATATTAGGGGTGCACATTGGATTAGCTCATCGGTTAATTCGATTTTTTAGCTCATTGATTCGGCTCTAGTTTATAATTTTGAAAAATTGATTGTTTTGGTTCTTGGTTCAAGAAATCCTAGAACATAATCAAATTCATTATATATATATGGGTCCCGTTCGCCACCCTAAGCTTTACCCTACACTTTAACAAACGTGTTTTGTCTTACATGGGTTAAAAGTTTTGGAATAGGCTGATTTTTGGTGAGGATGATATCTATGGTGAGGAGATCATCATCACCAAAAATCAGCTCATTCCAAAACTTCTAACCCCATAAAAAATGGTTTCCAAAAAATGGACGGTCCACGATTTTTCAACTTGTAAACATGGAGTTAAAAATTTCGGAATAGGCTGATTTTTGGTGAGGATGATCTTCTAATCATAGAGATCATCCTTACCAAATATCAGCCCATTCCAAAACTTCTAACCCATGTAGGACAAAACACGTTTGTTAAAGTGTAGGGTAAAGCTTAGGGTGTTGAACATTTCCCTATATATATATATATATATATACATTTATTTAATTAATAAAATTAAATATAACAAAAGAGAACTTTCACTGTTTGCTTCTTGTATTCTAAAAAATTTAGTCACCAATCTGAGTGGTCCAAATGACATGGCCCTAACCATCTAATGAGTTTCACTTTTGGAAAAATCACTTATGTTATTCAATAGATAATTGACATTATAAAGATATTAATATTATATTGCCAATGACACTCTCTTTTTGTGCCTTTTGATTGAAATCATTGATGTCATGAGTTTTCTAACTATAAGATTTGATAAATTTATGAGACTTGAGAACTGAATCAAACCAAACTAAGGATGGTTTGGGTAGGTTTGATAATCCTAGGGACCTATTTATAGAGACTTTAAGGATAAATAATGCATAAAATCCTCTAAATAGACATAATATGTTGATAATTCATTATTATTATTATTTTTGAATAAATTGTGAAGTTTCAGACTAATTATGATTATTTATGTGTAATAAGTCAAAGTCGCGAGATTAAAAAAGATGAATAAAAATAATTGAAGATGTGCATTATAATCCAAGACTCAAGACAAAACTACGGATCAAACAACAAAGACAAAAGGCCCATAGGCACCGTGGTGCGGTGATGTCATCAAGAGTCATCTAGAGATTCATGTAATGTTGAGACGACATTATTTGTAATGAAACATGTTAGGTTTCAGAGTCTTTGTAAAATACGACAATGTTCCGAATTATAAAGAAAACCCTAATCTGACCTCTATAAATAAGATGCCAAACAAAGCTTAGATATCCTCTCTTCTCTTAGTTCTCTTATAGTTTTTTTTGTTTTTTTAAGTTTATTTTCTATTCAAACTGTGTAAACAGAAAGAGTATTATGATACCAATTTTTTAAGTAGTGATCATTGGATGTAATGATATTCTCATAATTTTAATAGTTTAATCTTAGATAAGTTCAAGTTAAACTATGTTTTGTTAGAGATTCGATGTTTTAACTTTGATTTCATCTTATTAAATATCATCATAAGATTTAGGATTATTATTTGGATTAACAGATTTAATCTTCCGATAACTTTGTTAATTGGATCGAAACAAAAAGTAAACAAATAAATTGATAAGGTGTTTGTTTTGGTGGATTTGATTAATCTAATTCTTTACATTGTAATTTCTATTTCGATTTATCTTAGAATAGTTTTAATTTAGTTTCCTCTAATATTTTAAATCGTGATTGGTTTAAGTCAAAAGAAAAAATTACTAGACCAACATTTTCTCTGTGAATCAGCCTTTGCTTGCTAAGGTTTTTATATATTTATATTCTTTTATTTTTATTGATAATCTGCACCAAACATTTGGTTCTAGGGAGTAGTCGGTTCGATTCTAATTCTAGATTTCTAGAACCGATCAAAATCGGTTCGGTTCCAATTTAGCCCCTAACCCAAACCAAATTGAACCGTTTGTTCCCTTAATTGATACTGTAAAACAAGTACTCGTGTGTTCCTTTGAGGATAATTATTTTATCATTTTTTTATATTATAAATGATTTAAATCTTATATTTATTAAAATAAATTGTAAACATGCTGTTGATGCTTGATGTGTTGTGTTCTTAAAAGAAAAAAATTACTTCACAGTGATTTGTAAATGATGTTTTTCATGTTTTGCTGTACTGAAAAAAAAATTGCATGTAAAGGAGGTAGAATGCTACTATCACCTGATAGCGTTCGGTAGTCAAAATTGTAGACAATGTTCTAAACAAAATTTTGTTTTATATGACTAAAAAGTTTCGGGATGGATTGATGTTTTATAATGATGGTTTCTATGATGAGGAGATCATCCTCACAAAAATCAGCTCATTCCAAAACTTTTAACCCCATGAAAAGTGGTTACATGCTAACGGTCCACGATTCATGATTCTTCAACTTATAAACTAGGGTTAAAACTTTTTGAATGAGCTGATTTTTTTGTGAGGATGATTTCTTCACCATAGAGATCATCTTCATAAAATATAAGGTTATTTTGAAACTTTTAGCCCATATAGGACAAAACACTTCATCTATACTCTATTTGGCTAGCATTTCCTTATATATGTATATGGGTGAAAACACCTTCGATCCATGGGTTGCAGATCCGTTTTTTTGGTGTTTGGGAGTCGCAACCTAATTTTACGGTCTAGGAACCGAAACATGACTCAAAATAGAAAAGAAAATATTGATTTACAAAAAGAAACTATGGGTCTGGCGATCACGTTACGGGATTGGGAGGTGTTTGGCATCAATCCCGCCTAACAAATGTCGGTTTCTACTTTTTCCAAAAAAATACATTGCTAAAACATACCTAAAATAAATAAATAAAAACTAATTTACCTGGATGATTGAGACAGACGATTCCCCCAGAACTGATGGAGTGCGTTCTTTGTATGAGTCTTCCTACTTTTGTCTCCATCACCAGATAAACTTCTGCTATTCGAGATCAAGTATTTTCTTCTTAGATCTAAATATTTTTTTTTTATTTTTTATGTTCTAGGTGTTTAGAAGGTTTTTGAATGTTTTTTTTTTTTTGAGGATTTCTAGGTATTTTTTGAGTAAAAGATGGGGTTTGGGTGTTAGGTAGGGAGTTGGGGCTTTAGATTTAGGGTTTTGGGAAGGATGGGGATAGTTTTTGGCATTTCTTTCCTAGGATTTTTTCTTGACCTGCAAGATTAGGTTGTGGAGGCTCCTATTTATAGAGCTTGTTCGATTTTATTAGGGTAATGAAAGAATATTTTTTTAATATTTTGAAAAATCCTATAATTATATTTTTAATTTTTTGAGACCCTAGATGGAGGGGTTTTTTTTTTTTATAAATATCATGTGGGCCCCATTTGAATAAGTAGGTCACCACTTAAAATTTGACCTGTAGGTTTAATTAATTGGTTTTATTTGTTTAAAATTTTAATTCTATTTATTAAGATTCCACTTTATGTTAATTAATGTTTTAATTATTAATTTCAAAATTTAAAATTTTTAGGATTGAAAAATTACTGTTTTGCCTTCAAAGAGGACTTCTGCGTTGAGGGATTGATTTTCGATGTTTTGAAATCAATTTTTCATAAGGAATTCAATGGAGTATTATTTTGTCACTTATGGGTTTTTTTGGCATGAAATGATCATGGACCCTATTAGGGTATTTTGGTAATTTTGTCAAATTTTGTGAAAATTGACGAAATAATTTATTTGATTTTAATTTATTATTTTATGTATTCGAAAGGGTTTTCCTAAGCGTAATGTAGGCTCTAAGGATGTTTTGATGTTGGAGGTATTTTGGTAATTTAGTCATTTTTTAGTGATTTTTTCTAGTAAAGTTTTTTTTTTGTCTCAAAATAATGATTTTTGTATTTTTTGTCATAATTTCTTAGCGTAATGTGGTTTCTAAAGTTTTGTTTGCTTGAAGTACCTCATCCAAATTTTTGAAACATATCTAGTAACAAATAAAAAATATTGGAATATTCATCCATCATTGGGAACCGTTACAATTGAGTTGACGAGTTGATTAATCAGGCGAGTGAAAAAATAAGGTGTCTATAATGGGTCATGTTCAAGTGTTGACTATCTGGCCAACATTTTTGTACTACACGGGTTAGAAGTTTCTGAATGAGCTGATTTTTGGTGAAGATAATCCCTATACTAAATAGGGGAGGGGGACTAGGAATGGACTTTGAATAGTGCTTGTTGGACTATTTGGGTATGTCTTAGGGTTTTGAAACTTTCGGGATAGGTATAGAGCATTTAGAAGTTGCCAGGATTTTGCAAAAAGGTCAAGATTTTGGCTAAGACATCTAAGAAATGTCTGAAAATTAAACTAGAGCTCAAAAATCTACTAAGAAACAAAGTTGGCGAATCATCACACTAACATCAATCCTACTCTCAAATAAAAACAAAGTAAAAGGATCCTAACACCAAAACTGAAATAAATCTAGCAAAAGAAATTCCAGTTCTTGCTTGAAAATAGACTTTGATCGTCAGTATGACCTACGAGTTGATATTCCACTGGAGTCTGCTCTAATTATTCCTCAACTAGGGGAGGATCTGCAACTAAAATAATAGGGTTAGTAATGGGAAAGTTATCCAGTAGGAAACTACTATCCCAAACTAATATTTACCTAACATTGAGAAAATCATAATAATACATTTGGAAACATATGCAAATTTTCAAATAGCAGAAAAAGTAAAACAATCATAATCATGCTGAAAAATAATTGAAACAAAAATATAAACAGTTTTCAAGGTAAATTCAACATAAAAAAAATAAGCATAAAAAACAAATTTAAGTACAAGCAATGGTACTATAGTTGTTAAGAGTGTTAAGAACCATGATTAGATACCTCTCAGTTAAGATTTGAATTATTCCATACTTCATCGATGTGGAATCCCATTGTTAGTTCTTGATTTTGTGGTCCATCATTGCAATTATCACACTAAGGTGACAATTTATCCGACCATTTAAACTTATCAGGCAAACATATGATTCTTTAAGAGGTTTCTACACTTCCACAAACTACCTTGAAATATAATTATTTTAATGGTTGCAACAAGTAAACATTTATTTTTCTAACTCAATATGGTGATCATATATATAGGGGAGCGTTCGGTTGACAATCTTAAGATGACAAAACGGAGTTAAAACTTTTGACCTATATGGGTTAGAAATTTTTGATTGAGCTGCTTTTTTGTGAGGATGATCTCTATGCTAAGGAGATCTTCCTCACAAAAAATCAGCCAATCAGAAACTTCTAGCGCCATCAAAATTATTTTAGAATTGTGAACCGTCGATTTTTTACTGAAAATTTGCAAAGCATGTTTGATGGACTTAGAAGTTTCAGGTTAGGCTGATTTTTTGTGAGAAAAATGCTCTTACCATAGAGACCATCCTAAAAAAAAAAATCAGTCCAACCAAAAACTTTTAAGCCATATAGGACAAATTTTATAATCCTAAGATTGTCAGCCAAACACTCAATGGTGAGGAGATCATCCTCACAAAAAATCATCCCGATCTAAAACTCTAACCCCATCAAAAATGGTTTATAGAGTTTAAGAATTGTGGACCGTCACTTTTCTTCATTAATTTGTAAATAACTTTTTATGGGGTTAAGAGGTTTAGATTGAGATGAATTTTTGTGAGGATAATCTCCTCACCATAGAGATCATCCTCACAAAAAAATCAACCCAATTTGAAACTTTTAAGTCATATATATATATATCACTAGGGGTGCAACTTGGTTCGGTTCGGTTCGGTTTGAGGTCAAATTGAAACCGAACCGACATAGGTCGGTTCCACTAAATAAGAACCAGAACCGAACCAAATTCCATTGGAACCAAACCAACCCAAACCAAATTAAAGTCGGCTTGGTTTGGTTCGGTTCCACGGATTGCAAATATTTTATAAATTATAAGTAATATTTTTTAATAAAAAAATAAACAAAAAATTTCATATAATAAATCACAAATCTATCTATAAAAAACCATTAGTTTATCCATAAAGATCACTAATCTATGTACTAACTTTTAACATAATTCATAATAATTATTATATACATATATATTTATTTATTGCATAGGGGGTCGGTTCTCGGTTTGGTTTAGTTCTATACAAGCTTAATCCGAGAACCGAACCAAATTGATCGGTTCTCCATTTTTGTAACTTAGAACCAAACTGCAACTTGTTCCAAACCAACCAAACCAAACCACCCCAAAGCTATCGGTTTGGTTCGGTTCTCGGTTTGAATTGGACCAAGTTGCACCCCTAATTATCACTATTTAATAATCAAATGATAATTCATGTGCAAGGCACATACAATTTACTAATAAGTGAAAAGAGAATCCCTTACGTTTCAGTTAATCATTCTACAAAATCCTAGTCAAATCCTACCAACTTCTTTATAGTTTCCTTTTTATGATTTTCCATTTTGATTATAATTCTTGCATCGTAAACTACATTTTTTTACCATAAGATTCCTTTTATAATCATGTTCTTCATCCATTCAACAACTCTTGCTCTTTTAGTAGTTGATTTTCAATCTTAAGTTGCATTTTTCTACCGTAAGATCCCTTTTATAATCAGGTTCTCGATCCATTAGGCAACTCTTGCTCTTTTTGTGGTGGATTTTTTGTGAGGATACTCCCCTCACCATAGATATCATCCTAACGAAAAATCAGTCCAATCAAAACTTTTAAGTCATATAGGACTAAATTTATCATCCTAAGATTATCAACCGGAACGCTCTATGGTGAGGAAACCATCCCCACAAAAAATGAACCTAATCTAAAACTTCTAACCCCATCAAAAGTGGTTTACAGAGTTGAAGAATTGTGGACCGTCACTTTTTATCGTTAATTTGTAAATCACTTCTTATGGGGTTAGAAGTTTCAGATCAGGTTGATTTTTTTTGAGGATATATGATCTCCTCACCATAGAGATCATCCTAAAAAAAAAAAAAAAAAAAATCAGCCCAATTTGAAACTTTTAAGCTATATAGAACAAATTTTGTCTCCCAATGTTATACCCTAAAGAATGTCGGCCGAATGCTTTCCAATATATATCTATCGCTATCTAATAATCAAATGATAATTCATGTGCAAGGCACGTGCAATTTACTAATAATTGAAAAGAGTATCCCTTCTGATTCATTTAATCCTTCCACAAACCCTAGGAAAATCCTACCAACTACTTTAGAGTTTCTTTTTAATGATTTTCCATTTTGATAACAACTCTTGCATCGTAAGGCTCACTATTCTAACGTAAGATTCCTTTTATAGTTAGGTTTTTCACCCATTTTACAAGTCTTGCTCTTTTAGTGGTGGATTTCTTTTAGGATAATCCCCTCACCATAGAGATCATCCTCACACAAATTCAGTCCAATCAAAACTTTTAGGCCATATAGGACAAATCTTGTCACCCGATGATTGTCAATTGAACACTCTATGGTGAGGAGATCATCCTCACAAAAAATCAGCCCAATCTGAAATTTTTAACCAGATCAAAAGTGGTTTATAGAATTGAAGAATTGTGGACTGTCACTTTTAATCATTAATATGTAAATCACTTTTTATGGGGTTATGAGTTTCAGATTGAACTTTTTTTTTTTTTTTTGTTTGTGAGGATGATCTCCTCACTATAGAGATCATCCTCACAAAAGATCAGCTCAATCTGAGACTTTTAAGCCATATAGGACACATTTTGTCACCCAACATTGTCCCCTAAGATTGTTTGCGAAACATTTCCCTGTATATATATATATATCACTATCTAATAATCAAATGATAATTCATGTGCAAGGCACGTGCAATTTACAAATAACTAAAAAGAGTATCCCTTACGTTTCATTTAATCCTTCTACAAAACCCTAGGAAAATCCTACCAACTTCTTTAGAGTTTCTTTTTCATGATTTTCCATTTCGATAACAATTCTTGGATCATAAGCTACATTTTTGTAACATAAGATTCCTTTTATAAGGTTCGTGATCCATCCTACAACTCTTGCTCTTTTGGTGGTGGATTTTTTTGTGAGGATAATTCCCTCACCATAGAGATCATCCTAAAAAAAAGTCAGTCAAATCCAAAACTTTTAGGCCATATAGGACAAATTTTGTCATCTTAAGATTGTCAGTCGAATACTCTATGGTGAGGAGATCATCCTCACAAAAAATCAGCCCAATCTGTAACTTTTAACCCAATCAAAAGTGGTTTACAGAATTGAAGAATTATGGACCGTCACTTTTTATCATTAATTTGTAAATCACTTTTTATGAGGTTAGAAGTTTTTGATTGAGCTGATTTTTTGTGAGGATGATCTCCTCACCATAGAGATCATCCTTACACAAGATCCTCCCAATCCGAAAATTTTAAGCGATATAGGACAAATTTTCTCTCCTAACATTGTTCCCCTAAGATTGTCTGCTGAACATTTCCCTATATATGTCACTATCTAATAATCAAAGGATAATTCATGTGAAAGGCACGTGCAATTTACTAATAATTGAAAAGAGTATCCCTTATGTTTCATTTAATCCTTCTACAAAACCCTAGGCAAATCCTACCAATTTCTTTAGAGTTTCCATATTTATGATATTCCATTTCGATTACAATCTTTCATAGTAAGCTGCATTTTTCTATCGTAAGATTCCTTTTATAATCAGGTTCTTGGTCCATTCTGCAACTATTGCTCTTTTAGAGGTGGATTTCAATCGGTACTTTCATAGATTAGACACCATTTTATAAAACCTACTTTTAGGGATTTTTATTTTGATTATAATTCTTGCATCTTAAGCTGTATTTTTCTACTGTAAGATCCCTTTTATAATAGGGTTCTTGATCCATTAGACATTCCTTCTCTTTTTGTGGTGGATTTTTTATTGGTGTTTTTCTTTAGATTAGATACCTACTATAAGAATAGATATTAAGATTTTTTTTGTTTTGTTCCATTCAAATTTGTACTATTTTGATTAATTTGAAATGTTTTTTTGATCAATTTATTAGGGAAATCTTTTTTTTTTTGGGTTTCGATTCTTGGAAGTTTCTACTAATGTGCCCAAAACAAATTTTAAGTGCATTTTAGGATTTCGATTTCAATTTCCTTGAACTTCTTTAATTTTTTTTATTAATTAATGCAATTTCTAGAATTTTGTTTTTTTTTTTTGGTTGGGTTAATGCCCTAAAAACAACTTGTTAGTTTATGTTTTTTCATCTAATTTGCCAAATCATTCGTTGAAAATAATAATATCCTTTCTTTTCAGCTCATTTTTGGAATTAACTTTTTTTTTTTTACCAAACAAGAATATTCTAAATTAAATTACCGAATTCCTTTCTGAAATTATGTTGTTTAATAATAAGCACCATGACCATTTTAGCAATTTTATATAAAAAAATCTCCTATTTAGTAAAAAACTTAATTTTGAAAATGGTAAATAGTGCACTGAAATGGAAATTTCAAACATTTCTCTACTATTTTTTTGTGTGATAATTTTCCCTTATTTTTGGATAAATTTCCTTTTTTTTTTTTTTTTTTTTTCTAGTCATTGTAACTTGTTCTCAACTTATTGATTTTAAGTATTGCAGACACTTTGTTTTCGATAATGCTGGATTAATCTAAGCTTTTAGATTGTTTTGATATCAACATTCAATTGAGATCTGAATCATTTTGTCCAGATATTGTGTAAATTTTGAGATATGGACAAGATAATAAAGTTGGAAACAGCAATCATAAAGGCAAAGAAGATTATGGAAGGGTACCCTGAGATGAAGTTCACTAGTGTCGAATATATGGAGTTCCATGAGTATCCTTTTATTGGATAAAATAAGGAATTCTTCCCTTTTGCAGTTCTTTTTGTATTACATTTCAAAATAAGTTTGTACATATTGGACATCCTTTACTCTCTTGGTAGTTGTGTATATTTCATATCTATGCACAAGAAACTGAACACAATGCAGCTTTATAAAAGATTTAAGGGGGCATTGGAAGATAGCATCACTTCGGTGGTATGATTAGGAATTTTACACAAGAATATTATAGCATCTTTTCTTAATCTTTAGCTCACCTTGTATCTTCTCCAGCTGTGTACTCCATACCCAGATTTCTTATTGCTCTTATTTATTTATTTACATTTTTTAATAGTTATTATTATGTTTTTACAAGGTTGTCTTGACAGATTTGTTGACTTGAACCAATTCACAATTTCTAAAGTTATTAATATTGAGTGATTCCATTTCTATTACTCACAGGTACTGCCATCCTTGGAGAATAAACAATGTGTACCTTTGTTAATAGAACTTACAAAAATATGGTCAAATTACAAGATTATGTCGAAGTGGCTTATGGGATTCTTTATGTTTCTTGACCGATACTTCATCCCCTTCATGCATCTTCCGCCACTTACTAATGTAGTTGACTCTTGCTTTCGTGATTTGGTAACCATTACCATAGATTTGTATTTTCTTTTTCATATATATCTTGTAAAATTATTTCACTTCAATGTTCAACCATTCCAATTTAAATATTAATCCTATTTTGAATTTCAGGTCTTTCATGAACAGTTGTATTCCAAATTCCAAAATGCTGTAATTTCCTTGGTATGTTTACTGTACATCTATCAATTTCATAGATCATTTCCTCTCCTTGAACATAGTTTAACATTGTTTGCCCATAGATCAATCAAGAGTGCAATGGAAAGCAGATCGATAGGGACCTACTAAAGAGTGTCTTGGAATTGTTTGTGGACATGGACTTTTATCGGAGATTTAAGAAGACCATGCTTACCAATACAGCCGCTTATTATTCTCAAAAGTTTTTGGAGTGGAATTTGGAGGACTCCGTTGACGATCTCTATCAATTGGTTGTTCTTGCTGAAACTATATACTAGCTTAATACATTAATCCAACAATATAATACTTTTACGAAGCATAACTAATTAATGGTATTTAGAAATTTCAGGTTGTTAGGTGCTTGGGCCAGGAGAGTGAAAGATGTGGTCACTACTTGCACCATACCAAGAAAGAGGTGTTGGAAAAGGTATTATACTGGTTTAACTACGTACTACTCTAGAAACCCCATGATAGAGGATGAGAACAAACTAGGCAACAAAACCTGTTTTCACAAATAGTTCGACACGTGAATGCCAGAACACTACTATCTTAGAATGGCTTAGGATTGAAGTTTTCTATAATTCAGAAATCATTGCATAGACCATGAGTCATAGAGTTTGTGACTTGGCTACCTTAGATTTATGTCCTTAAAGAACAAAATTTTCACAAATTTTGAATGACATTTAGTCTTTTGTGATTAATGACATACTCCAATAAGAAAAATAGAAACCTAATATTAGCATTTTTTTTCTTGAAAGTAGAAAGTTGTATTTTTAGGCATTTGTGTAAGAGTCGTGATAATATGACGCCATCCTCTGATGCATGCCATCATCACAGAAACATAGATCAGTTGCCTCGGGATAGACGATTTATTTTTGATTATGCGTATCCTGATGCATCTAATCCATGATTCTATGATTGGGGCAAGTGTCAGAGGGGGGCATCAGAAAATCATTACACTTTGTGTGACTATGTTACAAGGTTTTAAATGTCATATCGATTCAATGCTTCGGCAAATGAAAAAGTCAACATGGTATCAACCAATACATTCAATAGAAACCAAACATACTCAATACATTTCCAAAACAATTAATGTTTCGGAGTCAATATTTCGTATTGATCTCAGCCAATACAGATACATATCTAGTCATACATTCTGGTATTTTAAACCATGGTTAGTAGTCAAATATTTGTCGTTGGTGAGCAATAATGTAGGGACTTTTCTAATCCAAAATCCTATTAGAAAAAATTGTAGTTCTAACACTTTAATCTGAGTTAAGAAACAATTCACAACAGTACTTCACAATTCCAATATGGTAATCCTGTTTGCAAGTTGTCCGAGAAACATTGCGGGATGCAATTGAAATCAAATTGTTTGAAAAGCAACAGGCTGATGATTATGATTGGTAAGACTCATAGAGGTAATAAAATACAATTAAGGACAAGTTGATGCAGGGTATTTAAAGTTTTTCTTTGTAATTTTCTTATGAATATTTAAAAATTAAGGAAATTGGATAAATATACCCCCAAGGGTCTTCCTAGAACTTATAAATAGAGACCCCATCTAAGACATTTGGGAAAGACAAGTCTAAGACCCAAAATTCTGTCATTTTTTCTTCTTGAAGCCTTCTAGTGTTCCAGAACTCTGTCCAAATATTCTCTAACACATCCTAGAACATTAAATCAAGAAGAAGAAAAAGAAAAAGAAGTCAAAGGTGGGGAGAGTTTTATTTTTTTGTTTTATGTAATAAATCCCCCTTCTATCTCCCATTTTCACTTAATTTGAGCACTTTAACTTTTTTTAGCAATGTAGCTAGTTTGCTTTTGTTTCTAGTGGCATAAGGATGTAAAGAGTAATCCCTCACTTAGATGAGGTAATCTCTCTTTTCTAAGTCCATAATAAGTTCCTGGTTAACATTTAATTTCAAGTATAATTGCTATCTCAATTCCGTTTAAATTCCTAGCAGTTTTATGTTTCTTAGTTAGTCTTTTTTTCTTTTCATGGTTAAGGAGGAAGACAACAATTAATTTTTACGAGGTGATCTTCCCTTTTATAAATCCATGTAATAAGTGCATTTGGGAGCAATTAATGCATACACAATGAGTACATTACTTTCTTTATATTTCAAAAAGGCAAAGAGTCAAAGATGGAGGTTTTAGAAGGGTTTTAAAAATGTTTTCGAAAAGGTTTGGGTTGATGATTGTAGCACCCCCAAATTCCAGCACGAATCCCCGTGATTCCATGCTAAAATCTAAGTTAGTACTTACACAAACCCAAAGATGATAAATAAAATAAATAGACAATACAGTGATATCATATAATTGTGAAGCAAAAAATCTAATAAATCTAAAATTTGAATATGATAATATAAACAAAATAACTTAAAATTAAACTAGAGCTAAAAAATATACCCAGAAACAAAGTTGGCAAATCCTCACACTAACATCAATCCTAGTCTCAAATAAAAATAAAGTAAAAGGTTCCTAACACCTAACTGAAATAGATCTGGTAAAAGAAATTCTAATTTTCTCTTGGAAGCAGACTCTGGTCGTCAATGTGACCTACGAGTTAATACTCCACTGGAGTCTCGTCTAACTACTCCTTGATTGGGGGAGGATCTGCAACTGAAATGATAGGATTAGTAATGGGAAAATTACCCAACATGAAACTACTATCCAAACTAAGATTTACCTAACATGGGGAAAATCATATCAATACATTTGGAAACATATGCAAAATTTCAAATAGCAAAAAAAGTAAAACAATCATAATCATGGTGAAAAATAATTGAAACAAAAATATAAATAGTTTTCAAGGTAATCTCAACATAAAAAAATATGCGTAATAAACAAATTTAAGAACAAGCTACGGTAGTGTAATTGTTAAGAGATTTGATAACCATGATTGGATACGTCTCAATTAAGATTTGAATTATTCCAGACTTCATCGATGTAGAATCCCATCTTTAGTTCTTGATTTACTGGCCAATCATTGCACTTATCACATTAGGGTGAGCATTTAAGCCTATCAGGCAAACATATGATTTTTTAAGGCGTCTCTACACTTCCTCCAACTACCATTACATCACAAAGTTCACCGATAAAGATAGATAAGAACATCTCAGATCTCAGTTGTGATGCTACTCCCCTATGCATCCCATACTACATAGGAGTTTACCATCACAATTGTTCATCTTAGGATAACATGTCACCCCGGACATGATATAATAGTATGTCCTTTAACGGATCCTCACAATAATAGAAGATAAAATTAAACCTGGATACTTATTCGCTGACACACACACACACACACAACGAGAGTCCATACTCTCTTTCAAAAGGCATCACACCTACAATACGATCCGTCGAACTTACAATGATTCAAACTACTTTGTTTTGAAATTTTTTGAGATTTCAATCAAAATCCTTTAATAGCTTTGAATGGGTTGGAATCGAAGACTTAAATAAATTTACATGCCGGGAATCATCTTTTAAAATTATTTTGAAGAAAGTGGCTAAAATTGGTTGAAAACTGAAATGATTTTTAGGGCAAAAATCTTTTCTGTCAATAGCACTGATAGAACCCTCTTCAAAAGGAAGGTTTTGTAAAGTTGTGATTTTTTTGAACTTCAAAGCTTGATTTTTCTTCAAACAAATAAAAACAATTTTTTAAAATGTGGGTTCACCCCTAAAACATTAAACAATAAGATTAGTAATGATTTTCGAAAAAAATAATATTTTTAGCTTTATATTTAATGACATAGTAACTTTTGGATAAAAAATCTACGATGCATGAAAACTACAACTATGAATAAGGTTTAGAAATTCTCTACATCTGTTTGACGCTAAGATCCACAAATATGTAGAAATCTGAGTTGAGTCCTAAGCTTTTCCTCTTCGAAGTGATCATAAACTTTAACTTTATTATTCTCGAAGCTCTCAAAGATTTGGATGATCTCCCCTCTTATGATGAATTATAACGAATCCTCTAGATGATCAAAAAGTGAGTTGGAAAGTTTTCCGAGGCAAGGGTTTTCTCTAAGATTTTATTTTTCAGAACAGAAAAGAACCTAAGGATAGAAAATCTATAAATTTTATTAGGTTAAGTATTTAAAGAGCAAAAAGAATGTAATAGTCATTCACCAGTTATGTTCAGTAAGTCTATGTTCCATGCTCCGATTTTCGCAAACTTATAGTTTATCTTGGTTAATTTTCCATTGTGGATCTAAGGATGTGATCAAATTATTGAATTCCAAGTATAGAATTTTTTTCCTATTAATTGACTTTTGAATTTCTTCAAGATACATGTTGAAAATATGGGGGATTACAATGATTCGTTTGTCAAAATGATGCGTGCTTTAGTTACTAAATAAATGTGTGTAATTTTGGGATGTCTACATTCTATTCACAAAATTAGGAAAGGTCATAAATATTGAAAAATAGGAAATAAAAGGGAAAAAATCATGCACATTACTAATTAGATTTTATATTAAAGATATGTGAACGTGAAATATCTAATGAGATTGATTAATAAAGAATACTTATATGAGTCATGTGGGAGTGACCTCAAGATTGTACCTCATATCGCAAATCTTGACGTCAAAGTGTGTAGGAACCATAGATTGCTTTGGACTCATATCTCGATGAAAATATCTATGGTTCCAACACACTTTTACGACAGGATGTGCGATATGAGGTACAATCCTGAGGTCACTTCAGTATTATTCTACTTATATATATATATATATATATATATAGGGTCCCGTGCAGCGCCCTACTGTTTACCAAACCGTTTAACAAATGTATAGGGACCATCCGATATAATATATATATATGGGGAGAGTTCGGAGACCCTAAAGAGAGACAAACATTTTTCAATACATGGGTTAGAAGTTTCAGAATGGGTTGACTTTTTCTGTGGATTATCTCTATGGTGAGGAGATCATCCTCATAAAAATAAGCCTATGCTGAAACTTCTAACCACATTAAAAGTGGTTTAATCATTGATGGTCCATGATTCTTCAACTTGTAAATTGGGATTAGAAATTTTAAAATGAGCTGATTTTTTGTGAGTATGATCTTCCTCACCATAGAGATCATCCTACAAAAATATCAGTCTCTCTCTCTCTCTCTCTCTCTATACACACACACACACACACACACACACCACACACACATATATATATCTATATATATATATATAGGGAAATGTTCAACACCCTAAGCTTTACCCTACACTTTAACAAACGTGTTTTGTCCTACATGGGTTAAAAGTTTTGGAATGGGTTGATTTTTGGTGAGGATGATCTCTATGATTAGAAGATCATCCTCACCAAAAATCAGCTCATTCCGAAATTTTTAACCCCATGTTTACAAGTTGAAAAATCGTGGACCATCCATTTTTGTAAACCATTTTTGATGGGGTTAGAAGTTTTGGAATGAGCTGATTTTTGGTGAGGATGATATTCTAATCATAGAGATCATCCTCACCAAAAATCAGCTATTCCAAAACTTTCTACCCTGTAGGTCAAAACACGTTTGTTAAAGTGTAGGTAAAGCTTAGGGTGGGGAACGGGACCCATATATATATATATAGGGTCCCGTTCGCCACCCTTAGTTTTACCACACACTTTAACAAACGCGTTTTGTCTTACATGGGTTAGAAGTTTCGGAATGAGCTGATTTTTGGTGAGGATGATCTCTATGGTGAGGAGATCATCCTCACCAAAAATCAGCTCATTCCAAAACTTCTAACCCCATCAAAATTGATTTACAAAAAAAGGACGGTCCCGATTTTTCAACGTGTAAACATGGGGCTAAACATTTCGGAATGGGCTGATTTTGGGGAGGATGATCTTCTAATCATAGAGATCATCCTCACCAAAAATCAGCTCATTCCAAAACTTCTAACCCATGTAGGACAAAACACGTTTGTTAAAGTGTGTGGTAAAACTTAGGGTGCTGAACATTTCCCATTATATATATATAGATATATATTTAAGGAAATGTTTAGCAACAAACATTTTTCAAAACATGGGTTAGAGTTTTGGAATGGGCTGATTTTTGGTGAGGATGATCTCTACGGTGAGGAGATCAGCATCACCAAAAATCAGCCCATTCCAAAACTTCTAACCCCATCAAAAATGATTTACAAAAAATGGACGGTCCACGATTTTTTAACTTGTAAATTGGGGCTAAAAATTTTGGAATGGGCTGATTTTTGGTGAGGATGATCTCCTCACCGTAGAGATCATCCTCACAAAAATCATCCCATTCCAAAACCTCTAACCCATGTTTTTAAAATGTTTTGCCAAAATGTTTGTTGCTGAACGGAACCCATATATATATATATATATTATATATATATATATATATATATATATATTATATATATATATATATATATATATATATATTATATAGGGGAGCGTTAAGAGGCCCTAAAGAGAGCCAAACATTTTTAATATGTGGGCTAAAAGTTTCAAAATGGGTTGCTTGTTTTAGAATGATCTCTATGGTGAGGAGATGATCGCATAAAAAAATCAGCCTATCATGAAACTTCTAACTCCAATTACAATTTGAATAATCATGGACTATCATTTATTTGTAGACCACTTTTGATAGGGTTAGAAGTTTCAAAATAAGCTGATTTTTTGGAGGGATGAGCTCCTCACCAAAGAGATCATCCTCACAAAAAAGCATCACATTCCGAAACTTCTAGCACATATATTGGAAAAGGAGCTATATATAAGGAAGCGTTCAAAGGTCCTAAAGAAAGCCAAACATTTTTTCAATATACGGGTTAAAAGTTTCGGAAAGACTGATTTTTTGCTGAAAATAACCTCCTCACCATATAGATCACTCTCGCAAAAAATCAGTCCATTCAGAAACTTCTAGCCTATATATTCAGAAATGTTTGGCTCTCATTAGGGCATTTAAACTCACCACATAGACGTATAGGGTTAGGTTCGGGGGCACAAATTTTGACATCATGTTTCAAAAATATGTGTCAAAAATTTTAAAATGGGCTGATTTTTTGTGAAGATGATCTCATATATATAATCAAATAATAATTCATGTGCAACGCACGTGCAATTTACTAGTTACTAAAAAGGAATCCCTTGCATTTCATTTAATCCTTCTAGAAACTCCTAGGTAAATCCTAAAAACTTCTTCAAAGTTTCCTTTCTAGGATTTTCAATTTTGATTACAATTCTTTCATCATAAGCTACATTTTTCTACAATAAGATTCCTTTTACAATCAGGTTCATGATCCATTCTGCAAGTCTTGCTCTTTTAGTAGTGGATTTTCGATCGACACTTTCGTAGATTAGACATCATTCTGTAACAACGGACTGTAAGGGTTTTTAGGGTTTCAATTTTGTTTATAGTTCTCGCATCTTAAGTTGCATTTTTCTACCTTAAGATCCCTTTTATAATCGGGGTTCTTGATCCATTCT